>NC_086327.1:94154224-94461724 GCF_036172605.1 Pelobates fuscus | reverse complement strand
TGTATTTCAAGTACGATGGGCGGCTCTGCACTAAGGGTTGGAGGATGTGGTCCACATATTCTGATAGTCTCGACGACACAGACCCAATGCCTGATATAATGGGCCTTCCTGGAGGCTGTGTTACACTCTTGTGGACCTTTGGGAGAAAGTAGAAAATAGGTTTTCTCTCATGTTTAGGTATCATATACTTTTTCTCTTGTTCATTCAGGATGCCATCTATAAAACCCTTGTTTATAATGGCTTCAAATGTTTCTTTATTAAGGGGGTTGGGTTAGAATTAAGTCATATATATGTCGTATCGTCTCCTAGAAGCCTATAGGCTTCCTCTAGATAAAATTTGCGAGACATAATGACTATCCACCCTACCTCCCCCCTTTATGAGCAGGCTTGATAACTATAGTGTCATCCCTTTTTAATTCCCTCAGGGCTCTGAGTTCTTGTGGTGTTAAATTGTTTTGGTGTTTAATTACCTGTTTAATCTTATTAATGTCGTTATTAACCATTTTCTGGAATGTGGTCATTCCCTCTGACATCTGCCATTTAGGGAACAAAAATTTTCTTTTCTCTTAAAGTTGTATGGGTGACAGCATCTGTCTGCCCATTCTCAATCATAGGTACAGAGGGTAGATCTTCCTCTTTAAACATAAATTTCTATTAAACCTATTTAGATCTATAAAAAATTTAAATTGATCGAGTTCTTTAGATGGGGCAAACTTTAAACCTTTATTAAGTAAACTCACATGGTGTCTTTCCAAGGTTTTGTAGATAGGTTAAAAAATCCCAATTGGTTTGGTGTCTCTTTCCCTATTCTGCTTTCTATTTAGCCTCTTACCACCTCTTTTTCTTCTCCCTCCTTTCTTCTGAACCTCTTGTTTTAGAAGGGGGGAGATTGCAAATCTGTTGCCCTTCTTTGTTTTTCTAAAAAAGGTGAAGAGGGATTGTTTCTTTTTTCCAAATCATATAACGGTTGGAATCTTTTGTTACTGAAAATATTGTTAGGTTCTACCCTTGATTTGAAGTGACCACCCCTCCTCTGTGTTTGCCATTTCGGAGAGTCTGCATATAAGTGTTGTTTTTTAGGGGGGTCTCTTCTATTGTCTATGTGCGTTTGATTGTGTCCTTGATAATCCCTCTTATTATCATATCTCTGCTTTCTAGCATTAAAAGCTCTATTTATGTTAATAGGCTTTTTAACATAGGCTGTCTTGGTTACATAATCCTTAATGTCCCGTTGGTATTTCTTTTGTTTGATCCCAATAACATAATTTTCCACTTTGTCTAGCTTTTCTCCAATTTTGTAAGATTGTTCTATAAAATTCGTATATATATATATATATATATATATATATATATATATATATATATATATATATATTCTATATATATATATAAATATATATATATATTCTATATATATATATTTTAGAAAACAAAATCCTTGGTTTTGTGTATTAATTCTAGAGGAAAATCATGTTATCAAAATTAAATTACACACATTGACAATTATCTATGATGAAAGCTTGCCTTTTTAATATAATTTACTCCTAAAATCACTTCAAAGAAACAGCTAAATAAAATCTCAGAATCTGTGACTAACAGGCAAAATCCAAGCAATTAATAGGCTGCTAAATATTTAAATGCCTTTATTTTCCATGTAATGCAGACATTTTGGGAATTATTATAGAGTCAGCAGATAACTGAATCTTTAGATTTGCACTTTCATGGTTAATCTAAATATGTTCACCTGAACTGCCTTCAAATATACCAGATTGCAACTTTAGAAGAAACCAAATTGTATCCTCATTATTATTATTTGTCTTAATTACTAAGGATTTATAGATGCGACCTTTAAATGCCTCCTCATACCAAAACATGTAAAATAGAAAAATGTCAAAGTATACAAAAGTGGTAAGTAAAGTACCTCAGTGTTCTGTCCTGGGTCCACTCCTATTTAATCTGTTTATAATTGATCTTGAAGTGGGCAATGAAAGTCAAGTGTTGGTGTTTGCAGATGATACAAGACTAGGTAAGGTAATATAGTCTGTACATAATATAATTTTTCTACAGAGGGATTTAAACATATGGGGGACTGAGTGTCAGGATCGGGACAGGGATCCAACACGCAGAGTACGAACAGTAGAGATGTACGTATACCGGACCTTAGAATGGCCGGACTAACGTAAGGAGAAAGCAGAGAATAGTCAGAGACAAGCCGGGGTCGAGGGAACGAGAGGACAGGTAAGCGAGAGACAAGCCGAGGTCAAAGGACACGAGAGGTAAACAGGAACGATAGTACAAGCCGAGTCAAAACCAGATAGAACGATAAACATAAGAGCACTGATGGACCAGACAAGCTAGAACCACGACAGGGCAATGAACCATTAGCCACATCCCTCTTTTATACCCTGGTTCTCTAAATCATGGCTCCGCCCTTGCCGAGCCCTGATTCGTTGTTCCGAACCAGATTGACAGGTCGGGATGTGATTGCCGTCATGACGTCGGCTCCTGAGCGTCGTGTCATAAAAGGAAGTGGGGTTCTCGCAGCCGGCGTGGGAATGACTATGAGAGCTGTGAGGATTAGATGAATCAGCCCCGCTGAGAGAACGGACGTCGGGAAGTCTAACCTCCTCTGAGGTAGAGACTTCAGGTACCCTGACAGTACCCCCCCTTCAGAAACGCCCACCGGGAAGGAACCGGGGCGAGACGGAAAGCGAGCATGAAAAGCCCTGAGAAGGCGAGGAGCATGCACATCCTCCTGGGCCACCCAAGACCTCTCTTCAGGACCATATCCTTTCCAGTCCACAAGATATTGCACCTTCCCCCGAGAAATCCGAGAATTGAGGATGGAATTGATCTCATACTCCTCCTGACCCTCAACCTGGACAGGACGAGGGGATGGCACAGTGGAGGAAAATCTGTTACATACCAAAGGCTTCAATAAAGAAACATGAAAGGAGTTCGGGATGCGTAAAGCAGGCGGAAGAGCCAGACGATATGCAACAGGATTTATCCGAGACAGAACCCTGTAAGGGCCTATGAAACGAGGAGCAAATTTCATGGAAGGAACTTTCAAGCGGATGTTTCTGGTACTCAACCATACCCTATCGCCCGGAGAGAATACAGGAGCCACCCTTCTGCGTTTGTCAGCGTGTTGTTTGGACAACATGGAATTATGAACAAGGATTTGTCGAGTCTGATCCCACAATTTTCTCAGATTGGCAACATGAATATCAACCGACGGTATCCCCTGGGAGGGGGATGCCGACGGAAGAACGGAAGGATGGAAGCCATAATTCATGAAAAAGGGGCTAGAACGAGTAGAATCGCAAACACTGTTGTTGTGCGCAAACTCCGCCCAAGGAATCAAACCGACCCAATCGTCCTTGTGTTCAGAAACAAAACAACGCAAGAACTGTTCAACCTTTTGGTTGGTGCGCTCAGCAGCCCCATTGGACTGGGGATGATAGGCAGAGGAAAAATTAAATTTGATACCAAGCTGGGAACAGAAGGATCTCCAAAACCGGGAAACAAATTGGGAACCTCTATCAGAAACGATTTCAGAAGGAATCCCATGTAAACGAAAAATCTCCCTCGCGAAAATTTCAGCCAATTCGGGAGAAGAGGGCAATTTGAGCAGAGGTACAAAATGAGCCATTTTGGTAAACCTGTCAATTACTGTGAGGATAACCGTATGTCTTTTAGAAACCGGTAAATCAACGATGAAGTCCATAGCCAGACAGGACCATGGTTTCACAGGAATTTCTAGGGGTTGCAAAAGTCCACATGGAAGCGTATGAGGTTGTTTGGTCCTCATACAGACATCACATGCCCCGACGAATTCCTTAAGATCCTTACGTAATGAAGGCCACCAGAAATCTTTAGAAATCAGAGAACATGACTTGCGTATGCCAGGATGTCCGGCAAATTTACTGTTATGAAAACACTGCATAAGTTCCAGTTGGAGTTCAGGAGGCACGAAGTAACGGTCCCCCGGAATAGGTCCGGGTGCCAGATGTTGTAACTTCTTGATCTCCTCCAGCAACGGAGAGTGAATCTACCATTTCAGGCATAGTAGAAGGTTCATGTTGGCGGGACAATGCATCGGCCTTAGAATTCTTAGAACCAGGTCTATAAGTGAGAACATAGTTGAAATGAGTAAGGAACAAAGACCAACGAGCCTGCCTGGCAGATAATTGCTTGGCTTCCCCTATATATGACAAATTCTTGTGATCCGTCAAAATAGTAACCGGGTGTAAAGTCCCTTCCAACAAGTGTCTCCACTCCTTTAAAGCCAAAATTACCGCTAACAGTTCCCTGTCACCAATATCATACCTGCTCTCAGGCCCAGACAATTTCCTAGAAAAAAAACCACATGGATGCAGTGGTTTATTCAAACTTAACCTTTGGGACAGAATAGCGCCTACACCTGTCTCTGAGGCGTCTACCTCGAGTAAGAAAGGCAAAGATGTGTCTGGATGAACTAATATCGGTGCTGAGGCAAACTGTTCCTTGAGAGTACTGAAAGCAACAAGCGCTTCTGGAGACCATGTCTTAGTATCAGCACCCTGTTTAGTCATGTTAGTAATAGGAGAGATAATAGACGAGTATCCCTTAATGAAGCGCCTATAGTAATTCGAGAAACCGATGAATCTCTGAATGGCTTTGAGTCCCTTGGGCAATGGCCAATCCAAGATAGATTGGAGTTTAACAGGGTCCATCTTAAAGCCCTCTCCAGAAATAACGTAACCAAGAAAATTTACCTGAGATTGGTCAAAGCTACACTTCTCCAATTTGCAGTACAACCCATGCTGTAGAAGTTTATGTAATACCCTTCTGACTTGTTTGTGATGAGTTTCAGGCTCTTTAGAATGTATTAGTATATCATCCAAATAAACTATAACACATTCCTGTTGAAATTCCCTAAGAACCTCATTAATCAAGTCCTGGAATACAGCGGGAGCATTGCAAAGCCCAAAGGGCATTACCGTGTATTCATAGTGGCCATACCGGGTATTGAAAGCCGTTTTCCATTCATGACCCTGCTGAATTCTCACCAAGTTATAAGCTCCCCTCAGGTCTAACTTGGTAAAAATCTTAGAACCTTTCAGGCGATCAAATAGCTCAGTAATCAGGGGAATCGGATAGGCATTTCTGATTGTTATCTTGTTCAAGCCCCGATAATCGATGCAAGGCCGTAGTGTGCCGTCTTTTTTATCTACGAAAAAGAAACCGGCTCCGGCTGGAGAAGAGGACCTCCTAATAAAGCCTTTGTCTAGATTCTCCTGAATGTACTCCTCTAAGACTAAGTTCTCCTTAGCGGATAGAGGATATACATTACCCCTCGGGGGCATAGTACCAGGCAGGAGATTAATCTTACAATCAAAGGACCTGTGTGGAGGTAAAGTATCAGCCTTCCTCTTATCAAAGACTGCCTTTAAATCCTGATACTGGGAAGGTATCTGTAAATCTGTGGGCTTGTTAGAGTTGCTAGGTGTGTCCATTAGGCACAACGGTGAGACTTTCTGTACACAACCTTTCTGGCAACCCTGACCCCAAGAGACTATCTCACCCTGTTCCCAATCAATAGTAGGGTTATGCTTTTTAAGCCAGGGATACCACAAAACTATAGGAACTGAAGGGGATGAGATAAGCATGAAAGAAATCTCCTCCTCGTGTAAAATACCAGTGGTTAGTTTAACTGGTAAAGTTTCACGAGAAATAACTGGATCTAACAACGGTCTCCCATCTATGGCCTCAACGGCCAGGGGAGTCTCCTTTAACTGAGATGGGATAGCATGTTTCTTGACAAAAGTTTGATCAATAAAGCTTTCAGCTGCTCCGGAATCTATTAATGCCATAGCTTTAAGTGCTCCCTTTTCCCAAGTTAAAGAAACCTGTACTAGTAGCCTATGATCCCTGTAATCATATGTAGAGGACAAAATAGAAACACCCAAGGCCTGTCCTCTGGAGAAACTTAGGTGCGAGCGTTTCCCGGACGGTTAGGGCAATTAAGGCGTAGGTGACCTCCTACTCCACAATACATACACCGAGCCTCCCTTTTCCTATTTTGTCTTTCATTCTCTGAAAGGTGAGTGTTACCAATCTGCATAGGTTCTGGGAGAGCTAGAATAGTAGATTCAGAATTCTGAAATGCGGGAGTTAGACTTAAGGAAGGTCTATAACCAAAATCACGAGTGTTCTGCCTCTGTCTCATGCGTTCATCTATACGAGAAATAAATGCAATTAATTCCTCTAAATTTTCAGGAACATCCCTAGTGGCAACCTCGTCTAGGATCGCATCTGACAATCCGTTCAGAAATACGTCCATATAGGCTTGTTCATTCCACTTGACCTCTGCCGCCAAGGATCTGAACTCTAGCGCATAATCCACAAGGGTTAGCCTATGCTGTCTAAGACGTAATAGTGATCTAGCAGCACTGGCCTTTCTCCCTGGAGGATCAAAAGTCCTCCTAAACGTAGTAAGGAACGCATTATAGTTATAGACTACTGGATTATCATTTTCCCACAGAGGGTTAGCCCATCTAAGAGCTTTGTCAATGTGTAGCGATATTATGAATCCAACCTTCGCCCTGTCAGTAGGATAGGCGCGGGGTTGTAATTCAAAATGAATTCCTATCTGGTTTAGGAAACCACGACAAGTATCTGGAGCACCGCCATACCGTAAAGGGGAAGTAACACGGGAAGAAATTCCGCCTGTGGCTACCTCTAGGCCTGTGTTAGCAAGAGAGATAGATGGAGTACGAATCTCCTCTGCTTGATTACTCGGATGGGATAGTAATGCCTGCAGCGCCAGAGCCATTTGGTCCATTCTATGGTCCATGGCTTCAAACCTTGAGTCAGGTGAACCAAACTGAGCGTTAGTACCTGCAGGATCCATGGCCCTGTCGTAATGTCGGCCCTGTCGTAATGTCAGGATCGGGACAGGGATCCAACATGCAGAGTATGAACAGTAGAGATGTACGTATACCGGACCTTAGAATGGCCGGACTAACGTAAGGAGAAAGCAGAGAATAGTCAGAGACAAGCCGGGGTCGAGGGAACGAGAGGACAGGTAAGCGAGAGACAAGCCGAGGTCAAAGGACACGAGAGGTAAACAGGAACGATAGTACAAGCCGAGTCAAAACCAGATAGAACGATAAACATAAGAGCACTGAGGGACCAGACAAGCTAGAACCACGACAGGGCAATGAACCATTAGCCACATCCCTCTTTTATACCCTGGTTCTCTAAATCATGGCTCCGCCCTTGCCGAGCCCTGATTCGTTGTTCCAAACCAGATTGACAGGTCGGGATGTGATTGCCGTCATGACGTCGGCTCCTGAGCGTCGTGTCATAAAAGGAAGTGGGGTTCTCGCGGCCGGCGTGGGAATGACTATGAGAGCTGTGAGGATTAGATGAATCAGCCCCGCTGAGAGAACGGACGTCCGGAAGTCTAACCTCCTCCGAGGTAGAGACTTCAGGTACCCTGACACTGAGCAGGCAGGTGACAGATGAAAGGATAGATAGATAGACAGATGCAAAGTAGTGAATTTTGGAATAAGGAACACACAAGCCACGTATACATTACATAGAGTTGAGTAAGGAGTAGCATTAAATAAAAACATTTGGGAACACTTATAGATAACAAACTAGCCAACAGTGTGCAATCTTGGTCTGTCATTGCAAAGGCTAATAAGGTGCGGCCATGTATGTAAAGGGATATTGATTTACAGAATTAAAATATAATTTTGCATCTTTATAAATCAATAGTAAAACCCCACCTTGAACATAAAGTGCCATTTTATGTTTCATCTCCTGTCTGCTGCTCGCACCCTAACTGCTAACTTGCGCTTGCAGGACTTCTCACGAGCGGCTCCCTTCTTTTGGAACAGCTTGCCTACCCCCATCAGACTCTCCCCTACTCTTCAATTATTCAAGTCCCTCAAAACACATCTGTTCAGAAATGCTTATGGACTTCCAGAGTAACTTATCTATACTTCTCAAAATCTGTCTCCCGCTCTCCAAAGAGAGCCACACTCCACTCTCACCTCCAGCTCTTCTACTTTTCCCCCTTGTTTGGGGGCTGTCACCCTTGCTGCCCTGTTGTGCATTTGTACCCCACCTCCTCTAGACTGTAAGCTTATTTGAGCAGGGCCCTCATCTACCTATTGTTACTGTGTCACTGTGTAATTGTCTTATTTATTGTAAATACACCCTTGTAGCGGAGCGCTAGTTCAAGTATATAGACTTTCTCCACTGGTATTCCAAGAGTTGCTCAGGATCAAGTAGTTAGCACTGGAAGAACAGCATCAATAGTAAATAAAAAAACAATCCACAAATATCCCATCACCTTTCCCAATGAGCGGACGATACACAGTATCAGGAGCAGAACTGATGATTAATGCCACATACCCTGCTTTTATGCCACTCTCCAATACAGCCCAAGCATCCCCTCCCATTAGCAAACAAAATATACACAAGGTGTATAGTTGTGTAGGCGCTTCCAACTTAAAATAGACAATAAAAGTAAGTGTGACAGAAAGGTGTAATCCCTTAACACCTAAAGGTAAAGTGAAACAATTAAAATAATTCACACCCACTTAGAAAAATATACAGAGTAAAAAGGATATACCACCTATTGCAGATATAGATATGGTGGTTACATCTGTAAAACAAATGAGACATACATAGTGTTTTCCATATAGGTAAAAACAAACAATTGTATCATATGAGGATTGAATTCACAAGGATGGAGCCTCTTAGGCTCTATGTACTTCGCTCTCGGGTCCCCTCCCCTTAGCCTGAGAGATAACAAAATTAAAAGTACATTTGAAACATACCTTTTCCCCCGTTTTCTGGATGTACCCCAAGACTATGACATACACCCCTAAATTACATATCTCCTAATAGCCCTGATCTGGGTGAGCAGCATACTCAAAAATCACCCAGATCGTATCAGGGGTTCGGGAATTTTGTGGAGGTCTTTGTTTTACCGACCGCACACGAGGCAGTAGCCGAAAGGAGTTCCATGTATTATGGCCTTGCGGTCTGTCTCCGTTCGTAAGGTGAAAAACACGAAAATAGTCGTATGAATCCACTTGTTCATGTGTATCTTTTTATCAAACGCCGGGCTGTTCGTGTGTTTTCCCACGAACAGGTGGAGGTATGGAGGTCTCTGAGGTGTTCGTGTGGTCGAGTGTCCGATTTGGGTTCCAGACACTTGACAACAAAACACTGCTGGTGCGTTCGTAGGGCAAGATGGCCGAACGGTGCCCACCCAGGGAATACACAGTTCGTTCGTATGATTCTCAAGCAGGCTAGTGGGAATAACGATGGGGAGGTAAATTAGAGCCACATTCCTCTCCGGGGTAGTCTGATTGTTAGGTAGTATGTTTGTTCGTCAAACGGAGGTATTTAACAGGTTGGCCATTGGATTCCTACCGAACAACCAGACGAATGCTTCAGCTCACTGATTACTTTTTGCCTTAAAAGTCACGAATCATAAGGAATTGAACCTAATGTTGCCACAATAAACGTTCTGGACAGCCAAAACAAAAGACGGTGGATAGTAGCCAAACACAATCCGCTACATCCCCTTACATAATATTGAAAAGTGCTGCAGAATTAGTTGGTACTATATAAATAATAATAATAATAATTTTAAGCATCAGTTTTAAAGAAGATATTGCAAAACTAGAAAAGTTGAGGAACAAGCTGCAAAATTAATAAGGGGATGGGGGGTAACATGAGTTAATAAGAAAGTCTAGAAATGTATAGGATATGATAGAACTATACAAATATATACAGGTTCAGTACAAACCATTAGGTGCTAATTTGTTCTTTAACAGGAATATACAACAGAGACTAGGTCAACTATCGAGACTGGAAGAAAGTGGAAAGGATTCTTCACAGTAAGAGCGATACGAAAGTAAAATTCTTTGCCTGAATGATTTATCAGATTCTATATCAGATTTTTTTGTTATAGATATAAAAAAGAACATTCAAGGATATAATTAATATGTGGGTGAAAAGGTTGTTGATCCAAGCAAAAACTGATTGCCATTATAGAGTCAAGAAGGAATATTTTAAATTTTTTGTGGCAAATTGGCAATTGCTTCAATTGAGTTTTTTTTGTCTACTTTTGGGTGAACAGCATAAAGTAACAGGTTTTAAAGGCTAAACTTGGCGGACTTGAGTCAATTTTCAACCTAGACTACTATGTAACGATGTAACTATGAATGCTTCTTATTATAAGAGAAACAAGAAATACAATGACTAACAAGCAATAACATTGTACATCATTTAAAGTGCGATTTCATAATTGTAGCATTGCTTGACCTAAACAGCAAGCTATTTCAACAGATACTGAAAAACATTAAATTATAACAAACACAGAACTGCATAATTCCCATGCAAATACTGTCAGCGTTTTTACCCCTGTGGTCTTTCAGAGATGTCTGTGTACAATTTTTCTTCAGGTGCTCTCGGCTCACTGCAGGAATAGAGCTCGGCTCTAATTTAAAAGTTACTGCTCACACTTCATTTCAAACTGAGTCGATAATATATACCAAACATGTTAAACTATACTGCTGGATGTGTTGCCATGGAGATTATTAAATGTATACATTTCTTTTACTTTTAACTGAAGAATGGTGAACGTAGGTCATATTCTTATGGTTAACCTCTTCTATTCAAGAGAACATCTGAGGTAGTTTTGTTATATATTAACTCATTTTCAGATGTATAAAGAACAGGATCGAAAATAATAATTTACTGTAAAGATGGAATTCCCAAAATATAGTTTAATGCAAAACCACGTGAAGAAGACCACAAAGGAAAATATTGTAGGGGTCTGAAAACCTCATCATCTAATCCACCACAGTGAGAATGTATCACAATGCTCCACAACAATTAAAATATAACTGGTAGCAATAGGGAGAAATTGAAAAACATAACTCCTTAATAGGAGTTGTCTTGAATAGACAAAAACATGCAAAATAAGTACAATGTATATGAGTAGACATGAAATGATGTTACATAGCTGAAAAGAGACATGCATTCATCAAGTTCAGCCTTTCTCACATATGTTTTTGCTTTTGATCCAAAAGTAGGCAAAAAAAACAGTTTTGAGCGCTTCCAATTTCGCAAATAACTAGTCAGACGCCATTACCCCACTAATTTGAAATTCTATACTTGTAGAAACTTAAAAACACAGAAACATAGAATGTGACGACAGAGAAGAGCCGTTTGGCCCATCTAGTCTGCCCAATTTTCTAAATACTTTTATTAGTCCCTGACCTTATCTAAGTCCAGGATAGCCTTATGCATGTCCTACTCATGCTTAAACTCCCTCACTGTGTTAACCTCTACCACTTTAGCTGGAACCCTATTCCATGCATCCACTACCCTCTCAGTAAAGTAATACTTCCTGTTATTATTTTTAAAACTTTGCCCCAATAATTTAAGACTATGTCCTCTAGTTGTGGTAGTTTTTCTTCTTTTAAATATAGTCTCCTCCCTTACTGTGTTGATTTCCTTTATGTATTTAAATGTTTCTATCATATGCCCCCTGTCTCGTTTTTCCTCCAAGCTATACATGTTAAGATCCTTTAACCTTTCCTGGTAAGTTTTATCCTGCAATCCATGAACCAGTTTAGTAGCCTTTCTCTGAACTCTTTCCAAAGTATACATTTCCTTCTGCATATACGGTCTCCTGTACTGTGTACAATACTCTAAGTGAGGTCTCACCAGTGCTCTGTACAATGGCATAATAACTCTCCCCTTTCTACTGCTAATACCGCTCCCTATACAACCAAGCATTCTGCTAACATTTCCTGCTGCTCTATTACATTGTCTAAAAAATACAAAGTTATCTTTGTAAAGGCGCTTATATACTTAAATATTAAAGATTAGCAGCTACCACAAAGTGTGAGTATCTCCTTCACAACACACGCTGTAGAGTAAGTGGATGTAGAGAAACTGAGTTAAAACCAGTGATAGTAGTGGAGCACTAAAAATTTAACTTAAATAATTAATATACATCAATTTTGGCAGTTGGCTAGATAAATAAGAAAACACAATATAGTGTAGTATTTTAGATAAAGTCAATGTGATATAATCGATATGCAGTCACATGGGTTAGAGCCAGATAAGGACGGGCTCAGATCTCACGAGCAGATGTGTTCTAAGGGGACACAGGCCCTTTTCAGTCTTTGTCCGTAGTGGCTCACTAGGAGATATAAAACAAATAACAAAAGCAGCTGATGGTGAAGTACAGTTTGAAAAGTGTGAAAAATTATAAATGAGTAGAAACCTAGTTCACCTGGTTCAGAGCCAATTGGGCCTGGCTCTGGAATAAACAGCTTGTATGTCTCTATAAGGGGAACACTTCACCTCTTTGGTCCAGGAAGCAGTGGAAATGGAGTAGTAAAAAAAAATACATTTATTAAACAAAAGTGCAAAATACATCATATATAAAATAAAAGATAAAAAAGTCTAAAGTGCTCCAGTCGAGATGCGTTTCACCACGTTCTGTGGCTTTCTCTGTCGGTGCCTGCTTCCTTCAAGTGTCCATCTTTTAAATCCTCAACCTTTTCCTTATTGGTCGCTTGGTCAGACATTTGTCCAATCATGGATGTTCTATTTGGGAGGTGTGTATGTCACAGCTGACCTTCGACTATACATGATGACTAAGGAAGTGATGTTTTAGTTATTCATGTCACTTCCGTTTTGGTTCTTTTTTGCCATTTTGGTTGAGGGCAATTTAGGGAAGAAACAAAAAATTGTGTAGACCCGAAAACTGGAAGTGACGTGTCTGTCCTGAAGTTGCGTCACTTTTTTGGTTCAACAACACCTTTTATCTTCAGATCTGTGGAACGACGATGGGGACCAGGTTCGCACCCAGTTACGCAAACCTATTTATGTCCTTGTAGGAACATGAATTTATCTTGAAGGAACATACAAATTATATAAATTATATTTACACTCACATTGGCTTTATTTAAAATACTAAACTACATGTTTTCTTATTTATCCAGCAAACTTCTGTATATTTATTTCAAAATTGCTGTATATTAATTACATAAGTGACGTTTTTTAGCACTCCACTACTATCACTGGTGTTAACTGGTTTCCACTCAGTTTCTCTACATCTATTACATTGTCTACCTATCTTTTAAGTCATCTGAAATTATTACTCCTAAATCCCTTACCTCAGATGTTGAGGTTAGTAGTGTAACAAATATTCTATACTTTGCCCTTGGGTTTTTGCACCTGAGATGCATTATCTTGCACTTATCCACATTAAATGTCAGTTTCCACAGCTCTGACCATTTTTCTAGTTTACCTAAATCCTTTACCATTTGGCTTATTCCTCCTGGAATTCAACCCTGTTGCAAATCTTAGTCTCATCAGCAAAAATACATACCTTACTATCAAGTCTGCAGTAACATTAATACAAATATTAAACAGAATGGGTCCAAGTACAGATCCCTGAGGTACCCCATTGGCAACTAGACCTTGCTTCGAATATTCTCCATTGACTACAACCCTCTCTTGCCTGTCACTCAGCCACTGTCTTACCCATTCAACAATGTTGGAATCCATACTTAAATATTGCAGTTTATTGATGAGCCTTCTATGTGGAACAGTGTCAAAAGCCTTACTGAAATCTAGGTAAGCAATGTCTACTGCACCACCCTAATGTATTAGTTTAGTTACCCAATCAAAAAAAAAAAACAATAAGATTAGTTTGGCATGATCTACCTGAAGTAAACCCATGTTGTCTCTGATCTTGAAATCCATATGATTTTAGATGTGGAAACATGGTTTCCATTACTTTCCCCAATATTAAAGCAAGGCTAACTGGCCTATAGTTGCCCAACTCCTCCCTACTACCTTTCTTGTGAATGGGTACAACATTTGCTACCTTCCAATCTTCTGGGACTACTCCTGATATGAATGATTGGTTAAATAAATCCATTAATGGTTTTGCTAGTACACCACTAAGCTCTTTTAATAACTTTGGGTGTATTCCATCAGGCCCTATCAACTTATTTGTCTTTACTTTTGACAGTTGAAATATAACCTCTTCCTCTGTAAACTCACATGTAACAAATGACTCATTTGTACTTTTTCCTAACTGAAGTCCCTTTCCTTCATTTTCAGCTGTAAATACTGAACAAAAATATTAATTGAGGCAGTCAGCTAGACCATTCTCCTCTTCTACATACCTTCCTTCTTTTTAATCTAACTAATCCTTGTTTTACTTTCCTTTTCTAATTTATGTATCTAACACATGTTGTATCCCCTTTTTTACTGACTGCTATTCTTTCTTCTGTTTTGATTTGGAGTCTCTTATAACTTGCTTTGCCTCTTGTTGCTTAATCTTATAGTTCTGTCTGTCTTCCTCGCTCTTTTTATAATTACTAAAAGCTAACTTTTAGTTTTTTTTACTGTTTTGGCCACTTCTGCGGAGCACCACGGTGGTTTTTTAATTTTCTTGCACTTACTGACAAGCCTAATGAAATTTTCTGTTGCTTTTAAGTAGTGCAACTTTTAAATAATCACATTTCTCCTGGACTTCATTTAAACTGCTCCAGTTTGATAATGGCTCCTTTATACATATTCTAATTTTAGAAACGTTTATTTTTCTAAAATCTAAAACTTTTGTTTTTGTGTGGTGTGACTCTTTTCTTATATGAAACCACACTGACTGGCGATCACTAGATCCTAAACTGTCCCTTACAGCAATATCTGATACCAAATCTTCATTTCTTAACACTAAATCTGGTATGGCCTCCTTACAAGTTGACACCTCAACAACTTGTTTTAGAGACAATCCCAATAGGGATTTTAAATTATGTGTGCTCCTGGCACAAACAGCTATTTTGTTTTTTTCAGTTCACATCAGGAAGATTAAAGTCACCCATGATGATAACTTCACCCTTCATTGTCAGTTTAGCTATTTTCTCTACTAGTAGATTATCTAACTCTTCTGTTTGTCCAGAGGTTCTGTAAATCCCATCTACACAAGTTACTGTTTGATTACCAAATTCTAACTTAACCCAAACTGACTCTATGTTCGCCTCACTAACTTTTATTAGGATAGATTTTATGCTATCCTTCACATACAGGGCCACCTCCCCCTTTCTTGCCTTCTTTGTCTTTTATATCTAAAAAGTATTGCTATATCCCAGTTATTTCTCTTATTATACCATGTCTCAGTAACAGCCACTTTGCAGACATTATTCTAACCTTATTATTTTTTAACACACTTGCTACAGTTACTTTCTGTCCTTGTTGTGGGGGGCAATTAGATTTATGTTTTATCACCTTTATTACCTTTAGTCCACCCTCCTAGTTTAAATACTTCTTAGCAAAACCTCTGAACTGCTCGCTGAGAACATTTGTTCCCTTTTGTATATATGTAAATAAGATAAAACAGTATATAATGAGATATACTTGGCACATCTTTGTTAGTGGTGTCGTGTCTTTTACATAAAATAATACTGTGGTTTATTTATAATGCCTCCAATACTTAAGAGTATACTAAATATTATTAATCTAACAAAGGGAATCAATTAACGCATAACCTTATATCTCACCTGACCGATTTAGATTCTATGTAGAGATTTTTATACACTATAGAATTATTTGCAGTAATAAAAGACTCCAGAATAGTAAAACAAATCTAGGAGTGATTAATTCACACTATTAAGTCAATTACCATCAGCCGTGATTAATGCATCAATTGACATCAGATAATGGTTAAGGCAATCAATTGTATAATGCAGGCCAAAGTAAGTATCACAGGTTATGTACCACACACAACCTCCAAAGAAATAGATCAAGAACCATAATACAACTTGTTTTTACAATAACCAAATTTCTTCCTATAAAATATTCATCAACTGATCATTGAGCACATACAATCATGAAACATAAGGTGGTCAAAAGGTATACTATAAAATATAGATCTATGATTGAGTTGAAGCTGATTAGCTAGTTTGTTAATTAGATCGGTGGATGACACTATTTAGGCAATACTATGTCCACCTCCCTAACAGTCATCTAACAGTCACAAATTGTTATTAACCTCTTAGTTTTGACAAACATCAATAACCAATATTAAGTGCTCATATCAACTTACATTATATAAACAAAAGTATTAGAACACCTGACCATTGCAGCAACAGGGAATTTTATGACATCACATTAAAATACATAGAAATGAATACGTAGTTGGTCCTCCTTTGCAGCTATAACTACACCCACTCTTCTGGGAAGTCATTCCACAAGTTACTGGAGTGTTTCTCTGTAAATGTTTGCTCATCCAGTAGAGCATTTGTGAGGTCAGGAACTGATGTTGGACAAGAAGGCCTGGCTCGCATTCTCTGTTACAGTTAATCCCCAAAGGTGTTTGAAGGGGTTGAGGTCAGGGCTCTGTGCTAGCCAGTCAAGTACTTCCACAACAATCTCATCCAAACATGTCTTTATGGACCATGCTTTGTGTATTGGGTAGCAGTCATGCTGGAATAGAAAAGGGCCTTCCCCAAACTGTTCCCACAAAGTTCAAAGCATAGCATTGTCCAACATGTCTTGGTATGCTGAAGCAATAAGGTTTCCCTTCACTTGAACTAACTGACTTAGCCTGACCCCTGAACAACAGCCCATCCTTCACCAAACTCCATTATCCCTCCTCCACCAAACGTTACAGTTGGCACACAGCAGTCAGGCTGGTAAGTTCTCTTGGCATTCACCAAACCCTCACCCGTCAGACTGCCAACAGAGAAGCATGATTTGTCACTCTACAGAACACATTCCCACTGCTCTAGACCATTGTTCTCCAACCCAGTCCCCATGGACCATCAACAGTCCAGGATTTATATATTTCCCTGTTTTATTCCAATAGAGATAGTGACAAAACCTGGACTGTTCGTGGTTCATGAGGACTGAGTTGGAGAACACTGCTCCAGTGGCAGTGTGGTTTACACCACCCAATCTAAAGTTTGGCATTGTATGTGGTGATGTTAGGCTTGCATGCAGCTGCTTTGTCATGGAAACCATTTCCTTGAAGCTACCACCAGACAGCTTTTTTTCTGATATGAATACCAGTGGAAGTTTTAAACTTTTCAGCTAATATAAACATGGTGGGATGAGACACATGACTGGGCAGTTAACTTAAATGGGTACACATTATTTACGAAGGATAGGAAAAACAAGAAGGGTGGTGGGGTATGTTCGTATGTCAACCATGAGTTAAAGACAAATCTTAGGCATATGGAGTGTGACGAGGAAAATGTGGAAGCTTTATGGTTAGTTATTTACTTGGGGCAAACAAAGGGAATTCAATTATTGGTTGAGATATGTTATAAACCACCTAGTGTAAATATTAATGAGCTGTTAGAGCAAATTGGGAAAGCTGCAAATCTGGGTAACATGCTAATT
The DNA here is from genome assembly GCF_036172605.1 of Pelobates fuscus. Classification (NCBI taxonomy): domain Eukaryota; kingdom Metazoa; phylum Chordata; class Amphibia; order Anura; family Pelobatidae; genus Pelobates; species Pelobates fuscus. The sequence goes on along the minus strand of NC_086327.1, from coordinate 94,444,276 downwards.
ATTGGAGATTTTAATTACACGGACATAAATTGGGATAGAGGGACTAGTACTTCAGCAAGGGGAATCAGGTTTTTGAATGTGTTAAATGACACCTTCATGTCACAACTGGTACAAGCACCAACTAGAAAGGATTCTTGTCTGGATCTTGTTATTCTCTGGATCTCAGGGATCTGTACTTGGACCCATTCTCTTTAATATTTTTATTAGTGATATTGCAGAAGGTCTTGATGGTAAGGCATGTCTTTTTGCTGATGATGCTAAGATATGTAACATGGTTGATGTTCCAGGAGGGATAAGCCAAATGGCTAATGATTTAGGTAAACTAGAAAAATGGTCCGAGTTGTGGCAACTGACATTTAATGTGGATAAGTGCAAGATAATGCATATTGGATGTAAAAACCCAAGGGCAGGGTACGGAATATTTGATATAGTCCTAACCTCAACATCCGAGAAAAGGGATTTAGGGGTGATTATTTCTGATGACTTAAAGGTAGGCAGACAATGTAACAGAGCAGCAGGAAATGCTAGCAGAATGCTTGGTTGTATAGGGAGAGGTATTAGGAGTAGAAAGAGGGAAGTGCTCATGCCATTGTACAGAACACTGGTGAGACCTCACTTGGAGTATTGTACGCAGTACTGGAGACCGTATCTTCAGAAGGATATTGATAGTTTAGAGAGAGTTCAGAGAAGGGTTACTAAACTGGTTCATGGATTGCAGGATAAAACTTACCAGGAAAGGTTACAGGATTTTAACATGTGTAGCTTGGAGGAAAGACGAGACGGGGGGATATGATAGAAACATTTAAATACATAAAGGGAATCAAGACAGTAAAGGAGGAGACTATATTTAAAAGAAGAAAAACTACCACAACAAGAGGACATAGTCTTAAATTAGAGGGACAAAGGTTTAAAAATAATACCAGGAAGTATTACTTTACTGAGAGGGTAGTGGATGCATGGAATAGCCTTCCAGCTGAAGTGGTAGAGGTTAACACAGTAAAGGAGTTTAAGCATGCGTGGGATAGGCATAAGGCTATCCTAACTATAAGATAAGGCCAGAGACTAATGAAAGTATTTAGAAAATTGGGCAGACTAGATGGGCCGAATGGTTCTTATCTGTCGTCACATTCTATGTTTCTATGTTTCTATGTTATAACAAACAATGTTAATCTTTTGGCCAACATTCAAGTAAGGGAGCATTTGGGAAATAGTGATCACAATATAGTATTTTTTTTAAATAAACTCAAAAAAAGCAAAAGCAAAAAATGTGTGTTATCCTAAAACGTAAAATGAAAGTGTAGGTACACTAGAAACAGAGATGGGTCTGTTAGTTAATGAAGACCAGGAAAATGCAGACATTTTAAATAACTATTTATCTTCAGTATCAGGGCCGGTGCTAGGATTTTTGACTACACAGGCGAAGATGCATTTTGACGCCCCCCCCCCCTCCCGCACCCAAAAAAACCCAATGCATCTTCACCTCTGTGTCTCGTAGCCCCCCTTTTGAATTTTACCCCCATTAGTGTTGCATATCCACTCTCTTACCCCTCTGGTCCCTTTGTGCCTTACACCCCCCTTTAGTGTGTCTCATACAACCCCTCTTATGTATTTCTTACTTCCCCGTCAGACCCTTTCTATCTCTCTTTTTCACCCATATAGACATAGACATAGATACAGGCAAAAATACATACATGCAAAAATACACAAACATACAGACACACAACCATACAAGCACACAGACATAATTATTCAGGCACACAGTCACAAAGATATACAGACACACAGTCATAAAAGGCACACAAACAGTCATACAATCTACACATTCAGGTACATTGTCGTACAAACACAGACATACATTCATACAGACACAGGCACACACAAAAATACAGACACAGACATAAAGAAACATAGAGATTGGCATATAGAGACATACATACACAGTGATACAGAGACATACATACGCAGACAGTCATAAAGAGACATACAGACAAGGCATACAGAGACATACAAAGACAGACAAACAAAGAACCCTGCACACTGATACCGTGTAAATGCTCCGGCCATCCACAGTGGTAGTTGCTCCGACGTCAGGCAGACATCGCTGGATCCACCAGTAAAGTCTTCAAAAGGAATAAACGCAGGCAATACTCCAATAGTAAGGATGGTATATTTATTGATAGGTGACCAACCCCATAGAAAGTGTGATGTTTCGGCTCAGCAGAGCCTTAATAATGCAATAATGCTCTGCTTAGCCGAAACGTTGCACTTTCTTTGGGGTGGTTCACCTATCAATAAATATACCATTATTACTATTAGAGTGTTGCCTGCGTTTATTCCTTTTGAATACATACACAGATCATCATACAGAGACATACAGACTGTATGTCTCTGTATGACGGTCTGTGTATGTACACAGGATGGCTAAAAGATAGACCCCCATCTGTCGTGCAACTTTAACAATGCTTTGAAAGCTGGGGCTCTACCGATTCCCCATGCTTGCAGGATTGTATTTAGCACGGAGCAGTATTTGTGTGTTTGACTGTAAGTATGTGTTTGTATAGAGTATGTTTGTGTGAATGTAGGGGTGAGTTTGTATGTAGTGTTTGAGTTTGAATGCAAGCATGCATTTACGTGTAGTGTTGGGTTTTTGAATGCAGGTGTGTGTTTATATATAATTTTGGTGTCTGATACAGACGTGTGTTTGTATGTAGTGTTGACATTTGAATGCAGGGGTGTGTTTGTATGTAGTGTTGAAGTTTGCATGCAGGTGGTTATTTGTGTGTAGTGTTGGTGTTTGAATGTTGAGATGTATGCACATATACACATACACTGCCACACACGCACACACTGTGATACACATACACGAAGATGCACACACTGAAACACATGCAGATACACATATACACAAACGGATACACATTCAGATAGACAGACACACATATACAGATACACACAAACACTGACAGACATACAGATAAACACACACTGACATACAGACACACTGACAGACATACAGATGCACACATACACAATGATAGACATACAGTCACACACACACACACACTGACAGACATATGGATACACACAGACACACTGACAGACAGATATATACACACACACACTGACAGACAGAAACACACAAGACACTGACAGACAGAAACACACACAGATACACTGACAGACATACAGGCACACTGACAGACATACGCATACACACATACACACACAAAGACACACTGACAGACATACACAGACAGACACACTGACAGACATATAGATACACACAGACACACTGACAGAAAGATATACACACACACACACACAGACACACTGACAGACATACACACACGGACACTGACAGACAGAAACACACAAGACACTGACAGATAGAAACACAGACAGACATACAGGCACACTGACAGACATATACACACTGACAGACAAATAGATACACACAGACAGATATATACACACACAGACACACTGACAGACATACACACACAAACATGCTGATCAAAATATACACTTTTCTAGCCATACACAGGAGGGTGGCTTACCTGGGATCTAGAGTGCTGGCTCAGGTAGTTGGGAGTTGGAGTTAGTCCTGCCCAGCCCCCCTCCTCTCTGCATTCTTCTTGGGAGGAAGTCCCATGCTGAAATGAAGGTGGCCAGCGTTAGCTCCGCCCCTGCTGGGCGCGCTGTGTGCTACAGAGGGAGCAGGGATATGACGTGTTCATATCCCCGCCCCCTCCACACAGTCCGCGGCACTGTAGGGAAGAAGGCTGATTTGTGGGGATGCTGCTGCCACTCGGCCACGCTTCAAGAAGTGACCGGCAGGAAAGGGACGCTGTGCGCTTCCCTCCGTCCGGTCACCCCGACATTTGCGCCCCTTGGGCCGGTGCGCCCTAAGGCGGCCGCCTGTGCCGCCTTATGGACGCGTCGGCCCTGTTCAGTATATATTAATGAGGATCCTATGGCAATAGATATGCAAATGATTGCTGCAAAAGACTTGCCAACAACTTGTGACTGGATGACTTGAGACAAGGTGCTACAGCAGTTAAAGAAAAGTAATGTAAATAATAAGTAATTTTGCAAGGTGTTGCTTTCATACTCTATCAGTAGTCCTTCCAATAGGAGGAGGATTCACTAAAGTTCCTGAAACCTTATTGTTCTGTTTCTGTTTTGTTTTACTTGTCTTACTATTCAACCTATGCTTCCATCTATAGCTTTCTTATTATTTACAAACATCCTGTGTATAATCTATCTAGGGATGTTGCCTAAACATCTGTTTCTATCTGTCCCCCTTTGCCTATAATTTCATTAATAACTTCTATTTTCCTTCTCCCTATAAATTAATTTATAGGAATTCCTGTTGTTCCTATTATGTTAAAACGTACGAATAAAGCACTTTGATGTTAACTTTGGCCAAAGTCTTTTACCTGACCTGCTCAAGATCATGACAGTTTGTGATGGATCCTGTGAGTGGAAAGGGTGAAGTGTGTGTGTGAGGATGCTGTGTGTGTAATGGTTCTGTGTATGTGAGAGGGTGCTGTGTGTGTGAGTGTGTGTGTGAAGGAGCTGTGTGTTTGTGAAGAAGCTGTGTGTGTGGGAGGGTGATGTGTGTGGGAGGGTAATGTGTGTGTGGTGGTAATGTGTGTGTGTGTTTGAGGGTGATGTGTGTGTGTTTGAGGGTAACATGTGTGTGAGGGTGATGTGTCTGAGAGTTGTCAGGTATCCTTCGTATCCATGTGTCAAAAAACGGAGATAATTACCTTCTAAAGATAGAGGGGAGTGCCGTTTGGCGGTCTTCAGCCATGATTACTGACTTGTGCGGCATGTCGGTGCACGCCAGCTGCGGACCCATGCAATTATATAGCCCCACGTCCGTCCACGGTAAAGATAACATCGACATGCGGGTGACGTAACGCAAAAGACGCACACGCATGTTTTGGGATCAAGTGCTAGGTACAGCCAATCGGATCTGCTAGAGGGTTTTTTAAACTTACTTATTCCTTAGCTCATTGCCCTGTCATGGTTTCCCTTAGATGGTTATCCGAGAGTGTGTTCCTGATCGTGTTTTTCTGTTTTTTTACTTTGGCTTCGTTTTGACTTCCCTGATTTCTGGTATCCTTGACTTTTGGCTTTTTTTTATTGCTGTTTCTCATTCTGTGTCCCTGACCTCCTAGTTTTTTTTACTATTCTTGGGTACATTAAGTCCGGCCATAATAATGCCCAGTAAGGCGTTACCCTTAGATCTAGGGTATGATACTGTCACATCCTGCTCTGTGATGTGGAGATGTCTGGCCTTGGCTTCTGGTATCCTTTACTCTTTTTTTACAATTCTTGTTTAGTTTTTCTGGTTTTCTATTCCATGTCTGGTTTTCTTTATGCTGGGTTCAATCCTTTATTCCGTTCCTGGAATTCCTAGTCTCTTGGATTCCTTTAAATTTTTGTTTTATGTTGCCACACCTGTTCCTTTTTTATTAATTCTTTTGTTTCAGTTGCTTCCTGCAAGTAGTTGCTACAAGTCATCTGCCCTTTCTTACAGGTAAGTGCTGTGTGTGTTTTATTATTGTTTATTTAGTCATGCATATCTAGGTAGTTTCCCACCTTAATTGGAGTACTTTGCCGCAGTTGGTGGGCTGCATACATCTTGGCCATTTATGTATGTCTAAATCTCCACTGTTTTACATATATCGTACTTAGTTATGTCTCCTCTTGTTTTGCCTTGTATCTCTTGTCTTGTTTTATTTTGTCTTGTATTCCCAGTGCATGTACAGTCCTGTCCTGCCCTCTTCTTGTTTTTCTCATGTCTTGTGTACATGTTCTGGGTTCTGCTTTCTGTCCTGCTCTGGTTCTGGGTTCTCCTAGTTTTTTCTTGTTTTCTTGTTTGGTATCTATTCTAGACTTACCTTGTTTCTGTACTGGATACATGTCTGCTGCAGAGCCTCCAGATCCTGGGAGGTCTGCTTATTGTCTTCTGGCACCTGGGATCCACAGTAGCTGCATCAGGGCCTTGGTATGTGGCCGTACAAATGCTGGTGCTCAACACCAGGGGGCGGGTGGTTACCCTGCACCAGGCCCTGTTAATCCATTTCCACACAGTGACTCCTAATATCAAGATCAGGCATACTGGGTCCTGGTCACCGTACCGCCACCCACGACAGATACCACTATATAATAATTTATCTATTTTACATTTAAAAAAAACCAAAAAAAACCGTCATTATATACCCCCTCCCATCTTACCTTTAGCCTGGGAGGGTAGACCGTGGTGCCATCCCTGGTGGTGCTAATGGTGAGTGAACTCTAGCCTGCGAGGCTAGAGTTCACTCTCGCGAGATCGGGGGGTGTTGCCATGGCAACGCTCTGAATCTCGCAAGAGTGAACCCGGCGGAGCTGCAAGATAGAGCTCCACCGGGTCCTCCTCTCCCTCCCCAGCCACATGTCTGTACAAGTGGGCCGGTGAGGGATATCTTTGATCTCCCCACTGGCCCGTCATGGAATGCAGCAGGGCCGGTGCTCCAATAGCGCGGACCCTGCATAGACAGGCAGGTGAGATCCTGTGACCTCTCCTGCTGGCCTTGGCCCATGGCCATCGTTGGCCACCAGGCATTTGCCCGGTGTGCTCGATGGCCAGTCTGGGCCTGGTCATGTCAAACTAACCTAATTGCATTCTATGAAGAAATAAGTAGAAGTATAGACCAGGGTGTTGCAGTGGATGTGCTCTACTTGGATTTTGCCAAGGCATTTGATACGGTTCCTCACAATAGGTTAGTCTTCAAACTAAAATAAATGGGTCTAGATGAATATTCTTGGTCTTGGGTAGAACATTGGCTTAAGGATAGAGTACAATGAGTTGTCATTAATGGTAAATTTTCAAGCTAGACAAAAGTGGTAAATGGTGTCCCTCAGGGTTCTGTTTTGGGACCGCTTCTATTTAACATATTTATAAATGATCTTGAAATAGGCATTGAAAGCCATATTTTAGTGTTTGCAGATGACTTTGTAAAGTAATAAAATGTGAGCAGGATATTGCTTTGCTGCAGAGGGAAATGTAGAGAAATGCAAAGTTATGCACTTTGGGGTCAAGAATGCAAAATCAACTTACACCCTAAATGGTAGTGAATTAGGGATAACCACACATGAGAAGGATTTGGGAATTGTTATAGACAACAAATTAGGCAGCAATATGCAATGTCAATCTGCAGTTGCTAAGGCCAGTAAGATTCTGTCATGTATAAATAAGGGCATACATTTTCGGGATGAAAATATAATTTTGCCTTTTTATAAATCGCTGGTAAGACCACACTTTGAATATGCTGTGCAATTCTGGGCACCTATTCTAAAGAAGGATAACAAGGCACTAGAAAAAGTGCAGAGTCAAATTACAAAATTGATAAAATAAATTTAGCATTTTAGTGAAAAACGGCACATGATAACATTATACAAATATATTTGTGGCAAGTACAAACCATTATGTGGAAATCTATTCATAAACAGGGCTATACATAGGACACAAGAAATGAGTTGTAATCTATGGCAAAGAAAAGTTGTTGTTTTTTACAGTAAGAACTATAGGTATATGGAATTATCTGCCTGAAGAGGTGGTTTTATCAGAGTCCATACAGATGTTTAAACAGCAATTGGATAAATACTTCCAAAAACATAACTTACAGGGATGTAATTTCTAATTAGTGGAGTACTAGCTGCCTGATCCAAGGAGATATCTGACTGCCATTTTGGGGTCAGGAAGGAATTTTTTCCTAGTTTGTTGCAAAATTGGAAGCACTTCAGACTGTTTTTTTGTCTTCTTTTAGATCAACAGCAAAAACATATGTGAGGAAGGCTAAACTTGATGGACTCAAGTCTCTTTTCAGCTGTGTAACTATGTAGCGATGGAATCAGCAGAGCACTGGTAACATTTACACACCATACACCTCAGCACTCTGTGTCCCCACCCTGTGACACTATGTGGTCCTCTGCTTCATGGCTGAGTTGCTGCTGTTCCTAAATTCTTCCACTTTACAATAATACCACTTACAGTTGACCAAAGGACATCTGAATTCACTGAGCTGTTCAGTATGACCAATTTTGTCCACAAATGTTTGCAAATGCAGACTGCATGGTAAGATATTTGATTTTATACACCTGTGGCAATGGGTCTGATTGAAACACATGAATTCAATAATTAAGAGGTTAATCCCAATACCTTTGTCCAAATAGTGTATCAACAAGTCTGATAAGTTGGATGCAGCAATCATTTTTATTCAGTTGAAATTGCACAGAAACTCAATCAGTTGTTTATGACACCTTCTTATATGATACAGTTCTACACTTCTATGAAAATAATATCAGGTAAAATGGTATGTCTTATAGCCCAAGAGAAATTGAAATCATACATTACCATTAGTATTTTTTATGAGAGACTAGCAAAATTCCAAAGATGGTTGCTACAGTGAAGGCCGATGTATGCAGAGGTCTTGGTTCGTTAATGATCTCTGCCCCTCTGAAGGTACTATGATCTGCTGACAGTGTTTAAGCTGAGTTGCCCTGAGAGAGAGATCCTAAATCTTGCTTCTTTTATCCCCCTTTTTCTTACCTAAGGGCAGGTCTAAAAAGTGTAGTTTGAAGCTTACATTCATCAAATTGGCAAAAGTTTTTATACACTAAACCAGTGTTATATAATCCTTTGACTCTGTTCACCCCTTCTATTATCATGCAACCTCCTAGATGGTTGGGGGCAAATCTTGCCCTGGGGGTCCATCATTATGTCTATGGTCAGAGAAATCAGTTTCTGGTTTAAGGGGTTAACATTAATTTGGGACATGGAATTTATCTGTGTTTTAACTTCTGAATCTGCTTCTCCAGGGATTTATGCATAGATGTTGAGTGGATCAGCATCCAGTTTAACCCTTTTACTGCTGTTATATAGCTGGGGTCCGCTAAGGAGCAATCTTCACCATCTATAATTTTCAAGTTCCTCCTCTAAATTGTGACATTTTTCTTTTAATTTGCTAACTTTACTACACCTCTCTTCATTTGTTGGCTTTTAAGGTTTGAAGTAGTGTTAACTATACTCAGTTACGCTTTTGTATTTCAGGAGTGATTTTCTCAAGCTTGTCAGTTAAGCCATTTATATCATCTTCTTTTGCAATTAAAGTTGAATCTCTACTAATTCTCCATTCTTTTGTGCATTATATTATGCAAATTCGCAACACAAATACAGCAAAGGGAGACTGGATTCCATGACAATATAATCACGTTTCTTCCTGTCTTTTGTGTTAGCAAACAAATTAAAAAACATATAAATGTCACCCTCCTTATCCCACATATTATTCACCAGACTTTGGACATGGTTTTTGACACCTTTAATAATCACATCTAGACTTGATTCAATATTCAGTTTCTTTCTATGTTTTATAGCCTTGTAATTAAAAATAGTTCTCAGTGCTTCATAAAGCCTTGACTATGGGCAGGCTCTGCCCCCGGGTATCAATAATAGAACTAGACTCAGTTTTAGCGACAGAAATGTATCAGCTAAACAATAGTGACGAAATGGTGCTATTTTTAAAGTGCAAGTGCAAAATATTTTTTTTATTAATTATTTTCACACAGTGCACATTTTCAATACATATACAGTGCAAAATTCACAATAAGAAATAAAGTGCCAAATTTGTGTAAAAAATTACAAACATGCAGCAATCATCTAAAGTATAGCACAAATTACAAAAAAAGCAAACACATACAAAATAATGGTGAACAACAAACAAAAAGTAATAAATTTGATACTTAGAATCCACAGACCAATTTGGGATGTAACCTTAAAAAATAAATAATACAAATATAGTGAAGATAGTCTGCATACAAAAACAGTTACATTTGACAAGTGAATTAGAAACGTATATGTGTCAACTCACAAGGAATGAGTGGAATATGTGACACTCTCACCTAAACAGCTCTGGGCAGGGCCGGTGCTAAGATTTTTAGTTACACAGGCGAAGATGCATTTTGGCGCCCCCAACCCTCATTAAAAAAAAAAAATGCATCTTCACCTGTGTGTCTTTCCTCCCAAGCCACAGGTACACAGGCATCATTTTTCAGTCACACAGTCAAAGTCATACAGGTACACTGTCATACAAAGACAGAAATAATCATACAGAGACATACAGACACATACAGTCAGAGACATACAAGCAGAGATATACATGCATACAGAGACATGCAGGCATATAAAGACATACATGCATACAGAGGCATACCGTCATACAGACACATACATACAGACAGGCATACAGAAACATACATACAAAGACATTCAGGCACATACATACAGACATACAGGCATAAAGAAACATACATACAGAGACATACAGGCATGCAGACACATACATACAGAGGCATACCGTCATACAGACACATACAGAGGCATACCGTCATACAGACACATACATACATACAAAGACATACAGACATACAGAGACACACACATACGTACATACAGAGACATAAAGGCATACAGTTACATACATGCATACAGAGACATATATACAGACATTCAGAGACAAACATACATCCAGTTACATACATGCATACAGAAACATACGTACAAGACATACAGACACATACATACATACAGAGGCATACCGTCATACAGATACATACATACAGACAGGCTTACAGAAAAATACATACTCACACACACACACAAACTCACAGACACATACTCGAACACACACACACACTGACAGACACACACATACACACACAGTAATTCATTATCTAAATTAAATGTAAATTGTAAAAAGGCGCGCGAGGGAGCCGGTCAGAGAGATCAGAGAGCTCCCTCGCCGCCTCCTCCTAATCAACTGCAGCTGCACGCCTCCCAGCAGCTCCGGGGATCCAGGAGGTGACCAGGCAGGAGGGAGCACTTCCCTCCTGCCGGTCACTGGAATTTTGCGCCCCCAGAGCCGGTGCGCCCTAAAGCGGCCGCCTGTGCCGCCTTATGGACGCGCCGGCCCTGGCTCTGGGGGAATCCAGCTCCTCGCGAGCGTTGGATCCTATGGTGACTGTCAAGATCAGCTTCAGACCACAGACAGCTGGCATAGTGGTTAACAGTATAGCTTTATTTCATAAACTTTTAAAACCAGAAAAACTGGCCCTTTGTAGCTATGTTTGCTACCATGATCAATCTAAGAGTAAAGGCTGTTAATTTGATATCTTCTTTTTCTGCCCCACCACAGTTATTTTTTAACATTGTATATCAATATACCTCTTTACATGGCAACATTCTATTATCACTTCTACCAATAGATGTAGTATGTCTTGTTGCTATTTGGCAGCAAAATTAATATTCTTCAATACTTCTTCCACATTTCCTCTTAGCCATTAGAGCTTGCTCATGTTATTAAAACCCCACGAAGTGCGTTCATTTTATTGCTTTATAGATATAATTTGAACCTTTAAATGACATTCACATTAATTAAAAATGAGTGTTATATTTGCAGCTTGAAGTGGCACTGGCATTCCTTGCATTCAGATCAGTGATTTCCACAAACAGGAGTGTACTACATTTATCTTATTAGAGAGGAAATGTATACCTTGTAATGACATTAGCATTCACTAACTAACTACGTGCTAAGTTGATGTCATTATAGCCGTTAACTACCACGCATTACTCTATCTATCATTTACTAAAAACTAATCAGCTTTTTAAGGCAGCATTTTGACATTGGGTCTTCAAGAACATACTAAACATAAAACACCATAGGACAGTTCTATCTAGATGAAACTGTCATTTAATATACAATTTTATAGTTATGTTAAGTTAGAAATTGTATTTACTAAAATTATATTTAGTTTATAAAACTGAACAAACATAGCATTGTATCATAACACTTTACTATCATAGATGTAAAAATACTACATAACTACAGATTTCAAAACAGGTCAATCGAAGAGCTGAACGTTACGGAGATCTGTCAGTATTTTGAGTATCGCACATATTTTTGCTTAAGGAATGTTTATAAATTTTCTGGGTAACAAAGGCTGGAAAGCAGAAATCACTGTTTATTTAACATTTATTGATGTTATTTAATAGGAAAATACCTACACGTTTGCCCTATCAAATGGGGACTAGAGACTCAGACAATACTGAAGCAAGATTAGCAACCAAACGCCATGCAGCCACATCCAACAAAGAAGTGCAGCAAGACTGAAACATGTTGCGGTACCATAATAACAGCTTAAAAGTTACCCAAGGGGGCGGGGCGGGGCCTGACCGCCGAGCTGAGCGGACACAGGCAGTGTGAGCTCCTGCAACAAACGACTATCTAAGCCAAATTTACACGGATATAAGCTGCTCCCAGACTCACACGAGCGGTCAACTGACTGAGAAACCAGATAAATCACTAGACACCAAACGTGGGGACATTTCACCTGTTTTGGATCAAACAAAACTTTGATTATTTGTTTATCTACTCCTTCCAAATTGATTGATTAATGCGTGCACGCTTTCCCTAGAAGTAATTCACACCGGAGACAAAGGTTCTGATCAGTGAAATACTAAGGAATGCTTTATTCCCCGAAGTGGGGGGCTCCTTCTTAAAGCAAAAATATGTCACAGTTTAAACATACAGTATCCATTCAACAATTGGCTAACAGTCTAAAGGGTCTTGTCTAAAACCCACCCTACAGGATGTGATGTCATCATTACAGAGCTCTTCCCCCCATATTCCAGCTCCGGCTTGGATACACGAAGAAAGGGGAAGTAAGTAGTTTCTTTGCTACTTTAACAGTGATTCTCCATTTTGTTACACGTGGAATTGGCACAAAGGAAGTGGGGGAGGAGTTAGCAAAGGAAGCTAGCTGTTAACACAAGAATGTAGGAATGTGTGTTACAAGAAACTTGCAGAGGAAATAGTGACTGAACACATAAAGGGGGAAGGGAATATATACTCTAGTAGCAAGTTTTAACATAGTGAACACAGAATAAATAGACATTAGTAAATAGCTATTTTGGTTTAATTCTTCTGTCCATAACAGTCCCCCCTTAAAATGGCTATTTTACTAATCACTACTATCTCTAACTCTAATACTGTCCCTATAGAAAAATAACAAAAGGCTATCTTGCACATCTGTCTGAACAGGCCTCAAACGCTTCACTGCGCGGGTAACCCATAGCAGCTTGTCCACTACTTCTCCCGCAACAGACTTCTGCCCATCGAGACAGACGCTATCCATGAATGTCCTTAAGAGGAAGTAGCTATTGATTTAGTGCGGTGGGACTGTAAGGGTGTATGTGGTGTATCACGGTCTATGTCATCAATCTCTTGGTGAAGGAAGGTCGGGGTGGTCTGGTCGATTGTCTGATCAACTGTCTTTTGTAGGCATTTCTTAAGACAAGGTAATACACAACAAACAAGAAGAGCGAGGATGATTATAGTTATTAAAATGGAAACACCTATTTGGGCTAGAGCACCTTGCCATCCAGACATCCATCCAAAACATCTTTCCCATGGATCTGTGGCCCCAGAATTCCTTTTCAGTTCATTGGATAAACTTTTTAACTTTTCTATTGCCAACGTTACCTTACCATTAGGGCCTGTATAATCTGGGATATAGGTACAGCATGTCATGGTGTCTGGGAGTATTTTACATACTCCCCCTTTCTCTGCCAGAATCATGTCTAAGGCCATTCTATTCTGGAAGGTCATCTGGGAAGTAGCTTGTAATTGTTCCGCCAAACCCTGGAGGGCATCTCTTGTATAATTTACAAAACGTTGTTGGTTATAATAGATGTACTTAATCCAATTTAAATTTTTTTTGCCCGTGATGATTGGAAAAATAGATTCAAACCCTGCTGACACTTCATCTCTTGCTTTAAATTCATTTGGCACCCCCCTTGGCACTCCTATGGTATCTATATAAATATGGAGATCAAAACTGCCTTTTACAGGAGTATCTCTCTTCATTCTAGAGTATTGGTGTAACGTACCTGGGGTATCTTGGTGTCCGTCAGAGATTATGTGTATAGGCATAATTACCTTAGCTAGAGCACATTCTCCCCATCTTACGCCTTCCAATCTGGTTGTAATCTGCATATCCCCACAAATCCAATATATGTCTCCAAGGGATCTTATGTGTTGTTGGATAAAGGCAACTGGAATTGGGCTATATGTGGCACAGTACTTACCAGTGAAATTACCAAAGAATTGGCCTACCCCATCATATATACCATAACAAGTGTAGTTCCCTGGATATATGGTGATACCTTTATCTGGCTTGACATCTTTAACCCCTTAAGGACCAAACTTATGAAATAAAAGGGAATCATGACATGTCAGACACGTCATGTGTCCTTAAGGGGTTAAGGACAATTGGGTATTCCTTTATCCATGATTCACATTCCGTCCGGTCGGTTTTAAGTATAGTATAGAGACTTAGGAAACACATCTCTATCTCCGGAGGTATGTTCAAAGGGACAGTACCTTAGTGAGGCCTCGCTCCTCCACAGACATAGCAGTTAGATCTGTTGTGTTTGTTAGCATTATATTTCATCCACTCAAGCCATAAGTTCGTGTCAGAGAAACCCGTCTCTACAGCCATAGTGGGGTTAGCTATAGCTATCATCTCTTTTAGAGTTTTGATATGTGGCTTAAGAGGATTAATAGTCGTGTGTGGCTCCTACCCATTCAGGTGAGTCATACATGTCCCGTAAGTAAAAGGTCCCCTGTTTATTGTATGAACCTCCTCCCTTCCAGTACATTCCCATTACATATTGCCCAGCATCTCCAGGACTGGGGTGTTCTATGTTTAAAGCTAGTTTCATAGGTGTCGCCCCCCCTGGTTTCCTGAACGTCATTCTTTTCAGTAAGGACTCCCCATTTTTATCTAATCTGTCTAAGGCGCTTTGTGGTCTATAGCCCCAGGCTGGCCCTGTATTCCACCCTGCTGCCTTCCATGAACTACACTCATATCCCCAGTAGTCATTAGTCACACATATGTATGGGTCCTTAATGTTAGGTATATCTTTGTACACTGTTGACAACAACGCTGGTGGAAAAGTACAGTTTACGATATCACAATAATCAAATGCAAATGTGGCTACCCGTGTACTAGAGGAATTGTATCAAAATGTATAAACATGATTGTCTTTGGTTATAGCGACTTGTTGGGCCTTTATCAGACCTAGCAGCAAGAACAAATACACAAAATTCATGTTATAACAGGATCTGCTTCCTCTGGAGCTGGAACTTTCTTGCAGTGTGAGGCGTGTATCCAAGAGTTCTTTCCAGCCAATTTAACTGAGGTAGTCGTGGTTAGAAGGACTTGGAACGGACCATCATATCTGGGTTCAAGGGTATGTTTTCTCACGAACTTCTTAACCAGAACCCAATCACCAGGGAGCAACTTGTGTGTGCCTGTATCAGACTCTGGATCTGGAATGGGAGAAAACACTTGGGCATATATTTTGTTTAAAACTTGGGAAAGAGCAGTCACCATAATTAACCATAACATCTGATTGCAGTTGGAGTTGTTGAGGAAAGTAACAACCTAACCTAGGGGCTGAACCAAACAAAATCTCATAGGGAGACAGGTTACACTTCCCTCTTGGTGTGTACCTGACACAAAATAGAGCTATGGGGAGACTCTCTGGCCAGGGTAGGTTAGTTTCTTGGGCCATCTTAAGCATTCTGGCTTTTAAGGTGCCATTCATGCGTTCTACCTTACCACTACTTTGTGGGTGATAGGGTGTGTGAAATGCAAGGGTCACCCCTAGTGCTGCCCAGACTTCCTTAGTTACTAGTGCTGTAAAAGCCGGGCCCTGGTCACTTTCAATCACTTCAGGAACTCCATATCTACAGACAATTTCAGTGAGCAACCGCTTGGCAGTGGTCTTGGCGGTCATATTAGTAACCGGGAAAGCTTCTGGCCATCCTGAGAACATGTCCACCATAACTAGGGCATATTCATACCGGCCACTCTTTGGCATCTGAATGTGGTCAATTTGGACTCTCTGGAATGGGTAGTGTGGCTTCGCCAGATGTTTGGGGAAAACTTTCTCCAATTTTCCCGGATTGCACTTGGCACAGATAGCACAAGACTTACAGTAGGTTTTAGTCAGAGTGGTAATACCTGGTGCTTCGAAATATTTAGCAATTAAAGAGTTCATGAGGGTCTTAGACAAGTGCGCTGCTCCGTGGGCCCATTGAACCACAGCCGGATACATACATTTAGGCAGACAAAATTTGAGATTACTAGTATATACTCCATCCTGTAAGGTCGCTCCCTTCTGTTTCCAGCTTTGCTTTTCTTCTGGGACTTACAGCTGCTTGCTGTTCTTTCAAAAACTTGAGGTCCGTAGGTAAGGTTTGCATGGGAAAAATAGTAATTTCCTCACCGGACACTTTTCTGTCCACTTCCCTTGATTGACATGCAGCATCTTTGGCAGCTTGGTCAGCTTTATGATTGTCACATGTTTCTTCCGAATTCCGTCTTCCATGGGCCTTTACTTTCAGTATGGCCACTTCTTCAGGAAGGAGTAAAGCATCCATCAATTCCTTGATAGCTGTACCATGTTTAACTGGTGTACCGGTTGCTGTTAGAAAACCTCTTGTTTTCCATATTAATCCAAAATCATGTGCTACGCCCAGGGCATATCTTGAATCGGTGTAAATATTAACACGCTTCCCTTCAAACATTTGGCATGCTACAGTGAGGGCTTTTAGTTCAGCTTCTTGAGCAGACATAGACGGAGGAAGTGGGGATGCTTGAAGTACCTGATCTACTTTGGTCACTGCAAATCCAGTGTGGTATCTTCCTTGTTCATCTGCAAATCTGGAGCCATCCACAAACAGTGTGCAGTCAGGATCTGGCAGAGCCGTTTCATGTACTGTAGGAAGATGGGCTGTTTCCATCTTCATCTGTTCAAAACAATCATGGGGGACATCTGGGTCAGAATCTATGGGAGTGGCATCTTCACATATTTCTGTGTGATATTGTGGGTAACCAGTAGTCTTACAATTCACAGTTCGTTTGGTAACACCTTCTGCAGAAAGTTGGTCTTGATCTGTTGCACTCCATGCTTTGGCTAATGGACCAAGTTCCTTCCATGAGATATTTGGAGATTTAGTAATAGAGACATGAGGAACTGACATCTCCCAGTGGTGGTACATATGAGTCACTTCTGTGGGTAATTGGACTAAAACTACAGTGTTACCTTTTGTATCACAGTATATGTCTGTCAAAGTGAGAGGTACTTCAATCAATTGAAACAGTTCTTCTTCATACTGAGGGTCAGGCCCCGACACGTCTCTGAACCACAAAGTACAATGCCATAGAGGAGATGGCTGTTCATCGTGTGGTACTGTGGGCATATGGACATCCAGATCAAGGAAGGCATCAGGATCTATGTTCAGACTGTACCAATAGTGTGGTACTCCCCCCTTGGGAAGTGGCAGAAGAGTGGCAGGATTCAAAGTGTAACATCGCTGTAAAGAGACATTATCGAGTAACATTAAAGTTGTTTGGAGACGAAGATGCCTTTGAGTAGATAGATGTTTAGGTTGAACTTGGTTTAGTATCGCAGAAATATCATGGGGAGCGAGCATGGTTAGCTTGTGACCAAGGATTATGTCACACGTCTTGTCCAGTAGAGCACTTGCTGCAAATACAGCCCGAAGACAGGAGGGTCCTCCCCTGGCCACAGGATCCAACTGGCAGGAGTAATACCCTATTGGACGCTGATGAGACCCATGAGACTGAGTGAGAACACCAGTTGCATGACCCATCTTTTCGTAGACAAAGAGCTTGAAGGCCCAGAGCAGGAGCAGTAACAACAGCACGTCGTAATGCGAAGAAGCTGGTAAGGGCTTCAGGAGATAAAGCAAATGGTTCAGTTTTGAGGGCATTGTAGAGCAGCTGCATCAGTGTAGAGGCTTCAGGAATCCAGGCTCTGCAGTAAGAGATAAGACCCAGGAAGGCATGGAGGGACTTATGAGCCGATGGAGGGCATAGTGATGTAATACCCCGCACTCTGTCTCTAGTAAGGTGCCGGGTGCCATGAGAAAGACAATGCCCCAAAAAGATCACCGATGGTCGGCACCACTGCAACTTCTTCTTAGATGCTTTACAACCTTGGGTGGCCAGGAAACAGAGGAAATCTTCAGAGGCACATTCTGCAGTCGGGAGATCGTCAGCACAGAGAAGGAGATCGTCCACGTATTGCAGGAGGACCACGTCTGTGTGAGATTTCTTCCATGGTTCCAGGATGTATGCCATGGCTCTTGCAAACTGGCTTGGGGAATGTTGTGCTCCCTGGGGCATTACAGTCCAGGTGTATTGTTGGCAGTCATGAGTAAATGCGAACAAATATTGGCAAGAGGGATGCAAAGGCACGCTGAAGTAGACATTTGCCAAATCCACCACTGTGAAGAATTTAGCTGACGGAGGGACCTGGGATAGAAGAGTATGAGGATTTGGAACAATGGGGGTTTCCAAGACGGTAACATCATTGACTGCTCTGAGGTCTTGAACCATCCTGTACTTGTCCGGCTCAACCTTTTCGGTCTTTTTCTTAACTGGAAACAAAGGAGTATTTCTACACATTTAACCAGAGCACCCGCAGCCAGCAGAGTTTCAACTTGTTTGGAGATAGAAAGGGACTGAGCAGGTGTCAATGGATATTGTGGTCTTCTGGGCGGACTTGCACCTTGGAGCAACTGAACAAGTATCGGAGGAACTTTAAGATGTCCAATATCATCGGGACCAGTAGACCACAGTTGCACATGAACTCTGTCAAGCGCACTGGGGGAATTATCTGGGACCCTTGCATTCCCATGGGGTGACTCCATGTGGAGTAGGAGGGGTAAAGAACAAAGGGCTGAGGTATCATCACTGGAGAGAGGGTTCAATAACTGAACCTTACCATCTGGAGTAAAGGAGATGGAGGCTTGCAAGCGGGACAGGACATCAGCTCCTAACAAATTAAGAGGACAAGAGGAAGACACTACAAAACGAGTAAGGAGATCTGGGAAAGTACCCACCCGTAAGGGCTTAGTTAATGGGTTGCTACGAGGGGTTCCATCAACACCTATACAGGAAACATCTATATTAGAGAGAAAGGAATCGTCAGGCAGGTCACATGCTCTAAGTACGCTACGGGCTGCGCCTGTGTCAACTAAGAAGGTGGTTGTGCAGCCTTCCACAGGTAGGACCACTGTAGCTAGGGGCCCCCCTTTATCCCCTGTATACACTGCCATGACAGGGGCATTAGACACAGGTTTGCCTGTTACCTATTGGTCAAGATCAAGATGAGACTGGTCCGGACCAGAGTATGTACGTGTAGGTGTAGTTGTGTAGTATGGTTGTTGAGCATGCTGTGCAGGACGTCGGTGTCTAGGCATAGGACGGGTAGAGGGCGGATAATTGGCTGAGGCTAGGTCATTAGGACAATAAGTAGCATAGTTAGCATAATTGGAACCATGTGTTGGATAACCCAGTGCTTGGGCAGGAGGATAACCGGCCACAGGATACGGTGGCCGTAGAGCCTGCGTGCACTGCTGAGAGGCTGGAAAACCTGGACAATCCTTCTTAAAATGACCTGGTTGCTTACAGCGAAAACAAGTTTTAACTTATGGTATTGGGACCTGAGCCATGTAAGGGCCCGGTGGTGTGGTAACAGGGAACCCAACAGGGGCAGGTGTAATTGCAGGGTTATGTAATGAAAACATTAAAGGAGTGGATTTCTTGTGCTGGGGCAATTGGATCGACTCTAGGCCTTTAGCGACCACTAGGAGAGTATCCAGGGGAATAATCCTGAATTCGGGACGGGACTGGACCAGACCTTTCCTTATGGGTTCCTTAAGGCCTGCAACGAAAGCAGCTGACAGCATCTATGTGTGGGACTTATTACATGTGTTGAAACCGAGATCAGAGAAGGTTTGAGTTAACCTAGAATGAAATCTTTCAACTTTTTCTGATTTTTCTTGAACAATATCAGCAATAGAAATAGCCTGATCAGTCAACTTATCAAAGCTCTTTTCCATTACGGGCCAGTAAGCATCCCCTGCCTTAATTTCACACAGACTAAACAAATCGCGCCATGCTGCGGAATATGTTTTACGGATCTGAACAATCCGACGGTAAAAGGGCATGGGCTGTTTCTCAGGGTCAGGAAGTGAGTGTACCAGCGTTGCAGCTTGGGATGGGTTGAAGGTAACATACATCAAAGGGGCGTCCTCCTGATCATGCTGGGCACCGCGAGCACCTGCTATAGGAATGGGAGGTGGATTAGTTGGGGTCTGTGGAGGCTGCACCTCTTGGACGCTACTATCGGCAGTGAGAATGGGAATCAGACCAGCTGTAGTACTGGTCACAGGGTGATTAACTGTAGTAGTAATTTGAACCGAATCAAGTTGTGAGGCAGGGGGAGAAGTGGCTGATGAAGCCGTGGAGGTTGCAGGATAATATCCTGATGCTGCCTGGGTCCAGCAGGAAGAAAGCCTGATGCTGCAGGAACAGTGGATCCAATAGTCATAATAGGGAAAGATACACTGGGGGCAGCCATAAGAGGGGTGGGAATGGAAGAGGATACAGAAGGGAGGGAGGAAGCGACCACAGGGGTGTTGGTAGGGGATGTTACCATCATGGAAGGGATGGGTGTGTTAGAAACAGGAAATGGTGTCAGTGAAAGGGCAGAAGAGAAGGATTCCAAAGGAGAAGTAAGGGCGGAAGTTATAGGGAGAAGTGAAAGGAATTGGGCGTGGACAGAAGCAACAGGAGCCGAAAGAGAGGGTGTAGCTGCAGAGATGGGCAAGAGAGGAGGAGGCAGGGAAACAGGAAGGGAAGGGGTGACTGGGACTTGGAGTGGAGAAGGAGTGGGGGTTGGAAAATAACAAGAACATCTGCTTTAAGAACAGGGTACAAGGCAGCAGGGGCTGGAGAGAGGGAGCTAGCATGAATGGGCTGTGGGGGTGCTCCAGAGGCAGGTTGAGCCACCTCCCTTTCTGGCCAGGCTTTATCATATGGAGGAGGGCTGGAAACGCCTGCAACAGATTCAACAAAACAACCTTTTTCATGATATACAAAGACTTTCTTCCCCTCTAGGTCTATCTCCTCCTCAATCCAACCCTCCTCCTTAATTCCACGAGCTACCCTATACCATGCATCTGCTACTTTCATTAACCCATGATCTACCAAGATCCCATGTTTGACATTTAAAAGTTTTCTCCAGTCTTCCGCCTGCAATCTGCCACTGGGGGACATTGTAATACCACACAGTTTAATAATTTTCCTAAGTTTGGCCACAGCTAAGTCCCCAGCTCTTTCCTTTACAAGATCACAGGCTAACCGACCACGGGAGGGGTTAACATGAGTCTGACCCATTGATAAACTACAGTAGAACTGGATAGAGAGAACCAGGGAAAAGATACGGCAAGCAGACCCTTGACCAAAAGAGAGTGAAGATAGTGGAGAGAGTGAGTGAAAGAGAGAGAGAGAGAGAGACAGTGAGACAGTGAGAGAGAGAGAGACTGAAATAGAGAGGCTGAGAGACTTAAAGAGAGAGAGACTTAATGAGAGAGGGAGAGAGACACTTAAAGAGAGATAGAGAGAGACTTAAAGAGAGTCTGAGAGAGAGAGAGAGAGACTAAAAGAGAGAGGCTGAGAGACTTAAAGAGAGAAAGAGACTGAAAGAGAGAGGCTGAGAGACTTAAAGAGAGAGAGAGAGAGACAGTGATACAGAGAGAGATAGAGAGAGACAGTGAGAGAGAGAGACTGAGAGAGGCTGAGATACTTAAAAAAAGAGAGATAGAGAGAGACAGTGAGACAGAGAGAGAGAGACTGTGAGACAGAGAGAGAGAGAGAGAGACAGTGAGACAGAGAGAGAGACTGAAAGAGAGAGAAAGAGACTGAACAAGAGAGAGAGAGGGAATTAACCCCTTAAGGACCAAACTTCTGGAATAAAAGGGAATCATGACATGTCACACATGTCATGTGTCCTTAAGGGGTTAAAGAGAGAGAGAGAGAAACTTGCAAGAAACTTGCATAAAGCGTCACACCACGTTCTAGCAGAGCACAGAAAACACCCAGAGTGATGCAAAAAAAAATTAAAGTCTGGCAGCACAGACTCCAAGGAATGGAGGGGGGAGGAAGTGGCAGAAGAGGGGGGAGGAAAAAGTGAAGCAGAGTTGCAAGCAGCACAAAGTATTTAACCATGTGAGTGCCTAAGCACAGCTCTCCTGAAGACAAAAGATAGAATAGGAGAACTACAGGACACAGATAGAATATATAACAAGTAACATATACCCAAAAAAAACATATATATGCAAAGCACTGAAATACAGATGTAATCAAATAAAAAATTGCTGAAAATAAATGCCGGCAAATAATAACTTCTGGTCATACACACACACACTCAGTCATATACATTACTGTTCCTTTCCTTTCATCTGTCACTCTACACCGAGCTTACTAAAAGAAAAGGCACCAGTTCTTACTTTACCAAATAATAATTACCAGGGTTCTTCACCAAACCCAAACTTGTACTTTTATACTCCAACCGAGTTATATTAAACCTTTAGACCCTAACACCGGGTTGTAAAACTTTTATACTCCAACTGAGTTATATTAATAATTACCAGGGTTCTTCACCAAACCCAAACTTGTATGCCAGCGCTTAACCACACTTGGCAGCATTATATAACAGTATTAAGCAAGTAGTAAAACATTCTCAGCAGACACTTTCACACATTCTGGACGTAGATAAACAATTGGACAGGTGTTATGAAAGGGACATAGGGTAAATTAAATAAAATTAAATACCTGTCTGAAGAAGTAATCCACCGGAAGCCAAGTGAAGGCACGGAGAAAAAACGGTCCAAAGAAAGGAAAATGTGTAGGGTAAGTAACTCGTTTACCACATTCAGAGGTGATCAGGCTCTTATTTTCCTATCTATGGGACTTTTTGTTCTCCTGTCTTTGAGGTTATGGCTTCAAGTAGAAAACTATCCCTTTCGTCCCATCTGCAAAGGGTGCCAAATTGTTTTGGATCAAAGAAAACTTTGATTATTTGTTTATCTACTCCTTCCAAATTGATTGATTAATGAGTGCACGCTTTCCCTAGAAGTAATTCACACCGGAGACAAAGGTTCTGATCAGTGAAATACTAAGGAATGCTTTATTCCCCGAAGTGGGGGGCTCCTTCTTAAAGCAAAAATACGTCACAGTTTAAACATACAGTATCCATTCAACAATTGGCTAACAGTCTAAAGGGTCTTGTCTAAAACCCACCCTACAGGATGTGATGTCATCATTACAGAGCTCTTCCCCCCATATTCCAGCTCCGGCTTGGATACACGAAGAAAGGGGAAGTGAGTAGTTTCTTTGTTACTTTAACAGTGATTCTCCATTTTGTTACACGTGGAATTGGCACAAAGGAAGTGGGGGAGGAGTTAGCAAAGGAAGCTAGCTGTTAACACAAGAATGTAGGAATGTGTGTTACAAGAAACTTGCAGAGGAAATAGTGACTGAACACATAAAGGGGGAAGGGAATATTTACTCTAGCAGCCAGTTGTAACATAGTGAACACAGAATAAATAGACATTAGTAAATAGCTATTTTGGTTTAATTCTTCTGTCCATAACACACCCAATTCCGCTCGGCTCCAACATGCGGCCTACACACGCGGACAGCTTGGGAGAGACGGCTGCTCTCCTGCCGCCTGCACACTCGGCAAACACCATCCTACGCCCACGTCCCACCCCTCTGGACCAGTGCGGGTTATCCCGGTCCAGAACGAACAAGCTTACAACCAGCCGCTGACCTCTGCGACCTCCAGCAACCCGAGCCCCACAAACAAGATGGCCAACGCAGAATATGCTCCCACACACAGGCCGCGCAGACCTTGCATGAGCGGTTGGACAATCTTTTCCACCGCTTCCTGGCACAACTGGAGCTGCGAGCTGCACACCATCCCCCAACACGGGACGGAGAGGCAGAGGGGCACGGGACCAAAAGGCGACATGTGCCCATCCCGGGCAAAACAACACCCCAAGCTACCACCACATGCACTAAGAGCCCATCCAGGCCAAAGGTCGTGAGGGAACTCCCTCCGAGGCATCGACCACAACGCTGGAGGGCCGCACGCCGCTGGCGGCGGAGGAACATCAGGCCCTACCGAAGCGCCCACAACGGGAGTGACCTGGCCTCATTGAGTCCCCGAGTCAGTGGCCTAACGATGCTGACTTCGCAAGGAGCCTGGAGCTTGGGAGGGACCACCCGCCAACTGCGACCTCTACCGCCATGTTACAGCCCTCAAGTACCTGCCACCATGATGCCCAGCAGAGGAATCTGCTGACACACAGCCCGGAGCCTCCGCTCCCCAAGTCCCACAAGAGGGTTCACATGACGGAGAAGGCGCACCAAACCACTCCTTGGTGAAGAGCGCAACTCCTCATCCAAGCTTCACCTCCTCATCCATGCTGAGCCCTCATTTTACCTGTTGAGAGACTTGACAGCTCGGACTTACTCTTGCTAGCTACTGCATGCTCAAACTGCACACCCAAGCAAAGGGCTAAACAGTAGCCTCATAAGCATCAATGTTGTCCTCCATTTCAGGAAGCCTGGTAAAGCCTACACCAGAGGTAGCTTAGCGGGGGAAGGGGGTGCCGGGGACAGCGGCAATACGCCTAAACGACTAGTCACAATGCAGGTTCGGTTTCACCACCCTTATGTATGTTTAGCCTGGGGTAATTTACTTTTGATGTAATAGCATGATCCCAAATGGATCTGAGGATCCATCGCTTGTAATCTCACCAGATAACATTGTATAGTTATACATGCTTACTGACAGCCTACTTTGGGTGCAAAAGATGGTTTAATTAAAATGTTCAATGTAGATCTAGCCTACCCTATATTTCACACCTTGACCGCAACAATCTCATAGCCACATAGCATGTTATGCAGTAGGGTTAGCCTGATAATGCAGTAAGATTAGCCTGTTAATATCACGACATTAGTGATGTACCGAACTGTCCGCCAGCGAACAGCGAACAGTTCCCGGCGAAATTAGCGTGTTCGCGTTCGCCGCGGCGGGCGGACACATGCGCAGTTCGATCCGCCCCCTATTCGTCATCATTGGGCAAACTTTGACCCTGTGCCTCTAGGTCAGCAGCCACATTCCAGCCAATCAGCAGCACTCCCTCCCTTCCACACCCTCCAACCTCCCTCCCAGCATCCATTTTCGATTCATTCGGAAGATGCATGCTTAGTGAGAGGAGGGAAAGTTTAGCTGCTGCTGATTAGATAGGGAAATTGATAGCTAGGCTAGGGTATTCAGTGTCCACTACAATCCTGAAGGACTCATCTGATCTCTGCTGTAAGGACAGCACCCCAAAAAGCCCTTTTTAGGGCTATAACATCAGGCTGCTTTTTTTTTTTTTTCCTGTGTAATGTAATTGCAGGTGCCTGCCTGCCAGCTTCTGTGTGAGGTTAACATTGGATACTGTGCCTACTTGCCCAGTGCCACAACTGCTTTGCGTAGGCACATGATCTCACATCACAAACGCCTATGGGATCAACACATGAGTACAAGCAGCACGCCTACTCTAAGCCGCCATCCTCCTCCTGGTCCAGCATCTTCAGCCACGTCAACCACTGCTGTCCTTCTTGCCCCCTCTCAACCATCCGCCACTCCGTCTCCCGCCTTGAGCAGTTCCCGCTCATCTGCCCACAGTCATGTGTCTGTCAAGGACATGTTTGAGCGTAAGAAGCCAATGTCACCAAGTCACCCCCTTGCCCAGCGTCTGACAGCTGGCTTGTCCGAACTATTAGCCCGCCAGCTTTTACCATACAATCTGGTTGAGTCTGAGGCGTTCAAAAAATTTGTAGCTATTGGGACACCGCAGTGGAAGGTACCCGGACGGAATTTCTTTTCACAAAAGGCAATCCCCAACTTGTACTCGATTGTGCAAAAGGAAGTCATGGCATGTCTGGCACACAGTGTTGGGGCAAGGGTCCATCTGACCACTGATACCTGGTCTGCAAAGCATGGTCAGGGCAGGTATATCACCTACACTGCGCATTGGGTAAACCTGCTGACGGCTGACAAGCAAGGAATGCGTGGCATTGCAGAGGAGTTGGTGACACAGCCACGAATTGCAGGCAGTCCTGCTGCCACCTCCTCTACTCCTCCTACTCCATCCTCTTCCATAACCTCCTCGGCTGAGTCCTCTTGTGCCGCTGCTTCTTGCTCCACATCAACGGCACCCCACCAGCTCCCCAGGTACTATTCCACATCCCGGATACGGCAGTGTCACGCCGTCTTGGGTTTGACTTGCTTGAAAGCAGAGAGTCACACCGGACAAGCACTCCTGTCCGCCCTGAACGCACAGGTGGAAAAGTGTCTGACTCCGCAGCAACTGGATATCGGCAAAGTGGTGTGTGACAACGGAAAAAATTTGATAGCAGCATTGAAGTTGGGCAAGTTGACACATGTGCCGTGCATGGCACATGTGTGTAATCTGATCGTACAACGCTTTGTGCATAAGTACACAGGCTTACAGGACATCCTGAAGCAGGCCAGGAAGGTGTGTGGCCATTTCAGGCGTTCCTACACGGCCATGGCTCACTTTGCCGATATCCAGCGGCGAAACAACATGCCAGTGAGGCGCTTGATTTGCGACAGCCCTACACGTTGGAATTCAACACTCCTAATGTTCGACCGCCTGCTCCAACAAGAAAAAGCTGTTAATGAATATTTGTATGACCGGGGTGCTAGGACAGCCTCTGGGGAGCTGGGAATTTTTTTGCCACATTACTGGACGCTCATGCGCAATGCCTGTAGGCTCATGCGTCCTTTTGAGGAGGTGACAAACCTAGTCAGTCGCAACGAAGGCACCATCAGCGACATCATACCATTTGTTTTCTTCCTGGAGCGTGCCCTGCGAAGAGTGCTGGATAAGGCTGTAGATGAGCATGAAGAGGAAGAGGAAGAGTTGTGGTCACCATCACCACCAGAAACAGCCTTATCAGCATCGCTTGCTGGACCTGCGGCAACGCTGGAAGAGGATTGTGAGGAAGATGAGTCAGAGGAGGATTGTAGCTTTGAGGAGGAGGAGGAGGAGCAAGACCAAACACAACAGGCATCCCAGGGTGCTCGTTGTCACCTATCTGGTACCCGTGGTGTTGTACGTGGCTGGGGGGAAGAACATACCTTCAATGACATCAGTGAGGAGGAGGAACGGGAAATGAGTAGCTCGGCATCCAACCTTGTGCAAATGGGGTCTTTCATGCTGTCCTGCCTGTTGAGGGACCCTCGTATAAAAAGGCTGAAGGAGAACGACCTGTACTGGGTGTCCACGCTACTAGACCCCCGGTATAAGCAGAAAGTGGCGGAAATGTTACCGAATTACAAGTCGGAAAGGATGCAGCATTTGCAAAATAAATTAAAAAGTATGCTTTACACAGCGTATAAGGGTGATGTCACAGCACAACGGGAATCTAACAGGGGGAGAGGTGGAAGTCATCCTCCTCCTCCTCCTCCTCCTCCCACGACCACGCCGGCAAGGACAGGACGCTTTAAAGACGTGTTGTTGATGGAGGACATGCGGACCTTTTTAAGTCCTATGCATCGCCACAGCCCTTCGGGATCCACCCTTAGAGAGCGACTCGACCGACAGGTAGCAGACTACCTCGCCTTAACTGCAGATATCGACACTCTGAGGAGCGATGAACCCCTTGACTACTGGGTGTGCAGGCTTGACCTGTGGCCTGAGCTATCCCAATTTGCGATAGAACTTCTGGCCTGCCCCGCTTCAAGTGTCCTGTCAGAAAGGACCTTCAGTGCAGCAGGAGGTATTGTCACTGAGAAGAGAAGTCGCCTAGGTCAAAAAAGTCTATATTACCTCACCTTTATTAAGATGAATGAGGGATGGATCCCGAAGGGACTGACACTGGGCGATACATTTGCTTAAAAAAGGCCTGATGAGATGAGCTGCCTTGGGCTAAAAATGGTCCACACGCTGCTGTATTTTAGCTCTGAATGACGTTTGACTTGCGTGACTTATCCGCCACCAACTAGGGTTCAAGCCGCCATGTTTTAGGGCACTTTCTGCCTGTGAAACAAACATCAATTTTTCTGGCCGCTGCTACAGCAGCGGCTGCAACAATACCAAATTTTTCAGGCATGTGTACATGCCTAATTTTTAGGCCCACTGGTGCAGCACTGTGGCTTCAAAAACCAAACCAAAAATTAAAATCCTCCAAGATGGCACCAATATACCAGTGGTCTAAGCATCTTCCCACCTTGGCCTAAAAAGGGGAGGTGATTCAACAATTAAAAATCTCTGCCATTTACACGTCCACTGATAGGAGACGCGGAAGGTATTAACCCCTTAAGGACCAAACTTCTGGAATAAAAGGGAATCATGACATATCACACATGTCATGTGTCCTTAAGGGGTTAAACTGATATGAACAATACTCCACTCCTATCAGTAGGTCCGTCCCATTGTGATTTATGCCCCCCACCCACCGCGCAGGGATGGGGCCGGGGGGGAGGAAAGTAGGCCCCCCCATTGTGATTTATGCCCCCACCCACCGCGCAGGGGTGGGGGCCGAGGGGGGAGGACAGTAGGTCACCCCATTGTGATTTATGGCCCCCACCCACCGCGCAGGGGTTGGGGAGGACAGTAGCTCCCCCCAGTGTGTATCAGGGGCTTTGAGGACAAGTGTCAATCCATACCTGCCAAGTGACCCTATGTAGGGGAACAGTCTCTATTCTGCTCTGTGTCAGTGTGTATCATGGTCTCTATGGACGGGGAACAGTCTCTATTCTGCTCTGTGTCAGTGTGTATCATGGTCTCTATGGACGGGGAACAGTCTCTATTCTGCTCTGTGTCAGTGTGTATCATGGTCTCTGTGGACAGGGAACAGTCCCTATTCTGCTCTGTGTCAGTGTGTATCATGGTCTCTGTGGACGGGGAACAGTCTCTATTCTGCTCTGTGTCAGTGTGTATCATGGACTCTGTGGACAGGGAACAGTCCCTATTCTGCTCTGTGTCAGTGTGTATCAGGGGTTTTGAGGACAGGTGTCAATCCATATCTGCCAAGTGACCCTATGTAGGGGTAACAGTCCCTATTCTGCTCTGTGTCAGTGTGTATCATGGTCTCTGTGGACAGGGAACAGTCTCTATTCTGCTCTGTGTCAGTGTGTATCAGGGGTTTTGAGGACAGGTGTCAATCCATATCTGCCAAGTGACCCTATGTAGGGGAAACAGTCCCTATTCTGCTCTGTGTCAGTGTGTATCAGGGGTTTTGAGGAACGGTGTCAATCCATATCTGCCAAGTGACCCTATGTAGGGGTAACAGTCCCTATTCTGCTCTGTGTCAGTGTGTATCATGGTCTCTGTGGACAGGGAACAGTCTCTATTCTGCTCTGTGTCAGTGTGTATCAGGGGTTTTGATGACAGGTGTCAATCCATATCTGCCAAGTGACCCTATGTAGGGGGAACAGTCCCTATTCTGCTCTGTGTCAGTGTGTATCAGGGGTTTTGAGGACAGGTGTCAATCCATATCTGCCAAGTGACCCTATGTAGGGGGAACAGTCCCTATTCTGCTCTGTGTCAGTGTGTATCATGGTCTCTGTGGACAGGGAACAGTCTCTATTCTGCTCTGTGTCAGTGTGTATCAGGGGTTTTGAGGACAGGTGTCAATCTATATCTGCCAAGTGACCCTATGTAGGGGGAACAGTCCCTATTCTGCTCTGTGTCAGTGTGTATCAGGGGTTTTGAGGACAGGTGTCAATCCATATCTGCCAAGTGACCCTATGTAGGGGGAACAGTCTCTATTCTGCTCTGTGTCAGTGTGTATCAGGGCTGGGCTTTGAGGACAGGTGTCAATGTTAGTTGATTTCTGCCCTTTATGGATTAAAAGCAGACTCTGCATCAACTGTGCAATTTTCCATGGGAGTTTTGCCATGGATCCCCCTCTGGCATGCCACAGTCCAGGTGTTAGTCCCCTTGAAACAACTTTTCCATCACTATTGTGGCCAGAAAGAGTCCCTGTTGTTTTTAAAATTCGCCTGCCCATTGAAGTCAATGGCGGTTCGCGCAGTTCGCCGGTTCGCGAACATTTGCGGAAGTTCGCGTTCGCCATTCGCGAACCGAAAATTTCGGGTTCGTGACAACACTACACGACATCATAGAAACCGCATATCCTGTATTCAACAGAACATACTGCACTTTAGACAAGCCTACGACACCTATTGAGACACCACGACACTAGATACAATGGAAAGGCTGCACCCGTCATACTGCATCTTAACACCCCCTGTTTAAAGTATGTTTCTGTTAAACGACTTATAAAAATTAAAAATGATGCATTCATGTTCCGGAAATGTAAATAGCACTGTTATCGCTGCATTAACCCTTTTATGTGGAATACCCTTGCATTTCCCTTTCTTTATTCTGTACCCATCATATATGCCTTAATAAAAGGAAGATTGGCAAAAAAACAAATACCCAAATACATTTGTATGGTTTTTTTTCTTCTTTTTGATTGTTTTTTATGAGTATAAATCTGATTGTTGATAAATACATTTCTGCCTTGACCCATTGTACAGCGGTTCTTTAGGTTTCTTGTTATTAGTTTTTTTTTGTGCTAATTGATTTAACTAAACACCCAGATGACAATACTTAGCAGCGGAGGATTCTGAGAGTAAGTAACTATTGCAGGTACTCTGCCAAAGCTACTTGACAGCTGTCCAGTAGATAGAAGCATTGTTTGTGGTATCTGATAGTCATTTATGGCATGTTTTAAATAATGCATGATATGTGGCCATCAATCTGCTACCAATAATAACTTTGGAAACATATTTACTGGGATTATACATTTACAGAATACTGTGCTTCATTACTGTACACGGAAAAGAGTATGGAGAGAGAGTGCTGGTGGTAGTACTCATACAGTTAGGGGAAAAGGTATTTGATCCTTGCTGATATTGAACGTTTGTCCACTGAAAAAAAGAAATCATCAGTCTATAATTTTAATGGTAGCTGTATTTTAACAGTGAGAGACAGAAAAATAAACAAAAACATCCAGAAAAATGCATGTCAACAAAGTTATAAACTGATTTGTATGTCAATGAGTGAAATAAGTATTTGATTCCCTAACAATCAGCAAGATTTCTGGATCCCAGGTGTCTTTTATAGAGGTAATGAGCTAAGATTAGGAGCACTCTTTTAAAGGGAGTGCTCCTAAACTCAGCTTGGTATCTGTATAAAAGACACCTGTCCACAGAAGCAATCAATCAATCAATCAGATTCCAACTCTCCATCCAAGACCAAAGAGCTGTCCAAGATGTCAGGGACAAGATTGACCATCGCCAAGCAGCTTGGTGAGGTGACAACAGTTAGTGCGATTATTCGCAAATGGAAGACATACAAAATAACTGTCAGTCTTCCTCGGTCTGGTGCTCCATGCCAGATCTCACCTTGTGAAGTTTCAATGATCATAAGAATGGTGAAGAATCAGCCCAGAACTACACGGGAGGATCTTGTTAATGATCTCAAGGCAACTGGGACCATAATCACCAAGAAAGCAATTGGTAACACAATACGCCGTGAAGGACTAAAATCCTGCAGTGCCCACAAGGTCCCCCTGCTCAAGAAAGCACATGTACAGGCCCATCTGAAGTTTGCCAATGAACATCTGAGTGATTCAGAGGAGAACAGGGTGAAAGTGTTGTGGTCAGATGAGATCAAAATCATGCTCTTTGGCATCAACTCAACTCGCCGTATTTGGAGGAAGAGGAATGCTGCCTATGACCCCAAGAACACCATCCCCACCATCAAACATGGAGGTGGAAACATTATGCTTTGGGGGTGTTTTTCTGCTAAGGGGACAGGACAACTGCACTACATCAAAGGGACAATGGACAGGGCTATGAACCGTGAAACCTTGGGTGAGAACCTCCTTCCCTCAGCCAGGGGGGTATTCTAGCATGGTCACAAATTTGAATATGGTGTCTTTGGCATCTAAGTTGCATAGTGGTCACAGAAACAAAACTTTCCAGATACATTTTTGTATGTATGTTTGTAGTGCATAATTTAGTTTAGTATTTAGTTTTCATAATATGTTACATCATTGTAATAAAATATTTTAATTCTGTTTTCATATTATCATGTTGATTCAGATATTGACAAAAATAACCGTGCTGGTGCTGCTAAATTCAGTGACACTCATAAATAATATTAATAATAACAACTTATTTAACCAGGAACAGTACATTCAGATGACTCTGGCTTTAAAGTAAAACCTGGGGATGTTACCTTAGCCCAAATACAGGGGATGTTTCTATTACCCAATTTATTGGTACTCATTTTATCTACTTCGGAAGGTTGAAGGGCCCTGCCGGGATTTGCGGCCCAAGAGTTGATCAGATTCTCCTGAATATGCATTAGCCCACTGAGCTATCTCACCGGCCTTCAGATTAAAGGTATTTACTATCATACATTGTAGACTGGTTTCCAAGTGTAACTGAGCTCAGCCAGATGATCTATTTCCCTAGTGTAAGTAAGAATAATGCAAGAAGTCAGGAAAACAGCTGACATAAGCCAATCAATTATTGGTGGTCTATTGAGAGCTTATGCTTGGTTTCACTTTTATGCCATTAAAATGGCTTTTTTTGAACCCATGAAACTGTGAGATCATTTAGGGAATAGCTCACACTCTAGAGCTCGTCACACCTTTATTAAATGGTGTTACAACTGTCAAGATACGATAGGATCCTCAGCAAGGTATAAGTCAGCAGCCTAACAAAGGGATTGGAAAAAATTATTGACAGACATATTACTAGACCTTAGATTGATCAGGAATATCTCTTTGAAACACAGGCTAAAATAAAGCTAAAGTGAAGCCAGTTGGAAATGGCAATATTAGGTTTACGGAAAAACTCAGTTTTTCAAATCAAAATGAGCAGGATCTTGGAGAAATAATTAGGACTAGCAGAACAACACACTAAAATGCTGAGACCAGGAATATACACTGGTAGGACCAAATAAGTCCAAAACATGACCAGGTTCTTGCGGCACAATTTGAGAAAACATCATGAGAAATTCCAACAAAAATAAAAAATTAAAAAATAAATAAAACAAATACAAAAAATCTAGTATGGAGATGCAGGTTTACAGACTTACAGTACTTATTTGTATTTTACCTATTGACAGGCACAATTGCTTTTTGGAAATTTGTAAACCTCATGTGTTAATATAGTATAAAAAACTAAATTGTACTCAGCTGCAACAATAACCTCTATATATACCTTTACCAAAAACAAATTTAAGATACAGGGCCAAATGAAATACTTGCAAAAACAAATTGATTAAGGAGCACAACCATAAATGTTTATATACAAAAGAGTATCTTTATTCAGTGGGAACACACTAATAGAGTATCTCATTACATGAAAAAACAGAATATAGAGTCATATTATGTTATAAAGCAACAGCCAGAACAATTCTGGATGTGTATGCAAACGCCAAATGCGTAATATATAAATAGCAAAATATCAATAACATAGGTAGTTGGATGAGATACCAATACACTCAAACCCCACAAATATAAATACATATAGGAAAAAAAATATTAACAACAAGCATACCAGAACCAGTGAGAAGCAGGGACAGAGTCAATCACCAAAACACCCTGGGTATGTATTTATATTTGTGGGAATTGAGTGTATTGGTATCTCATCCAACTACCTATGTTATTGATATTTTGCTATTCATATATTACGCATTTGGCGTTTGCATAAACATCCAGAATTGTTCTGGCTGTTGCTTTATAACATGATATGACTCTATATTTAGTTTTTTTCATGTAATGAGATACTCTATTAGTGTGTCCCCACTGAATAAAGATACTCTTTTGTATATAAACATTTATGGTTGGCCTCCTTACAAAAATTAGTTTTTGCATGTATTTGGGCTTTTGGGAATAGAGCCTTATGTAAGTGAGCACCCTATATCTCATTTCTTTAGAGAGCTCCACTTGGGGCCAGTTTGTATTTAATATTGGAATGTGCCTACCTTGGTTCATTTTTTACCAAATGAAATACCTGGCAATAGAAATTTTTACAAACTCAGAAATGTGAAGATGAGACTATGTTGCAATTTGGGTCATACTAACAACTCACACATTCAAATGACTATCTCTCTCTCTCTCTATGTGTATATATATATATATATATATATATATATATATATATAATATATTTGAGAAAATCTTTCTCACGTTGTATCATTATGAGTCTTATCATGGAGCTATTATGGTAGCAGTTTTGACACAGGGTAAAACAGTGAACCTACATGTTTGCAGTCCCATGTCACCATTCGATTAGCCATTTAACTTTAGGACGTTGCTATGGTTATGAGGCTTAGATGTGCATGTTAATTTCCTTTGATGATGGTATCTTAAAGGCAGGCATTTTTTAACACTCAATCACAAGTAATTCCTACTCCTAAAAACATTCATTACGTTACAGCTATCCCTACATGAACCCTAACCTGAACACCAACTCTAACCTCTAATGGGATGATTTCCCATGGTTACACAGTATGCAGTGCTCTGTACTAGACTTCTGCACGACCGAACCACTTTGACTGAAAATTTTAAAAAAATTGGATGACAGAATGTCATGCATGTGGCAAAAAAGATTTGGGAAAACTAATCAGATAAGCCAAAATGGCAAGAAAATGGGCCAACAAGTGTACTGCAAGACCTCTAGATAATGTGAATATTATGTTTGTATTTTCAATTCATTTCAATGATCAAGTGAGAAAAAGTAACCGGAAGAGGCAAAAAGAAAAGAAGCTGTAAAAAAAACGATTTGCATATTTATATATATATTTATTAACTACATAATACACGAAGGGCTCAAAAGTTCACTGCTATTAATAGAGTTTGAAACATTACTCACCACTGCAAGCCTTACGAGGGGTGATTTTTACTTGTCAATGGCTAATAGATGAGTAGATATTTGACATATAGATAAAGATTCTTTTTTTACTGGCCCTCCTTTTTTCCCTTTTTTCCTGGTCACTTCTCAATGTCAATAAAATCAACATTTAATAATGGTGTGTCCCCTAGCCATCAGTCAGCTTTTTTCCCATCAATAATCTATTTTTTTTTGGCCCCGTGTGCTGAACTCCACATCAGAAATTAAATACACATACTTGCCCATTGTGCAAGTCTTTTGAATAGTCAGTATGGTGGTTGAGAAATCGGGAATGTGGACAAATTTTGATAATGACCTGAATGGTCCAAATTTGGATGAAGGGCAGTTCATAGCAAAACTAATCTTCAAGTTTACACTCTATTGTGTGATCCCTGCATAAAAGGAAAGGTCTTTCTCTCTCTTGTTTAATCTACTGCTCTATCTGCTGATCCCCCATAACCGGCTTTGGGCAACATGTGATTCATTTTAGCAAGGGTTATGCTAGGGTGGGTGAAACCCTGATATTTTCAGACCCTGCAGATCTCCCTCTAAGCAAGGGAATCCAAATTAAGTTGTTATTAAAATGGATTTCCATGCATAGTAAAAAAAACTATGTGGAGTGCTCACTTGGAGTGCTTCACACAGCTCATCTGTCAGTGTAGGGTCACTAAATAAGGCCTCAGATGACAGATACCTGGGTATTCTGTGTACCAGCAGGACTTCTGATACTTAAAAGTCATAATGTTTCATGCTGCCATCGTTGGTTTAAGTTCTACTTTAATGAGCATTGAACATCATTAATATATATTTGTACTTTATAAATACATATTGCTATATATCTATATCTATATCTATATCTATCTATCTATCTATCTATCTATCTATCTATATATATATATATATATATATATATATATATATATATATAATTGAGGGATAATGTTAACATAAAATTACTAGAGAAGTATCTTGCAATAAAGTGTGCAATTAAAATTTGTAACGAATATTGGAGTATAACTGATTAATGGATGCCATAATGCGGCTTCAAGCAAAAACATTTCTTTGAAGTGAAGATTTTCACAGAGGAACCAAAAGCTGTATATTTTAAGCAGAGTTTAATCATTTTAGCAATATTAATCCATTCAAATGTAGTGATGTACCGAACTGTTCGCTGGCGAATAGTTCCCGGCGAACATAGCGTGTTCGCGTTCGCCACGGTGGGCGAACACATGCGCGGTTCGATCCGCCCCCTATTCGTCATCATTGAGTAAACTTTGACCCTGTGCCTCACAGTCAGCAGACACATTCCAGACAATCAGAAGCAGACTCTCCCTTCCAGACCCTCCCACCTCCTGTACAGCATTCATTTTAGATTCATTCTGAAGCTGCATTCTTAGATAGAGGAGGGAAAGGGTAGCTGCTGCTCATTTGATAGGGAAATTGATAGCTAGGCTAGGGTATTCAGTGTCCACTACAATCCTGAAGGACTCATCTGATCTCTGCTGTAAGGACAGCACCCCAAAAAGCCCTTTTTAGGGCTATAACATCAGTCTGCTGTGTAATGTAATTGCAGTTGCCTGCCTGCCAGCTTCTGTGTCAGGCTCAAAGTGGATACTGTGCCCACTTGCCCAGTGCCACCACTCATATCTGGTGTCACAATAGCTTAAGCTTGCATTTAAAAACCAAAAATTAGTTTTCACTGTAATAGATTGAATAGCAGTTAGTTGTCTGCAAGCGCCTGGGTGTCAGGCCTTCAGCGTGTACTCTGCCAACCTCTGCCAGTGTACTTTGCCACTCATATCTGGTGTCACTATAGCGTGCCTTTAAAAAGAAAAAAAGGAGACGAGTTGGAAGCAGGGGGAGGTCGTTGCAAGGAGCTAGTGGCACAGTCAGACAGCATGCATCGGCACCCGGGGTCAGCCCGACAGCACGCCAATCAACGCATGCTGTGTCCACCACCAGAATGCCGTCATTGCAGAGCTCAGCAGTATGGCATTTTTTTGTGTGTCTGCCTCTGACAACAGCGATGCCATTTGCAACCTGTGCCAAAAGAAACTGAGTCGTGGGAAGTCCAACACCCACCTAGGTACAACTGCTTTGCGTAGGTTCATGATCGCACATCACAAACGCCTATGGGATCAACAGATGAGTACAAGCAGCACACAAACTCAAAGCCGCCATCCTCCTCCTGGTCCAGCATCTTCAGTCACGTCAACCACTGCTGTCCTCCTTGCCCCCTCTCAACCATCCGCCACTCCGTCTCTCGCCTTGAGCAGTTCCCGCTCATCTGCCCACAGTCAGGTGTCTGTCAAGGACATGTTTGAGGGTAAGAAGCCAATGTCAGAAAGTCACCCCCTTGCCCAGCGTCTGACAGCAGGCTTGTCTGAACTATTAGCCCGCCAGCTTTTACCATACAAAAATGTTTAGCTATTGGGACACCGCAGTGGAAGGTACCCGAACGAAATTTCTTTTCACAAAAGGCAATCTCCAACCTGTACTCGATTGTGCAAAAGGAAGTAATGTCATGTCTGGCACACTGTGTTGGGGCAAGGGTCCATCTGACCACTGGTACATGGTCTGCAAAGCATGGTCAGGGCAGGTATATCACCTACTGCGCATTGGGTAAACCTGCTGACGGCTGCTAAGCATGGAATGCGTGGCTCTGCAGAGGAGTTGGTGACACCGCCACGACTTGCAGGAAGGCCTGCTGCCACCTCCTCTACTCCTCCTACTACATCCTCTTCCATAACCTCCTCGGCTGAGTCCTCTTCTGCTGCTGCGTCTTGCTCCACATCAACGGCACCCCCCAGCTCCCCAGGTACTATTCCACATTCCGGATACGGCAGTGTCACGCTGTCTTGGGTTTGACTTGCTAGAAAGCAGAGAGTCACACTGGACAAGCACTCCTGTCCGCCCTGAACGCACAGGTGGAAAAGTGGCTGACTCTGCAGCAACTGGATATCGGCAAAGTGGTTTGTGACAACGGAACAAATTTGTTGGCGGCATTGAAGTGGGGCAAGTTGACATGGCACATGTGTGTAATCTGATCGTACAACGCTTTGTGCATAAGTACACAGGCTTACATGACGTCCTGAAACAGGTCAGGAAGGTGTGTGGCCATTTCAGGCATTTCTACATGGCCATGGCGCACTTTGCAGATATCCAGTGGCGAAACAACATGCCAGTGAGGCGCTTGATTTGCGACAGCCCGACACATTGGAATTCAACACTCCTTGTGTTCGACCGCCTGCTCCAACAAGAAAAAGACGTTAATGCATATTTGTATGACCGGGGTGCTAGGACAGCCTCTGGGGAGCTGGGAATTTTTTTGCCACGTTACTGGACGCTCATGCACAATGCCTGTAGGCTCATTTTGAGGAGGTGACAAACCTAGTCAGTTGAACCGAAGGCACCATCAGCGACATCATACCATTTAGTTTCTTC
The DNA here is from genome assembly GCF_036172605.1 of Pelobates fuscus. Lineage (NCBI taxonomy): Eukaryota > Metazoa > Chordata > Amphibia > Anura > Pelobatidae > Pelobates > Pelobates fuscus. The sequence goes on along the minus strand of NC_086327.1, from coordinate 94,405,836 downwards.
CTGGAGCGTTCCCTGTGAAGAGTGCTAAATCAGGCCGTAGATCAGCGTGAAGAGGAAGAGGAAGAGTTGTGGTCACCATCACCACCAGAAACAGCCTTATCAGCATCGCTTGCTGGACCTGCGGCAACGCTGGAAGAGGATTGTGAGGAAGAGGAGTCAGAGGAGGAATGTGGCTTTGAGGAGGAGGAGGAAGACCAACCACAACAGGCATCCCAGGGTGCTCGTTGTCACCTATCTGGTACCCGTGGTGTTGTACGTGGCTGGGGGGAAGAACCTTCATTGAGATCACTGAGGAGGAGGAATGGGAAATGAATAGCTCGGCATCCAACCTTGTGCAAATGGGGTCTTTCATGCTGTCGTGCCTGTAGAGGGACCCTCATATAAAAAGGCTGAAGGAGAACGACCTGTACTGGGTGTCCACGCTACTAGACCCCCGGTATAAGCAGAAAGTGGCGGAAATGTTACCAAATTACAACAAGTCGGAAAGGATGCAGCATTTGCAAAATAAATTAAAAAGTATGCTTTACACAGCGTATAAGGGTGATGTCACAGCACAACGGGAATCTAACAGGGGAAGAGGTGAAAGTCATCCTCCTCCTCCCACGACCACGCCGGCAAGGACAGGACGCTTTAAAGACGTGTTGTTGATGGAGGACATGCGGAGCTTTTTAAGTCCTACGCATCGCCACAGCCCTTCGGGATCCACCCTCAGAGAACGACTCGACCGACAGGTAGCAGACTACCTCGCCGTAACTGCAGATATCGACAATCTGAGGAGCGATGAACCCCTTGACTACTGGGTGTGCAGGCTTGACCTGTGGCCTGAGCTATCCCAATTTCCGATGGAACTTCTGGCCTGCCCCGCTTCAAGTGTCCTGTCAGAAAGGACCTTCAGTGCAGCAGGAGGTATTGTCACTGAGAAGAGAAGTTGCCTAGGTCAAAAAAGTCTAGATTACCTTACCTTTATTAAGATGAATGAGGGATGGATCCCGAAGAGACTGACAGTGGGTGATACATTCAACTAAAAAAGGCCTGATGAGATGAGCTGCCTTGGGCTAAAAATGGTCTACACGCTGCTGTATTTTAGCTCTGAATGCCGGTTGACTTGCGTGACTTATCCGCCACCAACTAGGGTTCAAGCCGCAATATTTTAGGGCACTTTCTGCCTGGGAAACAAACATCAATTTTTATGGCCACTGCTACAGCAGCGGCTGCAACAATACCTAATTTTTCAGGAATGTGTACATGCCTAATTTTTCGGCCCTCTGGTGCTGCACTGTGGCTTCAAAAACCAAACCAAAAAAAGGCACTTAACAGGGATTAAACTGATAGGAATAGTACTAATTAACACACCACTCCTATCTGGTGGCACATGAGATTGCACACGCAGTGCCCCAAATTTGAAGTAGGAGGACCGACCAAGCATCTTTTTCCATCTCCCGGTTCCTAAAATCAATGCCATATACACGTCCCCTGATAGGGCGCCAGCTCGTTATTCTCTTGGGTGCCAGCTGGTTATTCTCTTTTTCACTTCACAAGGGACACTTTACTGCACTATGGACACTTAGAACCACTCTTTGTCTTGCATACTGTTATTCCTAGCCAGCATCTGTGATAGGAAATCAGGCAGTCATCTAAACGTTTAGATTGAGCTTTAGCTTAGAACACCCTTGAAGGTGTTTAAGGAGATTAGGGCTAGTTTAGAGGATTCTTCTTAGACCTCTCTGAGTCTTTATAGCCCTTTTACGTATCCAGCATTTCTGGAAACTAGCTAAGAGAAGGGGTGGCTGTGTGTCTGTGATACATTTAACTTTATATCACCTTATTGACACTTTATCACTCTCCATACTCTCAGCCTATACCCATCTAATTAGAGGGAATTTCCTTGCCCCTGCCAATATTATATAATAGGTAATAGTATTACCATAATTATACAATTAGGTCTCTGAGGACAGGTGTCAATCCATATCTGCCAAGTGACCCTATGTAGGGGGAACAGTCCCTATTCTGCTCTGTGTCAGTGTGTATCAGGGATCCTTAGGATAGGTGTCAATCCATACCTGCCAAGTGACCCAATGTAGGGTGAACAGTCCCTATTCTGCTCTGTGTCAGTGTTTATCAGGGGCTCTGAGGACAGGTGTCAATCCATATCTGCCAAGTGACCCTATGTAGGGGGAACAGTCTCTATTCTGCTCTGTGTCAGTGTGTATCATGGTCTCTGAGGACAGGTGTCAATCCATATCTGCCAAGTGACCCTATGTAGGGAGACCAGTCTCTATTTTGCTCTGTGTCAGTGTGTATCACGGTCTCTGAGGACAGGTGTCAATCCATATCTGCCAAGTGACCCTATGTAGGGGGAACAGTCTCTATTCTGCTCTGTGTCAGTGTGTATCATGATCTCTGAGGACAGGTGTCAATCCATATCTGCCAAGTGACCCTATGTAGGGGGAACAGTCCCTATTCTGCTCTGTGTAAGTGTGTATCAGGGATCCTTAGAATAGGTGTCAATCCATACCTGCCAAGTGACCCTATGTAGGGGGAACAGTCCCTATTCTGCTCTTTGTCAGTGTGTATCAGGGGCTCTGAGGACAGGTGTCAATCCATATCTGCCAAGTGACCCTATGTAGGGGGAACAGTCTCTATTCTGCTCTGTGTCAGTGTGTATCATGGTCTCTGAGGACAGGTGTCAATCCATATATGCCTAGTGACTCTATGTAGGGGGAACAGTCTCTATTCTGCTCTGTGTCAGTGTGTATCAGGGGTTCTGAGGACAGGTGTCAATCCATATCTGCCAAGTGACCCTATGTAGGGGGGGCAGTCTCTATTCTGCTCTGTGTCAGTGTGTATCATGATCTCTGAGGACAGGTGTCAATCCATATCTGCCAAGTGGCCCTATGTAGGGGGAACAGTCCCTATTCTGCTCTGTGTCAGTGTGTATCTTGGTCTCTGAGGACAGGTGTCAATCCATATCTGCCAAGTGACACTATGTAGGGGGAACAGTCTCTATTCTGCTCTGTGTCAGTGTGTATCTTGGTCTCTGAGGACAGGTGTCAATCCATATCTACCAAGTGACCCTATGTAGGGGGAACAGTCCCTATTCTGCTCTGTGTCAGTGTGTATCAGGGGTTCTGAGGACAGGTGTCAATCCATATCTGCCAAGTGACCCTATGTAGGGGGGGCAGTCTCTATTCTGCTCTGTGTCAGTGTGTATCATGATCTCTGAGGACAGGTGTCAATCCATATCTGCCAAGTGGCCCTATGTAGGGGGACCAGTCTCTATTCTGCTCTGTGTCAGTGTGTATCATGGTCTCTGAGGACAGGTGTCAATCCATATCTGCCAAGTGACCCTATGTAGGAGGAACAGTCTCTATTCTGCTCTGTGTCAGTGTGTATCATGGTCTCTGAGGACAGGTGTCAATCCATATCTGCCAAGTTACCCTATGTAGGGGGAACAGTCTCTATTCTGCTCTGTGTCAGTGTGTATCATGATCTCTGAGGACAGGTGTCAATCCATATCTGCCAAGTGACCCTATGTAGGAGGAACAGTCTCTATTCTGCTCTGTGTCAGTGTGTATCATGGTCTCTGAGGACAGGTGTCAATCCATATCTGCCAAGTTACAGTCAGGGGGAACAGTCCCTATTCTGCTCTATGTCAGTGTGTATCAGGGATCCTTAGGATAGGTGTCAATCCATACCTGCCAAGTGACCCTATGTAGGGTGAACAGTCCTTATTCTGCTCCGTGTCAGTGTGTATCAGGGTTTCTGAGGACAGGTGTCAATCCATATGTCAAGGTGTCAATATGTCATGTGTCAGGTGTCAATCCATATCCATTGTGATTTAGGAATGTTAGGTGATTTCTGCCCTTTATGGATTAAAACCAGACTCTGCATCAACTGTGTAATTTTCCATGGGAGTTTTGCCATGGATCCCCCTCCGGCATGCCACAGTCCAGATTTTAGTCCCCTTGAAACAACTTTTCCATCACTTTTGTGGCCAGAAAGAGTCCCTGTGGGTTTTAAAATTCGCCTGCCCATTAAAGTCTATGGCGGTTTGCCCGGTTTGCCGGTTCGCGAACGTTTGTGGTAGTTCGCGTGCGCCGTTTGCGAACCGAAAATGTTGTGTTCGCGACATCACTATTCATATGTTGTAATAAGAAATTACTTGTTAATCAATCACTCTTTATTTAAAATTTTTAATGAAATTGCACTTGTTTTTGCTAAGTTACAAATCTGAAGTGCTTATGAAGTTATAAATCTGCCGGTCTTTTTTTCGTTGGGCGGTCCTTCATTCTCATAGTCCAATCGGATTGCTGTGTGTAGTGAGGTGGAAATCTGCCGGAAAAAAAGACCGGCAGATTTAAGCAGCAAGGCAATGGATACAGTAAACCCGATTGAAAAAGCCCACAGAACGTGGGTGAAACGCGTCTCGGAGCTGTTTTCGTATCCAGTATCCAGTCCATACTAGACTCACTTTGGTTCATTTCTATACTGAGTGGGGGAAAGAGAACACCTACTAGAGTGTGTAGCTGCTTTCGTATCACTTTAATATACCTATAAGCGCACTGGACACAGTAATCACTATTTTTTGAAATTATAGTGTCTTGATGGGTAGCAATAAAAAGTTCAGGAAATGGCCATGCCCAAGTCTGCAAAAAAGATAAACCCTCTACTGTTTTCAATACATTTGCACCTTGCATTTTATGATAAATAAAACAAATGTTTGATTTTAATACACAATTATATATACTATCATAAGCATATATGTGTATTGGGTATTTTTATGTATTTTAGTTACAATTTAAAGTACACTTAAGCAGCATGGTTATCATGGTTATTACTGCGGCCACATGCCATCCCATCTGGTTTGTTAATATTTGGCCCTTCATTTGTTTTCAAGAAGACAATGACCCAAAACACACCTTCAGGCTTTATGACAGCTATTTGACAAAGGAAGAGATTAATGATATACCACTTCAGATGACTCGGCCTACATAGTCACCAAACCTAAACCCAACATAATTGGTTTAGGATGTGTTGGTCAAGACAACCGAGGAAAAGTAGCCAGCAAGCGCCGATCATATATGGAAGCTGTCTAAAAGCATCCCAGGTGGCTACCTCATCAAATTGGCTTAAACATACCAAATGTATGTGCAATGCTGTTTCCATGGCAAACTGTGGCTTTGTTAAAAACTTTAAATATAAGCTCTGTTTAATATTTTTGAGTCTCTGTGTATTTCCATTTGTGTCATTTGAAAGTGGAAAATAATTTACATTTTTTTTTTATTTAAACATGAGGAGATGTATCAAAAACACTTTTAACTGGTATTTTGATATAGACAGACAAGTAGGTAGATTTTTACTCACCATAGTTTCTAAGCAAGGTTCATTGTGAATCAGGACAGACTTAGAGTGACATGTTAAAATAATAGACATGTGCAATTCGTTTCGGTACGAATATGTATTTGGATGAATTTCAGACAATTCGGACATTCGGGTACTTCCGAATGTCCGATTTGCCGAAGTGCCGAATTGCCGAGGTCCCGAAGTTCCGAAATTACCGAATTTCCGAAGTTCCGAAGTGTCGAAGTTCCGAAGTGTCAAAGTGCCGAAGTGCCGAAGTTCCGAAGCACAGTATTGCCTAAGTACTAATATATTTACCCAGTGAAAGAAGAAGAATGTTACATTGTATACAATTTTAAATAAAAAGTAAACAAACATAGCCAGGATTCAGCTGTAAGCATTTGCAACACTTACAACAATCAAGTAACATACATTCATATAAAATGTAAGTTACTTGGCCAGTCAATGTAATGACAGGAATTCAAAAGTAGATAATTCCCTAATTCCCATGGTATTAGGGAGCTATCTACTAAAAGGCTGAAAGACCTAAATTGGTCTTTCAGCCAAATTTACTAATACTAAGTAAAGATTACTTAGTATTAGTAAATTATGCCCCTACTCGCTATACCGCCTGTGGCTGCTCACTGAAAAAAAAGAAAAGAAAATAAGTTCCTCCCTCCCGAGCCCCTGCACCCCCCCGAGCGGTGGGTGGGGGCCCTACTGTAAAATAAGGGGGAGAGACGTAGTGTCCTCCCCCCTGGCCCCCACCCCTGAGCGGTGGGTGGGGGCCCTTAATACTAAATATTAATGGGGAGGGGGACCTAATGTCCTCCCCCCAGCCCCCACCCATGAGCGGTGGGTGGGGGCCCTACAGTAAAATAAGGGGGGGACCTAAGGTCCTCCCCCTAGCCCCCACCACTGAGCGGCGGGTGGGGGCCCTAAATACTAATAAGGGGGGACCTAATGTCCTCCCCCTGGCCCCCACCCCTGAGCGGCGGGTGGGGGCCCTAAACCCCCCACCAGGTGACTAGGGGTCCCCAAACCCCTAGTCACCCCTCCCCCAAAATAAAATTATCCCCCTACCTACCCCCTCACCCTAAAAACTAATGAGGGGGGACCTTTAACTAAGTACCTGTAAAAAAAAAAAAAACTTACCATTCAATGTTTTCTTTCTTCTAAAATCTTCTTTTTTCAGCCCCCAAAAAAGGCCAAATAAAAAACCATATTAACCGATGCAATTATAAAAAAAATAAAAAATTCCATCTTCTTCCATGGAGGGCTCCGCGCAGACTGAGCTCTGCAAGGCGGGGGAAGGCTTATAAAGCCTTGCCCCGCCCTGCAATTAGGCTCAGAGCACTCTGATTGGTGGGTTTAAGCCATCCAATCAGAATGCTCTGACAGGTTAATGAAGAGACTGACAGGTAAGTCTCTACATTTACCTGTCACAGCACTCTGATTGTTTGGTTTGAAATCCACCAATCAGAGTGCTCTGTGTCATTTTACACAGAGTGGGAAAGTTCTGTGGAATTTTCCCACGCTGTGTAATTTGACTCATAACACTCTGATTGGTGGATTAAGTAACCAATCAGAGAGTTATGAGTCAAATTACACAGCGTGGGAAAATTCCCTGCAGAGCTCAGTCTGCGGGGAGCCCTCCATGGGTGAAGATGGATTTTTTTTTTGTGCTCGTTTTTTTTTTTTTTTTTTATAATTGCGTCGGTTATTATGTTTTTTTAGTTGGCCTTTTTGGGGGCTGAAAAAAGAAGATTTTAGAAGAAAGAAAACATCAAAGTTTTTTTTTTTTTACAGGTACTTAGTTAAAGGCCCCCCCTCATTAGTTTTTAAGGTGAGGGGGTAGGTAGGGGGATAATTTTTATTGGGGGGAGGGGGTGACTAGGGGTTTGGGGACCCCTAGTCACCTGGGGGGACATTTATTTTAGGGCCCCCACCGCCGCTCAGGGGTGGGGGCCAGGGGGGAGGACCTTAGGTCCCCCCCTTATTAGTATTTAGGGCTGCCACCCACCGCTCAGGGGTGGGGGCCAGTGGGAGGACATTAGGCCCCCCTTATTATAATTTAGGGCCCCCACCCGCCGCTCAGGGCTGGGGGCCAGGGGGGAGGACAATAGGTTCCCCCACATCATTTTACGTTAGGGCCCCCACCCACCGCTCAGGGGTGGGGGGTGGGGGGGTGCTGTTTTTTATTTTTTTTAAACAGTGAGCAGTCACAGGTTGCTCACTGTTTACTAGACATGCCCCTACTCGCGGTATAGCAAGTAGGGGGAAAAATGTACTAATACTAAGTAATTTTTACTTAGTATTAGTAAATTTGGCTGAAAGACGAATTTAGGTCTTTCAGCCTTTTGGTAGATAACTCCCTAATACCGTGGGAATTAGGGAGTTATCTACCAAGCGGCTGCAAGAGAAGTCCCGAGGTGCCGAAATCCCGAAATTCCGAAAAGCCGAAGTACCAAAATTCCGAAGTGTCGAAGTTCCGAAGTGCCGAAGTTGCCGAATTTCCGAAGTGTCGAAGTGCTGAAGTGCCGAAGTGCTGAAGTGCCGAAGTTCTGAAGTTGCCGAAGTTCCAAAGTCTTGAAGTGCCGAATTGCCGAAGTCCCGAATTGCGAAAATCCAGAATTTCGGAATGCCGAACCGAACCCAAAATTTTCCCCATGCACATGCGTATAAAATAATAATAGAGTCTATAATAAAAAAAAAAATGAGATACATGCATTACATACAGAGCATATTAATATTTAATACATAGTTAAATAATGTTTTTGTTCAATGTATTTTTTTTTAAACAGAGTATTTGCAAACTGCATTCCCATTGATGCTTCATCAAAATAAAATCTGTCAAGGGAAATTTCGAATTGAAAGATCTGGAAAGACAAAGTCAGCAATCACTGCATTATTGATCTCTGCTATTACTGAGTTGAGAAGAGATACTACACCATTAATGTTAAAATGATGAGCACAATGATATATGTTTCTTTAAGCATGTGTACTTGGCCAGATGAAACGTATATGATCATATGTTGTCTACGGATACATATAGTACACGATTATCGAGGTCTATGAAAGTAATAAAAGAACTACTGCAATGAGAATAATACAACTGATGGGGTTAATGATTAAACCATAAAAGTTAGCTGAACTGAGAGATTCAAATGTAATCCTTAAAATTGAGGCAAAGCAGGAAAAATAGTTGGGTTGAATATTTTGTTTTACAATTTGATTATTTTGAGCTAAAATATACACTACACTAATTCATTCACTACTATTTCTATATAGTGGGTGATCCTACTTGCATTTGGGAGGATGGCAGACAATTTATTTGGTAAAATAATAACAAGATAATTCTCTAAAACTAAGGATGTAAAAATGTTAAATTATTTGGCATAATTCTTAAACTAGAAATTTTTTTTCCATTTAGCTATTTTGCAACCTACCATTTAAACCAAAATGAAAAATGTCATGCTCAATTTTCAACAGTTCCCCTTACAGCAAATAGTCCTGGGATGACAATTTAGAGGATATATGTTGTAAGATGAGGGATAATGTAATGTATAGTGAGTCAAACTTGATAAGGAGTTAGATTGTTCTTCAAAATTTCTGAAATATTTAAAACAAGTTTTATCTTGAAAAAAATCTGACAAAAAGAAAACAAACCTTAGAAAGAAAATCATAATTTAGTTCAATCAATTAATTCCCTGAGAATAATAACATTGCATTGGAATGCATGTCAATACATATACCATACAATTAATCTAATAAATTGGGTTCAATGTTTAGACAAAGAACAAAGAAAATAGAGCGCTTGTGAAAATGCTGGTCTGAGTAACTGCACTAATACAGACAGCTAATTATTAAAACAGCTTTATTAGTTAGAGAGAGGCTAGTTTTGTCTCCATGGTAACGCTGCTTGAAACTGCATCAAATGTTTTAATTTGAAGTGCTGATTTGGCTGAAATCCCAGGAATAATCAACTGGAGATTAAAAACATTAAAACGCAGCAGGGATTTTTAATGTTGAGAAGAATGGGTGCCAAAAGAGTATCTGATACAATTACACCTCCAACCCAGTTACAAAAGGTACGATAGTCAGTAGCTGGGTAATAGTATACAATAATTGTTTTGTTTAACTACTTCTGAACATTCTGTGGACAGAGTTAATATATTTCTCATCTAAATACTCTAATGTAAAATTAATAATGGAAACACAAGATATATTGCTTTGAAATGGTTATATGAAAGCTGATCTGTATTGTTTGTTACCATAGAACAGTGGTTCCCAACCCAGTCCTCAAATACCCCCTAACAGTTCAGGATTTAGGGATTACCGTGTTGTGTCTAAGGTGTTTACAATAAAAAAAAAACAAATTAACACTTTAAACAGAATAGGATAATCTCTAAAACATGGACTGGTAGGGGATACTTGAGGACTGGGTTAGGAACCCCTTCCATAGAAGATACAAATGTCCAATAAAGGGAAACTGTTGATGCTGCATTTTTTGTTCAGCAAAATGGAAGATATTTGAGGGAAAATCCTACAAAATTTACTTAAGTTGTTTGGGTGTCTAAAGTGTGTCTAAATTGTCTATTTAACCTACAGAGCAGTCTTAAAAGTTACTCTCCACAAAAATACAAAATACATGGCAGAGTCTTTTCTTATTGACATATTGTCCATGTGTCAATATTTGTGTATGTGTATCTTTTAACCCCTTCAGGACGGAGTCAATAGTGCACGTTCTGATCAAAACAAAACGTAAACAAAAACTGGAATTTGCGCTATATGTCTGTTTACCCGTAGTTCCCCTCTTTCAAATTATATGCACCCACACTTATTATATATCATTTTGTTCAGGAGAAACAGGGCTTTAATCTATCATTAACTATTCATATATGGAACATCATTTATTATGAATAAAATTTAAAAAAATGTGAGAAAATTAGATTTTTTTTTTTAAATGTGCATTTCCGTCTGACATTTTAACTGTGAATGTCATAACACTGTTAGGTTTTACTGCAAAAAAATGCACAGATTTGTAATCAGCAATGTCTCACGAGTACAACAGTACCCCCCATTAACAGGTTTTATGTTGTTTTGGAAAGTTACAGGGTCAAATATAGAACATTCCATTTTCAAATTGAAATTTTCCAGATTAGTAATGTTACCTTTGAGACGGTGTGGTAGCCAGGAATGAGCATTACCCCCATAATGGCATAGCATTTGAAAAAGTAGACAAGCCAAGGTATTGAAAGTGGGGTATGTTTAGTCTTTTTTAGTAGCCATTTGGTCACAAACACTGGCCAAAGTTAGCGTTCATATTTGTTTTTGTGTGAAAAAAGCAAAAAACGAATATTTGGCCAGTGTTTGTGACTAAGTGGCTACTAAGAAAGACTGGACATACCCCACTTGCAATACCTCGGGTTGTCTACTTTTGCAAATGGTATGCCATCATGGGGGTAATTCTCATTCCTGGGCTACCATACGCTCTCAAAGGCAACATAACCAATCTGGCAAATTTCAATGTGAAAAAAATGAAATGCAAGCCTTATATGTGACTCTCTAGCTTTCCAAAACACCATAAAATCTGTACATGGGGGATACTGTTATTCTCAGGAGACTTCACTAAACACAAATATTAGTGTTTTAAAACAGAAACATATTACAACAATAATATAGACCATAAAAGTGCCGTTCGCTTGTAAAAAATGCGAAAAACGTCACTTTTACTTAAAATATCATCGTTGTAATACAATTTACCAGTTTGAAACACTAATATTTGAGTTCAGCGAAGTCTCCCGAGTAAAACAGTACCCCCTATGTACAGGTTTTATGGTGTCTTGGAGAGTTACAGGGTCAAATATAGTGCTTGCCAATTAAATTCTCTGCACTTTCTCCCTGTGTTGTCAGGCATGTCAATCAAATTTTAATTAATCAAATCACATAATTACATTAAAAGATTATTTAAATATACACGTAGAATTTTAATATATATGCATTTATAGGTATTTAAATTCTACGCGTATACTAATGTAATCTTTTATGTAATTATATGTATTTATCTATATATATATATTTGCGTTTTTTTGTATTTTATATATAGATAGATATATATAGAATGTCATTCTAAGTGTATTTTGTTACCGATATATATATATATATTAATAACAAAATACAGTTAGAATGAAATTACATATGCATATATAATTTATATTAAATTTTGTTTCAATATTTTATTTATTTATTTTATTATTTTATTTATTTATTATTTTAATTATACGTATTTATATATAATATATATATGTACATCTATTATATATATATAATATATATACATATATAATATATATATATATGTAACATCATTCTAAGTGTATTTTAATATTAATATATGTACTTATATTAATATTAAAATACACTTTGTATGACGTTATATATAATATGTATATATATTATATATATATATAATATATATATACATATTATATATATATATATATATAAATATATTTATTTTATTTTTACACATGTCTAATTTTTATTTTTTTACACCTCCTACCAGCAGGGGGACTGTCTGATATTTCCACAGCCAGCTGTGCAGAGCCAGCAGATCCACAGCCAGCTATAGGAGGCCATGTGATCGCTCTTTGAGAGCGATCACATGGCCCCCGGGGGCCTCATTTGCCGGAAGGGGACTGCCTGGGCTCTCAGGCAGCCCCCCAGAAGAGGATCGCGGCGGAGGTAAGTACACCTCTCTTCTTGGGGGCTTAAGCCGTTACGGCGTACCATGCCGTCGCAACGGCTTTAAAGCCCATTTAATGCGTGACGGCATGGTACGCCATAACGGCGTTAAGGGGTTAATGTGTCTTGATGTTTATTGTTTATTTATTGTTGTAGAAATAACAGGTCTCTGTTACATTATGGACTTCTATTTCTAATGAATGGTACTCTGGTCGTCTCTTTGACTTCTTTCACACTAAGGTTTATTCGCTAGACAGCAAATCTAAATTAGTTTTTCAGTTGACTACAACAGAGGGTCTAGTAAATAAACTCCTATGAGCAAACTGACTAATGGCTGGGATCAGACCATTATGTGTAGCAATGCCTGACATAATATGGGGGGGGGGGGATAATCACTAGAGGCAAATTATATCTAAGGCATCCATACAACAATGGCTCGAAAATAAGATGTAAAATTAAACTGAATGTGAACAATAATTTTATTATGCAAACAATACAAAACCTGAGTCTCTTTAGAACTAAATAGATTAATTCCACCATAAGCATGATATTATGATGGAATGAGGAATAGATTTGTAGAATAATTCAGAATGCAACTTAAGTAAGCATTACATTTACATACCGGTATCTCCGTGCAGTCTAAACACTGAATTGAATCTAAACCTTTTAGATTATAGAGGAGGCTCAAGAGGATCAGCTCTGTGTTCTAAAATTACCAAAGAAAAATAGATGCAAATTTGTCCTTAGTCACTATTTGCCTGCATAATTCACCCCATTTAGGATACTTGTCAAGCCCTTTCCCTGGGACTTAATAATTATGAAGAGATTATGCGGAATGTAGAAAGGGAAACTATACAGCCTATAGTTGGATATTCTTCGAGGTTCAAAATGGCAAATCTTAATTTTTTTTAAGGGGCAATCAGCGCATGAACGAACCAAGTGCAAATTCATGCTGTATTTTTCCACACAGTAAAATCTCTTTTGTTTTGCTAGAACATGGTCTCAACAGTTCTGTACCATAAACCTGCTCCTTAGCCATGCTTCCAATGTTATAAAATATATTCCAATTTGGCCTAAACTTATGTATCTATACACAGCTGAGCCAATGAAAGCTCAGCATGAGCTCAGTTGCAGACATGACTCCACTCTACAGCTAATCACTGTCCTTTTATTATAAGTACAAGTTGCTAAAGGGAAAAAGGTCTGAGAATAAGAGGCTAGGGATGTGTGGCGGAGACACTTTCATTTGTTAAACGAGATACATTTTTTCACAAAACCAAAGAGATTTGAGGCCAAAGCCTACCAGATGCACTTAAGTTGTGTGGGATGCCTGGAGTGTGTCTACTAACCTACTAAGCAGTCTTAAAAGTTACTCTCCACAAAATTACAAAATACTCTAACCTTGCTTTTTATATTCTCAATGTTTAAATGTTTGAATGTTTAGCCTCTCAGTATAGCCTGCACCATATAGAGTCAAAAAGCTGCAGCATTTATGATACCCGAGACCGACCTTCCCTTTTTCTTTCTTTCCTTTCTTTTAAGCATGCCTTTCACTAAGAACGGCCTCAACGTAAACGGAGAATTAACTGTAACTACACTCTAACAAATATAACCCAAGCTCTGTATTACCGGGTTTACCGGGTAATACCGGGTTTAACGCCTAGAATAGGGCAGGAGTTATACTAGAATGTATTTTGACACGCTAGCTTACTTTACGCCCATACTAAAACAAGCGATATAACGAGGTTAAAATTTTTAAAAAAGTTTTGCATGTCTGTTTATTATTTTTATCCAAGCCTCTCTTGAAAAATAACGGTTTCAGTACACGATAGGTTAGACTACGCTGGGGACACCCTAAGTTACCCAAATATAGTTGTCCAGATATATCACCGAAGATACCTTTCGACCAAGTAACGGAATTACCTGTCATTACCTCTAAGGTACGCTGAAGCAGACGAGTTATTTAGCAATCTGTTTATCGTAGTTCATTCATTAATGCCTAACGTATCACTATGTTCGTCAAAAAAAAAAAAAAATCTGTGCAATTTCTCTCTGCCACTGTTTTACCCATATATGTTTCAATATAAATGCACGCTGTTGTGGCGTATGTAATTCATATGTAATCACCTGCACACCAAAAATAAAGAATTCAAAATTACAAAATACATGACATGAGTTGTTTTAGTTGTTTTTTCATTCACGTATTGTCGAGAATATGTAATGTCAACATTTGTGCATGTATGGGAATGTAAGGGTGCATTTGTGTGAAGAGTTAGTACATGGTAATGTAAAATATCACTGTGTAGGATGGTTGTGGTTAGTGTTTGTTTATACACAATACTTGCCACCTTCACATATCTTTGGTCCCCTTCCTCCACATGGCATCTGGGAAACAGTTTTACTGACATGTCACTAACCATTTATCTAAATATTACTACCTCCCTTCCTCTAATCCTCACTGTCCCTTACTCTAATCCTTACTGTCCCTTCATCTAATCCTCACTGTTTCTTACGGTAATCCTCACTGTCCCTTCCTCTAATCCTCACTGTTTCTTACGGTAATCCTCACTGTCCCTTCCTCTAATCCTCACTGTCCCTTCCTGTAATCATTACAGCCCCTTACTCTAATCCTCACTGTTTCTTACTCTAATCTTCACTGTCCCTTACCCTAATCCTTATTGTCGCTTACTCTAACTCTCACTGATACTTATTCTAATTCTCAGTGTTGCTTCCCCTAATCCTCACTGTTCTATACTCTAATCTTCACTGTTTCTTACTCTATTCCTCACTGTCCCTTCCTCTAATCATCACTGTCCCTTCATCTAATCCTCACTGTTTCTTACTCTAAACCTCACTGTCCCTTCCTCTAATCCTCACTGTCCTTTCCCCTAATCCTCACCATCAACTCCCCTAATCCTCACTGTCCAGTCCCCTAATCCTCACTGTCCCTTATTCTAGTCCTCACTGTCCATTCCTCTAATCCTTACTCTCACTTCCCCTAAACCTCACTTTTCCTTACTTTAATCCTCACTGTCCTTTATTTTAATCCTCATTGTCACTTGCTCTAATTCTCATTGTCCCCTGCCACAAGCACAACTAAACTAATCAAATGCCTGTTACTCTAATAGTGCATGTCACCGGGTGTGGAATTACGCATTACTGCAAGTTGAGCTACCAGGTAGCTGTGCATGTATGGAAAGGATGAAGTAAAAGGTGGAGCATTGTTCCTAACTGGGTCTAATGATAGCACTGGATAATCAAAAAGCTCTAATTAGGGTTCTTTTTTTTAAATTGCAATAAATAATGAAAATGTACTGATAGAGATGCAGTGGTTGCTTGTGTTATCCAGTTTACCACCAAAAGTATGGCATGTAAACACCTAACCTCGTGTGATAACATGTTCAATTGTTGAATGTTCTTGCTAAGATTTGTCATGTTTGAACAAGTCCTATTTTTCCATCACTTCTAAATAACTTCTGATATATGTATGCTAGCTCATTGCATTGTACTTCATTCTGTGATATGTGTGGCTACATATTTAAATATGCTCAGTTCATGTGAGGACTTGGTTCACTTCCATTGCATGACCTGGCCCTCAGTTGCAGGGAATTGTATGAACAACCAGCAAAAAAACACTTGAATTGAGGCAGGTTCATTGTGAGCAAAAATACAAGCTTAGACATAAGGTTAAAAGTGAACTGGAAAGCAAAACATGTATCAAAAGCATATCCCTGGTTGGGAGCACAAAGAGGTATAGCATGGCAAGATCATACCTATATGTTGGGGCAGGTGGTAAATGTCCATAGTGTTGGATTGAAGCTAAGGTCCATGCAACCAGTGAACAAGTTTTGGATAGGAAAATCAAGAAGTGTGAACGGGGCTATCAGAATGATCTGCATAGATAAAGGAACACCAGAATATCCAAGTATTTTCTCAAGCTTTCCAGTGAACACATCACATTGTATATCTCTTACTATGCTTGCATTCACATTCTTTGCATGTACTGCAGCACTATCTGTGTCATTATGCACAGTTATTGCACCAATAAGTTGAATGCTGAGTTGTTATTAATATTATTTTTGGCCTTCACATAGCACCAACTTATTCTGCAGCATTTTAAGAAATTGGAAAGTAAGAAATTTAACAATAAATTAGACAATTACAAAATGTTACAGGAACAATAGATTGATGAGGACCTTGCTCAAACATGCTTACAGTCTAGAAATTATCCTTAAACCTGTGAAAGTCTGCATCATTGATCAAGAGAAGATTAAAAGTTGGAAGTAAAGGACTCGGCCACAAGAATGTATTGGCATATAATTGTTCATGCATCAGAGATCTAATATTCCCAATTTATTAGATGATGTTGCACTTGAACACAAAGAGTTGTGTCTTGCCTGCCTGATATGAAATATATACAGAACCTCCCAATTTTGAAGATATTTACCTTTTCAGGTTGGATTTATGGTTATTTATCCTCCTTACCTAGAATTTTCTATACTTTTTTGCGTTTTAATCATTGCATCAGAAAGTTTAGGATTTTACATACTAAACCCGACCCTAGAAGGCATTTAGATGCATGGTTTTGCATTAATAGTCTATTGGAAAAGGATTTAAAAATATCCTTAAATGGGATCTATTTTAACCTCTACTAAAAAGTTGGCATTTGCACATTGGTATATTACCATATTGAATAATAGTTCACAAATATTTGATAATTGGATATTATATCCTTGTTAATTCACAAATTTTAATAGAATTATTAAAAGTTATATTTTATTGATAGGACACTCATTTCTTGTTTTTTTAAAATTTTCTGTCAGTTCAAAGCGTTTCTTTGGATTTTCTCCAGACAGTGCGTCAACAATTCCTGCTACAATTTCTAAAACTGACAGTTTAAACTAAATATAACCTTTACTTTACAATGGGACCTTGTAAAATTTAGAAAGTAAAATTAATTACTAATCTTCTCTGTCACTAATGTCTGCGTTTAGAATTATTTCTATTCCATTAACACTTAGACATAGCATTCCCCTGTCTCATTGTATCACTTGGTTTGTTTATATAATGCATTCCTTAGCTCATGCTAGTGTTTAGTTACAAAAAAGGAAATTATGTGTATCTTTGTTAGCCTGAAATCCAAAATGGAGTATGCTCTGTTCTGAGTGACTCTGACAATATACACTTTTAATTTCTATTTTAGCACAAAATGTCTGCCGATATAAATATCCTGACAGTGTGTACGAATGCAGTGTGTGTGTGTATGAGTGCAGTGTGTGTGTATGAATGCAGTGTCTGTGTGTATGAATGCAGTGAGTTTGTGTATGAGTGCAGTCTGTGTGTGTGATGGAGAGTGTGTTTGTGTGTGTGATGCAGAGCCTTGGTGGGGGGTGGGCATTTTTATTATTTTTTTTATATCATTATTATTATTTTAATATTATTATTTTTTTTATATTATTAATATTTAATTTTAATTTTATTATTATTTACATTTTTATTTTTTATTTTTTTGTCCCCCCTCCCTGCTTGTTAGCTGGCCAGGGAGTGGGGCTCTCATTCCCTGGTGGTCCAGTGGATGGGCTGTGTAGGAGGGGGGCTGGCAGAGAGCTCTTACTTACCTTTCCTGCAGCTCCTGTCAGCTCCCTTCTCTCACCTCCGGTCCGGTCAGCTCCCCTGTCAGCTCCCACTGTGAGTCTCGTGGTCTCTCGCGGCTCACGCGAGACTTACAGTGGAGCTGACAGGGGAGCTGACCGGACCGGAGGAGAGAGAAGGGAGCTGACAGGATCTGCAGGAAAGGTGAGTAAGAGCTCTCTGCCAGCCCCCAACAGGACTGCCGGGCTTGTAATGAGCCCGGCGGTCCTTGTCTGTATTATGGCAATGTAAGTTGCCATAATACAGACACTCACTCGAGTATAAGACAAGTGGGGGTTTTTCAGCACAAAAAATGTGCTGGAAAACTCGTCTTATACTCGAGTATATACGGTACATTCTATATACACTGAACATTGTCAAACTATTGCCTTTTTTTTATTTTTTATTAAAAAAGACTCACATTAATACTTTGCCTCAATGAATAATTATTTTTTTCTTGTCCAGTAGCTATTGGATTTTTTTATTATGTCTCTATTAGTTTGAAAATCTTTGGACACCAGTTAGAATTACCATGTAATAATATGTACATTTTGCATATTATTTATTTTCTTTCAAGTACATCTTCAAAATGGTATCTGAGAATCTAGCTAAACTGGGCCATTTTCTCTAACTGCTAGAAGAAAAAACACAACTGATTGATCTCTGACTTTGTTGAAATAAAGCAGTCACTACTTTGGTAGAACTAAATTCTAACCACAACTTCAAAAGATTCCTTAAAAGAGCTCCGATTTCCTTCATTGAAATACAATTATTTCAAACCTATTTCACTGCCAAGGACACAGGTGTAAAGCATGAATGTTTGAAAGGTAATATCCAATATCTGCTCATGCTTATTAAATGCATTTTGCAATAAAACACAACCGATCTATGGGGGGGGGGGGGGGGAGGGAATACAAATGTTCTTGTCAGCTACGGATGAAATATAAAGTGCAAAGGAAAATTAAAGTTGTGTCTTTGTAGATGCTTGTATATATTGTAAATCGACGTTTCGACCCCTATAGGGTCTTTTTCAAGATCTTGAAAAAGACCCTATAGGGGTCGAAACGTCGATTTATGATATTTCTTCACATGTAACTCACTTCTTAGAATAAAAGCAAGTTATTGACAAAGTCCTGTGAGTGCACCTTATTACCAATTGGAATAAATATATATATATATATATATATATATATATATAGATAGATAGATAGATAGATATCTATATCTATATCTATATATATATATATATATATATATATATATATATATATATATATATATATATATATATATATATATATATATATATATATATATATATATATATAGTGTGTTTAACCATGAAACTTTACTGCAAATATCCATTGGTCAGTTAAGTATGATATAACTCTTTTATGAGTTTGAAACTTGAGACACAGACTCAATGCGGGAAAGAATGGGTAGTTGTTTGAGATCCAGAAAGTTTAGTGTAGCAGTACTCCGTGGTTTGAATCCTAATTTATCGATAGTATGATAAAGTATATCTTTATCAAGGTTAATTATGTCCTTTTCCCCCTGTATGTTCTACATGACATTTTAAGCTTCCCTTTATCAACTGGTGTGATTAGAGGCTAATCAAATTAAGTATAATGATTGCTATAAGTTATAACATAATGATTAGAGATTACTTAGTGTTTGAATATTTTTCATATACATTTAGAAGTCTTTTGGGATTTATTGGAACGTTATAAGTGATAACTGGAGGCACTGTGCACAGTTGTAATTTATTTAATCGTTGAATATCCAGGGGGATTATACAACTCAGGGCCAAACTCATCAGATATAAACCATGAACATGTTTTCACACAATTAATTGCATATCAGATATCATAAAATATTAAGAAGGCAAACAATCACCCAATATTTAATTTAGTAAATTGCTCATGCATCATGAATAGTGAGAAATGGCAATAGGTAATGAAATATAAATTAATATAGTCTAATCATGGAAATTCATAAATAATAGTGAACAGCAAAAAAATATAATACAAATGAGTTGTATTTTTCTGAATTTGCACATAAAAGTAATAAGCATGCTTAAATGTTAGTTGTTAAAGGGACATTTTAGGTACCATAACAAGCACAGCATGCTGTTATAGTTATGGTACCAGGAGTCCCCAGACACTGTACCACTGCTAAGAGTTATATATATTTTTTTAATGGTATGACACTTACCTGGGATTCCAAGACTCTCACTATCCAGACCCTCTTCATAAATATTGTGAATAGTGATGTCCCGAACGGTTCGCTGGCGAATAGTTCCTGGCGAACATCGCATGTTCGCGTTCGCCACGGACGGCGAACATATGCAATGTTTGGTCCGCCCCCTATTCGTTATCATTGAGTAAACTCTTGACCCTGTACCTCACAGTCAGCAGACATATTCCAGCCAATCAGCAGCAGACCCTCCCTCCCAGACCCTCCCACCTCCCAGACAGCATACAATTTAGATTAATTCGGAAGCTGCATACATTTATTTTTGTATTATTATTTTTTTTTGTGTTTATTATAAATTATCCCCCATAGCCAGTAACCTGTGTTTATTATACATTATCCCCCCATAGCCAGTAACCTGTGTTTATTATACATTATCCCCCCATAGGCAGTAACCTGTGGGGGGGGACCTAATGACCTCCCCCCTGGCCCCCACCCCTGTGTGGTGGGTGTGGGCCCTAAACAAAAGTAAGGGGGAGGACCTAATGTCCTCCCCCTGACCCCCACCCCTGAGCGGTGGGTGGGGACCCTAAACACAAATTGGGGGGGACCTAATGTCCTCCCCCCTGGCCCCCACCCCTGAGTGGTGGGTGGGGACCCTAAACACAAATTGGGGGGACCTAATGTCCTCCCCCTGGCCCCCACCCCTGAGCGGTGGGTGGGGGCCCTAAATAAATGTCCCCCCCAGGTCACTAGGGGTCCCCAAACCTCTAGTCACCCCCTCCCCCCCAAAAAAAAGGTATCCCCCTACCTACCCCCCTCACCCTAAAAATAATGAGGGGGGACCTTTAACTAAGAACCTTACCATTGGATGTTTTCTTTCTTCTAAAATCTCTTTTTCAGCCCCAAAAAGGGCAAATAAAAAACCATAATAACCGATACAATAAAAAAGCACTCTGAGTGTAATATAAAGATATTGAGTGTAATACAGGGATACAGTGTGTAATACAGATATACTGAGTGTAATACAGGGATACTGTGTGTAATATAGAGACAATGAGTGTAATACAGAGATACAGTGTGTAATACAGAGATACTGAGTGTAATACAGGGATACTGTGTGTAATATAGAGACACTGAGTGTAATACAGGGATACAGTGTGTAATATAGAGATACTGAGTGTAATATAGAGATATTGAGTGTAATACAGGGATACAGTGTGTAATACAGATATACTGAGTGTAATACAGGGATACTGTGTGTAATATAGAGACACTGAGTGTAATACAGGGATACAGTGTGTAATATAGAGATAATGTGTGTAATACAGAGATACTGAGTGTAATACAGGGATACTTTGTGTAATATAGAGATACTGAGTGTAATACAGGGATAATTTGTGTAATATAGAGATACTGAGAGTAATACAGGGATACCGTGTGTACTACAGGGATACAGTGTGCAATATAGAGATACTGAGTGTAATACAGGGATACAGTGTGTAATACAGGGATACAGTGTGTAATACAGAGATACTGAGTGTAATACAGGGATACTGTGTGTAATATACAGATACTGAGTGTAATACAGGGCTACAGTGTGTAATACAGGGATACAGTGTGTAATACAGAGATACTGAGTGTAATACAGGGATACTGTGTGTAATATAGAGATACTGAGTGTAATACAGGTATACAGTGTGTAATACAGCGATACAGTGTGTAATGCAGAGTTACTGAGATTAATACAGGGATACTGTGTGTAATACAGAGATACAGAGTGTAATACAGGGATACCGTGTGTAATACAGGGATACAGTGTGTAATACAGAGATACTGAGTGTAATACAGGGATACTGTGTGTAATACAGAGATACTGAGTGTAATATAGAGATACTGTGTGTAATATAGAGATACTGAGTGTAATACAGGGATACAGTGTGCAATATAGAGATACTGAGTGTAATACAGGGATACAGTGTGTAATACAGGGATACAGTGTGTAATACAGAGATACTGAGTGTAATACAGGGATACTGTGTGTAATATACAGATACTGAGTGTAATACAGGGATACAGTGTGTAATACAGGGATACAGTGTGTAATACAGAGATACTGAGTGTAATACAGGGATACTGTGTGTAATATAGAGATACTGAGTGTAATACAGGTATACAGTGTGTAATACAGCGATACAGTGTGTAATGCAGAGTTACTGAGATTAATACAGGGATACTGTGTGTAATACAGAGATACAGAGTGTAATACAGGGATACCGTGTGTAATACAGGGATACTGTGTGTAATACAGGGATACAGTGTGTAATACAGAGATACTGAGTGTAATACAGGGATACTGTGTGTAATATAGAGATACTGAGTGTAATACAGGGATACTGTGTGTAATACAGAGATACTGAGTGTAATATAGAGATACTGTGTGTAATACAGAGATTCATGCCACAGTCCAGGTGTTAGTCCCCTTGAAACAATTTTTCCATCACTATTGTGGCCAGAAAGAGTCCCTGTGGGTTTTAAAATTCGCCTGCCTATTGAAGTCTATGGTGGTTTGCCGGGTTCGCCCGTTCGCGAACATTTGCGGAAATTCGCGTTCGCCGTTCGCGAACCGAAAATTTTATGTTCGCGACATCACTAATTGTGAATGCTTTCCTACTGCTTTTGCAAAATCAGTTTTATCTCAGCCAATTCATTATATCCAAAGACAGATAGAGCTTATATTGTTAGTGTGAACGTATGAAGATACATATCTTAAATATCTGTTCAGAGGCAACAGACATGGCCTTCTGGTGGGACCCAGGTAGGTGTCAAACCATTAAAAAACAGTTTGACTCAAATGAACAGATGAATGTTGCTAGGGAACCCATGGCACCATAACTATGAGAGTGAGCTGTAATGGTTATGCAACTTAAAGTGTTTAGAGGTTAGTGTGAGTTGTATATAATAGGTAAACAGGACAAATTACATCATGTTTGGTCCTTGAAACATACTACCAGTTCTCAGTGCATTGACTCAAAGCAGGATTAAACATAAGGCAACCCAAGGACATTGCCTAGGGACTAAAGTGAGACAGGGGCCCCTGGAGAACCATGAGAATGCCTGACCCCATTGCTCATCCTGATGCAAAAAATTAAAGGGGCCCCAAACTAGTAACCCACCTAGGGCCCTTTACATTGCAACCCTTTTCTGCTTTTAGGAGGCTAGGGTCCTGATATACTGAGGTTAGTATGACATTAAACAGACAGACTATTCAGAGTTAATGTACAGACATTCATGGTCAAAACCGTTGAAGACATGACAAAGATATTTCAAGAGCTTTTAAATTATTGGAAAATGGGATTTTTATTTCTCCAAGCTTATATCATGTTTTCACAGCTTCGCAGAAAAGGGCTGTTCATTCAGTTTAATTTTCTGAATTGAAAACAGAATACAATATTTAGACAGGAGTGGAAGTGAGCATACTATTAAAGTAGTGGAGTTTTCCAGAGAAGTAGATATGAAGAAAGATGAATGGTGTATCAGAATTTAAGAATTAACCATTTAGGTTCCCTTAAAACATGACAATAATAGGATGTAATTGATTGCAGTTTCATAATAGCTTATTTAAAGAAATATGTCTGAGGTCCAGACATATAAAAAAAAATTGAACTGTGGAAGCACCCAAAACATGCATTTCTAAGTAGTGGTACTATTGTAAAGATCAAAATATATACAAAATACAGTTAAAGGAACAGCACAAAAATACAGTTTTAAATGTTCTAAGGCTACCTAAAATCACCTATCTTAGCAAACAAATATTGGGATTCAGTTCCACCATATGGCCATTTTGTCTTTGCCCACCATTACGTCACAGTCCCCCAATATCGGTGTGTCCTACACTAATTTGGCAGGTTTAAATTGTAACTTGCAATACTTACTGCTTAAACTGCTTCCAGAGACTCCTCAATTTATGCTTTCCTGTGGTCACCTCCAAAGGGGCACCTAGAATGGATAGGTGGGGTGCTCAGCCCAATAGGAATCTGGTCTGGATTCCATATCTACACAAAATATGGGAATTGAAGGTGCACTTAGAACATGCATTTCTAAGAAGTGGTGCTGCCGTAAAGACAACATATATACACAATACAGTTAAAGAAACAACACACACAAAAACACTACTTAACATCTCCTATCTTAGCAAAAAAAAAGGGGGATTTAGTTACACCATATGGTCATATTGTGCTAAGCCCACCACTACGTCACTACCCAAATATCGGTGGGTCCTACACTGAGATCCAGGCGTAGACAGTACATACGCAATCTGCATTTCATAGGCAATTATTTTCTTCCAGACTTTGATAGAAGTCTAAACAAGATTTAAAAAAAATATATATATTTACCAATAAATAATGAAGCTTCTAAGTTCCTTATTGAGAGGTTATGAAACATGATAGAAATCCACTGCAATACACACACTAATTGGATTTATGGTTTATCAATTACTCGGGTGATGTTACATTACCACTTACAAGAGACAGCTAAGAATGTGTAATTTAACTTTTCAGTTTAAAATAAATGTTGGTCTAATTGCTGTTACCACCCCCAATTTAGCTGAGTTTTATAAATTATACCAAATGATAAGACTTAAAATCAATATAGTATGCTTCTGCTGCATCTATCAAGCTATAAAAACAAGCTGCAATCCGCAGCCTCTTCCAATCATTTCCTCCATGATGGATGTAAATGTCATGAATTAATCAATAACCATCAGCAAGTTACACTGAATTGCACTAAGTGGAGCAGAGCAAAGCAAAGATAGACAAAGTGGTCACATAACCAGCATTGCAGGGAATTCAAGCCATGTGGAAGACGGCTGCTAAATAATTTCTTAAAACATTGATAAAAAACATGGATGAAGGTTAGGTGATTTTTGCACACTATCAAAAGCAATACCGAATAACTTGAAAATATCTAATATTTATTTTGTTAAATAGTATATTAAAAATGTTTTTTGTTCTATCAGTTAGCAGAACCTCATTTCAGGATGGGTACTATTCTGCAAAACCCCACTTTAGCATTGAGAGGCAGACATGGGGCCATCGCCTGCTAGCTCAGAAACCATAGAGCAGCTATTAATGGGACATTGCAAGCACCATAACCACTACATTGCACTGTTTTAAAAATACTTTGACTTCTTAACTGAGGTTGCAAGGCAACACTCTCTACCTCCTCTCACCGTTCAGGAGAACCAAAATATCTAGCTAGGAGCTTCTGTTAGCTCTCCTGAGTGCAGAGCCAGCTCATTGGGTGAAATTATTAGCTGATCACTTTCAGCCAGTGAGCTAGGCCATGCACTGCTGGACTTAGTTTAGAGCTAAGAACTTCAGCTGAGTCAAGGCAAGGAACAGCACCTGTTATTGTAGAAGAGCTCAGTACTGAGGCTGAGTGCCTCAGTTATAGTTTTTGTATTCCAGGAGAAAATCATGATACTAGATGACACATAGTGCTGGGGACAAGTACTCATAAGTGAGTGCAATATTTTTCTGATTTTGATTTAAAAGGATTGAAAAGTGGTTTAACGAAGGTCTTCAATATATCTGCGATAGTGGACCAGATTCGCACTCCAGCCTTGTTCCCCTGAGAGGAAAGATTCCTCCCAGTGGGACATAAAAAGGTTCGCATAGATGGGTATGAATCTGGTCCCCATCGCAATGCTGACCAGTTGTAAAAAATAACTCTTCAAACCAAATATAATTGTGGCATTTTAAATCAAAATCAGAAAAAAATTGTGAGTGTAGTAAAGCCAAGGTTTTTTTTTAGATTTAGAACTTTATATCGAGGATCATCATATTAGAATACAAATATTTTGTAAAAAGGTTGATGCTAATAGTTTTATTGACATCAACAGCTGTCACTATGCACCTTGGCTTCAAAACATCGCAAAAGGTCAATTGTTAAGAATTTTAAGAAAGTGTAGCAACACGGATGAATTTGTTTTACAAGCTAATTTAAAGGATCAGTTTTCAGCAAAGAACTACAACTCTACATTTTCAGAAAAGCAATTACAGGAAGTTAGTAAATTAGATAGAAATCCAATTTTGAATAATAAGAAGGACGATTTGAAAAATAAGAATATAAATAATTTTGAACCAAAAAGGCTTCCCAAATATCTTGAGTAGGATTACTATAGTCAGTTGAGACTGATCAAACACATTTTAAATAAATTCTGGCATGTTTTAAAAACGGATCAAGACCTCATTGGTATTATTGGTAATAAACCCAATATTATTTATCGAGGTGCGAAAAAAACATCAAAAGTGACTTGGTCAGAAATTGTATTAAACCAGCTAAAACTACGTTCTCTTTTAATCAGAAAAATCGCTTTTACCCATGTAAGATGTGTTCGGGTTGTAAAAAAATCTAAATTTTCAAAAAGAAACCAGAACATCTTTTAAATCTAGGGAAATGGGACAAAGCTGGTCCTCTATCTCCTTTTTACAAGATACTTATTCATTGGTCTTTTTATTAATTTATGTCTGCACTATTTAACAGTATATCATGTACATATTTATATCTTTAATGTAGGCATTTGGATGTTATTGATATATTTTTTTGTTTATATTTTGAAGACTTTATTTGCCCTTATATAATATGGGACTTATGGTTAATTTCTGCCCTTACTTGAAGAAATTAAATCCAGAAGTGATGCAACCATGATTATGTTCATGTCACATGTCAGGCGCAGCACTATGACGCACATCTGCCACGCCAGAAACAGGAAGTGACATTATTGCTTCGGAAACAGGAAGTGGCACAGCCAGGCTAAATTAACCACTAATTTCAACGGTATTTATTCGGACATCGGAGAGTGCAATACAGCACTGAGGAAGACTCCAGTTGGAGTTGAAACGCGTTTGCTGTTTCATTTTGGGACTCTATACTTATATTGTATGTGGTGACTTTAGGCTATATGTCCTTTTCTGTATTATTTCACTGCTTATTTGTCCCTCCTATTTTTTATTTAATTTTTTATTTGTACCCTAATAAATTGGTGTTTACATTTACTTGAAGTCTCCTCCTCCTCTCCCTCAAGAATACCATGCAAGCCTGTGCAGGCACCTTGAAGCGTCGTTATATAGAACCTGGGATGGCTCTATATCCTGTAAGTTTTATCCTATTTTAGGGGCCTGGTGTCTATATTTTATACTGTTTGCACTATGTATTTTACCTTTGCTTTTTTAGAATATTCCGGATTTGGATCTTCTACATTATCCACGTTGCTCTACATTTGGTGTAGTATTGTTATTTCTATTCTATTTATTTCCTAATGTTACACTATAACTACACCAGTGTGTAATTATTTGATAGGTAGCACCTACACACCACTATGCTTTTTTATTGTCACAAACAGTAGTTTATATAGGGAGTCGCACACAAGAACAATGGGTTACTGATCTGGTGCCTCTAAGTCTGGGAAATAAACTAATTAAAAGACTCATTGTATTAAGTCTCAAAACACCAGTGGCAAAAAAAAAAAAATATTTTAACATATTTCCCATATACAAATATACATCCCTGGGCAGGTCTCATTCCCCAAGTAAAGTGTCCAAAAAGCACACGGATCCAATGTGCCTAGTCCGAGAAATCATCAAATGAAGTCTGACCAAGCGATCATAGCGATACGGCGCGGAGGCTGCCTTGGCTAAGTGCTGGTCACTGAAATTAACTGTTTTTCATGTGCAGAGACAGGGGCTTCCCCTGACTCTTAGGTAGCAATTGGGTACTTCTCTCTCCTCGAACTCTTAAAAAAGCAGCTGTTAAATTCACAGAGTAAAACCATCCATTAGTTTCACTGGACAGCCATGTGAGACTAGGCCAACTCTGAGTTCCACTGAAATTCCAGGAGCGCCTGGTCCTGGCCTCATAAAAAATAGTTTTACAGGTTGCTCTTGGAGCGCTCAACATTGTGGACACTAGGAGAGGCATAGAGGGGCCAGGGGGTGATCTAGTGTTTGTTGTAGAGTGTGTAAATTGGAGTCCTTCTGGCCCAGTGCAGGCTCCACCACAGTTATTAAATGGGATGCTGTAGACACTCTTGGCACCATGACCACTATGGTGTGCCAGCGTTATGGTGCTTGAAGTGTTCCATTAAGACCTTGAGTGCTATTATGATGTTTAACTCTGCAAACCTTCCCTTTCACTGCTCCAGCACAATTAGTAGGATCATGCTGTGAGGGTAAATAAATCGTAATGCAATCCCTCAGTTGTTTTGTGTTGTTTTTCTACTCTTTTGCAATATACAAACTAACATTTTCAAGTAAGTATACAGCTGTCTTAAGGGCTGCCAAGCCTCAGAATTTATTGATGCCTGTCTAGACTTCCTGGCAGATTATCCTATCTTTTGTAAATTAGTGAGACAAAACCAATCTCTCTGTTTGCTATATGACTTAAATAAGTTCTGAAAATAACCAAAAGAAATCCAATTAGAATATATATATATATATATATATATATATATATATATATATATATATTTAAAACATGAAACTAATCAACTATAAACCAGAGGAAGCAACAGAAAACAATTTTGTTTTCATGATGAAGCCTCTTTAAGTACTACTTTCCAGCTAAGGTTAAATCAGATATCATCTTCAGTTTAAGACGTTTCTATAGTAAACTAACCACAATTGCAAAACAGTGATGTTGATGCAACATATCCATCACCTACGGTGATTTTAATGGAATTAAATTAATTGTGTGCTTGTTCATTTTACGGTTGTTTCTGCGTCTCCAGCTTGAGTTAACATTCTATACGCTGCCAGTTCATGCATATTCATATTTGTATTTTACATCTCTCTCAAAATAGATATATCAGCATGAATTAAAAAGAAACAATCGAATAGATTAGCTTGCATAACTGCCAAAATACAGATAAGCAAAAAAAAAAAAGCAAAAAAAAAAAAACCACCGGCGCTAGCACAAACATTAAATTTTTAACTGAACTTAAAAATAACAAACCAAGAGTGTATTCACTTAGATTGCATAGATTTAGAACTGTCTGAATAATTATTTCTTTAGAGGTTAGTGTCAGAACCCACTTTTGAAAGGTTATAGATAGCAATCCAAGATCCAAGATAGCAATCCAAGAGATCCAAGAAGGTCCAAGATAGCAATGCATTAAATTAAAAGTGAGGTCACGTGACTTTCAAAAAATATTTATATATATATATATATATATATATATATATATAGGGGGACGATGATACATAAAAGTGAAATGTGTAAAAGATTATAGAAAATATAATAAAATAATGCCATACCATTTAGGGTTTGGGCTACATCCTGTGTACTATTCGTATCTCTTCAAGGAGAAGGTTTTTGTCAGATCCCTAGTCACACAGGGCTTGTTTCCACTGTTATCAGTAAGCTTTATGAGTCTCAAAGGATTACCTTGGGTGCTATGTACAGTACTGTGAACAGTTTGCTAAACAGTATGTATTGCATTGACACTGTAAATATTTTTCTATAAGGGTATCATTGTCAGGATCGGGACAGGGATCCAACACGCAGAGTACAAACAGTAGAAAGGTACGTATACCGGGCCTTAGAATGGCCGGACTAACGTACAGAGAATAACAGAGAATGGTCAGAGACAAGCCGAGGTCGAGGGAACGAGAAGACAGGTAAGCGAGAGACAAGCCGGGTCAGAGGGATAACAGAGATAAGCAGAATAGTACAACAAGCCGGGTCAGAACCAAAGAGAATACTAGAATACAAGAGCACTGAGTGACTAGACAAGCTAGAACCACGACAGGGCAATGAGCTGACGAGAGAAGCAAGCTTAAATACCCTGAGTCCGGAGAGTAGACACGCCTCCGATGGGTGCTGATTAGATAAAGCCAATAGAGTGACAGGTCGCTCGGGATAGCGTCAAGACGTCACGTATCGAGCGTCATGTTAGAAAAGGAAGCGGATCCCTTGCGGCCAGCGTTAGAATGACTGGATGGACCGCGAGGAACGGGAGAAATGGCCTGTCTAGACGGATAAACAACTAAGTCTCTACCCTTCTCAAAGGTAGAGACCTCAGGTACCCTGACAGTACCCCCCCTCTCAGATACGCCCACCGGGCGGAAGGAACCGGGACGAGATGGTAAGCGGGAGTGAAACGCCCTGCGGAGACGAGGAGCATGAACGTCCTCCTGAGGTACCCAACTCCTCTCCTCAGGACCATATCCCTTCCAGTTGACCAGATACTGTAATCTTCCCCGGGAGAATCGGGAATTGATAATGGAGTTGACCTCGTACTCCTCCTGACCGTCCACCTGAACCGAACGAGGTGAGGAAACCGTAGAGGAGAATCTGTTGCAAATCAGTGGTTTCAGCAAAGACACATGAAAGGAGTTGGGAATACGTAAGGCCGATGGCAGGGCTAGGCGATACGCAACCGGGTTGATACGAGACAAAACCCTGTAAGGGCCTATGTACCGAGGCGCAAATTTCATAGAGGGAACTTTTAAACGAATGTTCTTAGTACTCAGCCATACTCTATCCCCAGGGACAAAAACTGGAGCCGCCCTTCTGTGTTTATCAGCGTGTTTTTTGAACAACATAGAATTATGCAGGAGAATTTGACGAGTCTGATCCCACAACTTCTTCAGATTGGCGACATGATCATCAACCGACGGTACTCCTTGGGAAGAAGAGACCGAAGGAAAAATGGAAGGATGAAAGCCATAGTTCATGAAGAAGGGGCTAGAACGAGTAGAATCACAAACGAGATTATTGTGTGCGAACTCTGCCCAAGGAATCAAACCGACCCAATCATCCTGGTGTTCGGAAACAAAGCAGCGCAGATATTGTTCAATCTTTTGATTAGTACGCTCAGCGGCTCCGTTAGACTGAGGGTGATATGCAGAGGAAAAGTTCAATTTGATACCTAATTGAGAACAGAAGGATCTCCAGAATCGTGAGACAAATTGAGAGCCTCTATCAGAAACGATTTCAGAAGGTATCCCATGTAAGCGAAAAACTTCTCTCGCAAAAATCTCCGCCAATTCAGGAGACGTGGGGAGTTTAGGTAACGGCACAAAATGAGCCATCTTAGTGAATCTATCCACCACCGTGAGAATAACAGTCTGTCTCTTGGAAGCAGGTAAATCCACAATAAAGTCCATGGCCAAACAGGACCATGGTTTCTCAGGAATGTCCAAGGGGAGCAACAAACCACAAGGAGATGCGTGAGGCTGTTTAGTCCTGGTACAAGTCTCACAAGCTCCGACGAACTCCTTAATATCCTTTCGTAAGGAAGGCCACCAGAAATCCTTGGAGATCAGGGAATAAGTCTTGCGAATGCCAGGATGACCAGCCACCTTGCTTTCGTGGAAACACTGTAAGAGCTCCAGTTGGAGTTCAGGAGGGACAAATTTTCTTCCCTCAGGAGTCTGTCCAGGTGCCAGATGTTGTAAGTTCAAGATCTGGGCAAGCAACGGAGAATGGATTTTGAGACTTGTGTTAGCAATAATATTGCATTGGGGTACTATAGAGGACAGAACCGGTTCAGAAGAAGCCAAAGGTTCATATTGGCGAGATAGAGCATCGGCTTTAGAATTCTTTGAACCAGGCCTATAAGTAAGAACGTAATTGAAATGGGTGAGGAATAACGACCAACGAGCTTGCCTGGAAGACAATCGCTTGGCCTCTCCAATATAGGACAAGTTCTTGTGATCCGTTAAAATAGTAACAGGATGTAATGTCCCTTCCAATAAATGTCTCCATTCTTTTAAAGCCTTGATAACAGCTAGTAGTTCTCTGTCACCAATGTCATATCTGCTCTCAGCACCAGACAATTTTTTAGAAAAAAATCCACATGGATGTAACGGTTTATCCACACCTAGCCTTTGGGATAGGATAGCACCTATGCCAGTCTCCGAGGCGTCTACCTCAAGTAGGAAAGGAAGAGTGGTATTAGGGTGAACTAAAATTGGGGCGGAAGCAAAAAGCTCCTTGAGAGTTTTGAAAGCAAGGAGAGCTTCCGTAGACCAATTCTTAGTATCAGCCCCCTGTTTGGTCATATTGGTGATGGGCGCAATAATAGAAGAATATCCCTTAATAAAGCGCCTATAATAATTGGAGAACCCAATAAATCTCTGAACGGCCTTAAGACCCTTGGGTAGAGGCCAATCTAGAATGGACTGGAGTTTATCCGGGTCCATCTTAAATCCCTCCCCAGAGATCACATAACCGAGGAAGTTTACTTGGGATTGATCGAAACTACATTTCTCCAATTTGCAGTACAGACCATGTTGAAGAAGTTTGTGCAAAACCCTTCTGACTTGTTCGTGGTGAGTCTCAATCTCTCTAGAATGTATGAGTATATCGTCCAGGTATACAATAACACACTCATGCTGAAATTCCCTAAGAACCTCATTTATCAGATCCTGGAATACAGCCGGTGCATTACATAACCCAAAAGGCATTACTGTATATTCATAGTGACCGTATCGAGTATTGAACGCCGTCATCCACTCGTGTCCCTGCTGGACTCTCACCAAGTTATATGCCCCTCTGAGATCTAACTTGGTGAAAATGTTAGAACCCTTTAAACGATCAAAGAGTTCGGTAATCAAAGGAATGGGATAAGCATTCCTAATGGTTATCTTGTTCAAACCTCGATAATCAATACAAGGCCTAAGTGTACCATCCTTCTTTTTAACCAAAAAAAATCCAGCCCCGGCAGGGGAGGAGGATCTCCTAATGAATCCCTTGTCTAAATTCTCGTGAATATACTCCTCTAGAACTGAATTCTCTTTAGTAGATAACGGGTATACATGACCCCTGGGAGGCATGGTACCAGGGAGTAGGTTAATCTTGCAATCAAAGGATCTGTGTGGAGGTAAGGTATCGGCTCTCTTTTTATCAAATACTGCCTTTAAATCCAGGTACTGAGGCGGTATTTGTGTCTCTATAGGATTAGAGGAGTTAGCCGACGTGTTCGCCAGGCAAAGAGGTGAGACCTTCCGCAAACATTTCTCTTGACAATTTTGACCCCATGAAACTATCTCCCCTAACTCCCAATAAATGATAGGGTTATGTCTCTTTAACCAGGAGTACCCCAGGACTATGGGAATAGAAGGAGAGGAAATGATCAACAGGGATAGGTCTTCCTCATGCAAGATACCAACAGTTAAATTAACAGGTATGGTCTCACGGAAAATAACAGGCTCAAGTAAAGGTCTACCATCTATGGCCTCAACGGCCAGGGGTGTCTCCCTTAACTGGGATGGGATAGTATGCTTGTTAACAAAAACTTGATCGATAAAGCTCTCAGCGGCTCCAGAATCGATCAAAGCCATGGTTTTTACTACTCCCTTCTCCCAAGTCAAAGAAACGGGTAACAGAAGCCTGTGATCTTTATAATTGTGAACAGAGGACAAAATAGATACACCCAAGGCCTGTCCTCTAGAGAAACTTAGGTGCGAGCGTTTCCCGAACGATTGGGACAATTTAGGCGTAAATGACCTCTGACTCCACAGTACATACATAAACCCTCCCTTCTCCTGTACTGTCTCTCCTCCTCTGTGAGGTGAGTATTACCTATCTGCATAGGCTCTGGGAAACGTGAGGTTTCGATCTCAGAATTTTGAAATGCAGGAGCTAGTTTAAAGGAGGGTCTACGAGTCCTATCTCGAGTGTTCTGCCTCTCTCTTAAGCGTTCATCAATGCGAGAGATAAAAGAAATTAAATCCTCCAAATTCTCAGGGAGCTCTCTAGTAGCGACCTCGTCAAGGATTACATCTGATAACCCATTTAAAAATACATCTATATAAGCCTGTTCGTTCCACTTAACTTCTGCCGCCAAGGATCTGAACTCTAGTGCATAATCCACAAGTGTTCGATTCTCCTGTCTAAGGCGCAACAGTAATCTAGCTGCATTGACCTTCCTACCAGGGGGGTCAAAAGTTCTTTTAAAAGCAGCTACAAAGGCATTATAGTTATAGACTAACGGGTTATCATTTTCCCATAAAGGATTAGCCCATCTCAGAGCCTTCTCAATGAGTAATGTAACAATAAATCCAACCTTCGCTCTATCTGTAGAATAGGAGCGGGGTTGTAATTCGAAATGGATGCTGATCTGGTTCAAAAAGCCACGACACTTCTCAGGAGAACCGCCATAACGTACTGGTGGAGTAATACGAGAAGAAGCACCTACAGTAGCTACTTCTAGACCTGAACTTACAGGAGAGATCGAAGGAGTACGTGTCTCCTCTGGTGGGTTACTAGCACGAGACAATAGCGCCTGTAGTGCTAGGGCCATCTGATCCATCCTGTGTTCCATGGCATCAAACCTGGGGTCGGAAGAACCAAGCTGACTGTTTGTACCTGCAGGATCCATTGGCCCTGTCGTAATGTCAGGATCGGGACAGGGATCCAACACGCAGAGTACAAACAGTAGAAAGGTACGTATACCGGGCCTTAGAATGGCCGGACTAACGTACAGAGAATAACAGAGAATGGTCAGAGACAAGCCGAGGTCGAGGGAACGAGAAGACAGGTAAGCGAGAGACAAGCCGGGTCAGAGGGATAACAGAGATAAGCAGAATAGTACAACAAGCCGGGTCAGAACCAAAGAGAATACTAGAATACAAGAGCACTGAGTGACTAGACAAGCTAGAACCACAACAGGGCAATGAGCTGACGAGAGAAGCAAGCTTAAATACCCTGAGTCCGGAGAGTAGACACGCCTCCGATGGGTGCTGATTAGATAAAGCCAATAGAGTGACAGGTCGCTCGGGATAGCATCAAGACGTCACGTATCGAGCGTCATGTTAGAAAAGGAAGCGGATCCCTTGCGGCCAGCGTTAGAATGACTGGATGGACCGCGAGGAACGGGAGAAATGGCCTGTCTAGACGGATAAACAACTAAGTCTCTACCCTTCTCAAAGGTAGAGACCTCAGGTACCCTGACAATCATATCCCGCTGTACCATCTTTTTTATCAAGTAAATCTTTTCAGTTTTTGTTTCAGTCCATCTTTCCAGACAAATAGATGCACAGGAGGGGTTTAGGGCCCTTCTCAATGAACTTACATGCTAGAGGGAGTGAGGTATAGTGACACAAAGGGTATAAGTAGGGGTAATAAAATAGGTTGCTAGAAAAGTTAGTTAAAACCCGCTAACAGTTTCAATGATATGCTTTCCTGAAGAAGTGTGCTTTCTAGACATGTGCAATTAGTTTCAGTCCGAAGTTCCCAATTGCCGAGGTCCCAAAGTTCCGAAATTACCGAATTTACGAAGTGTCGAAGTGCTGAAGTGCTGAAGTTCCGAAGTTGCCGAAGTTCTGAAGTGTCAAAGTTCCGAAACACAGAATTGCCTAAGTACTAATATACTTACCCAGTGAAAGAAGAAGAATGTTACATTGTATACAATTTTAAATAAAAAGTATACAAACATAGCCAGGATTCAGCTGTAAGCATTTGCAACACTTACAACAATCGAGTAACATACATTCATATAAAATGTAAGTTACTTAGCCAGTCATGTAATGACAGGAATGAATAAGTAGATAACTCCCTAATTCCTACGATATTAGGGAGCTATCTACTAAAAGGCTGAAAGACCTAAGTAAAGCCTGTGGCGGCGGGTGGGGGACCTAATGTAAAATAATGGGGGGAACTATTGTCCTCCCCCCGGGCCCCCACCCCTGAGTGGCGGGTGGGGGTCCTAAATCAGAATAAGGGGGGGGGGACCTAATGTCTTTCCCCCTGGCCCCCACCCCTGAGCAGTGGTTGGAGGCCCTACAGTAAAATAAGGGGGGGGACCTAATGTCCTCCCCCTGGCCCCCACCCCTGAGCAGTGGGTGGGGGCCCTAAATACTAATAAGGGGGGACCTAATGTCCTCCCCCCTGGCCCCCACCCCTGTGCAGCGGGTGGGGGCTGTAAATTGGCATATGGGTGACGAGTGCGGAATCCAGACTGAAGCAGGTCAAGCAGAGAGTTGTATTCGAGGAAGTCTGTCAATCTTGCATACACAACTCTCTCAAGGATCTTGGAGGTAAATGGTAGTAGCGATATAAGGTGGTAGTTGGATGGGGAGTTGAGGTCATGGTTGGGCTTTTTAAGAATCTGCATTATGGTTGCATGCTTAAAGGGTGAAGGAAATATGCCGGAGGAAAGGGATAGATTGAACATTTTAATGAGAGGAAGAGCAAGAGAGGGAGACAGAGTGTGGATGAGATATGAGGGAATAGGATCAAGGGAACAGGTGGTGGGGCGGGAGGACCGGAGCAGAGCAGAAACCTCCTCCGTTGTAGTAGGTGCGAATGAGCATATAACAGCGGAGGGAGTAGGGTTGGGTGATGTATTGGAAGTGGAGGGAGAGAGGTTAGAGATCTCTTCACTGATTGTAGAAATCTTCTTAGTGAAGTGAGTTGCAAAGTTTTAGATGGACAGTGTGGTAGGAGGAGGGGGAGCAACAGGGCAAAGGGGAGCATTAAAAGTGGGAAATAGTTGTTTGAGTTCGTGGGAGAGTGGCTATGAAGTTATTTAAGTAATTTACTTTTGCAGAGGAAATAGCCAGAGTGTAGGAGTGCAACATAAATTTATAGTTGAGGAAGTTAGGTACAGAGTTAGACTCCAACAGCATTCAGCAGTTCTGGAACATATTCAGTCCAATAACAAATGTTTTTATCTAAACAAAAAACTGTTCAAATGACTTTGCAAAATCGAAATAGTGTTTGCATTTCACATATCTGCCTATGTCCTATTATTTTGAATAATAAATGAGTTTATGTGTTTGCTATTGCTGTATCTTGGCTTCACTGCCATGGAATTTCACACCGACAATAGAGCTTCCCTTTGGTATTTCTTCCATTTTCCTGGATCACTAGTATTGGGAGCTGCTTCCCAGGATTGAGGGCTGCTACCTCATGGGATAATAATAACCTATACTATGTATCTGTATTTTTATTGTTATTAAATTATTTATAAAAAGTATATATTTTATATAAATATAAAATTCACAAATAGTCTCAGATTGGGCTTTTTATTTACAATTGGCCCCAAGACAAATGCAGTTGGCACTACTCTTTTTATAATTACTGTAATGCCAAATGGATTTCTCTTTGTTAAGTTCATATAATCGTAAATACACTAAAAGAGCATCAGGTGAGGATCCAGAGCTCAATCTCAAGAGGGGCACAGCAAAATTATATTAACAATTGAGATTAAATGAAAATTGGGATGGTGTGGCAGGGCCATATAGGGGCATTGCCAGTGATCGGTCCCTCATCACTTACATTGCCTATAATGGGTTGAGCCTGAATGGTCCTAGTGTCTGGGAAAGGATGCTGAAAGCGGAACAGTTGGGAGCCCTGTTGCTGTAGAACTCTACAACATGCGCAAATGTATTGCACATTACTATAGAGCTCTATTTTTCACTTATATGTTATACACATTACTGTGGCATTCTATAATGCAAGCATATGTACGTCAAGTTACTGCAAAGCTCTATAATGCATTCATAGGCACTTCAAATCACTACAGAGCATTATAATTCACTCATACACTGATCAGTCACAACATTGAAACCACCTGCCTAATATCATGTAGGTCCCTATCATGCTATAAAAACAGCTCTGATGCCTCGAGGCATGGACTCCACAATACCACTGAACGTGTCCAGTGTTATCTGGCACCAAGACATTAGCAACAGGTCCTTTAAGTCCTGCAAGTTGCGAGGTGGTGCCTCCATGGATCAGATTTGCTCCAGCACATCCCACAGATGCTCAATCGGATTGAGATGTAGGGAATTTAGAGGCCCAGGCAACACCTTGAACTCTTTGTCATGTTCTTCAAACAATCCCTGAACAATTTTTGCAGTGTGGCAGGGTTCATTATCCTACAGAGTGAGGCCACAGCCATAGGAAACACTGTTGCCATGAAAGGGTGTACATGGTCTGCAACAATCTCTTGGTAGGTAGTACATGTCAAAGTAACTGAAGGCACTTCAACTGTGGACAGGGGTCATCATGGGTACTCTGACTGGCCTGTGATTTTGCAGCCCCATATGCAACAAACAGTGATGACCTGTGCATTCTAACACCTTTCTGTCATGGACAGCATTAAAATTTCAGCAATTTAAGATAGCCTTCTCTCCTCATATGCATCAATGAGCCTTTCCTTCCTTGCAGAACTTTTGGTAGGAACTAACCACTGCATATCGGTTCACGATAACACCCCACAAGAGCTTTTTGGAGATGCTCTGACCCAGTCATCTAGCCATCACTATTTGGCCCTTGTCAAAGTCACTCAGATCTTTTTGCTTGTCTATTTTTCCTGTTTCCAACACATAAAATTCACTTTATGACTGATATATGCCACTCATTGACAGATGCCATTGTAATAATATAATAAATGTTATTCCCTTCACCTGTTAGTGGTATTAATTATGTGGCTGAGCAGTGTATATATATATATACACTGCTCAGCCACATCATTAATACCACTAACAGGTGAAGTGAATAACATTTATTATATTATTACAATGGCATCTGTCAATGAGTGGCATATATCAGTCATAAAGTGAATAAAGAAAAGAAATATTGATATTTTAACTTGTTTCAACTCAGTAAATATTACTGATATATGTGTGTCGGTCTATCTGTCTCTCTACCATATATATATATATATATATATATATATATATATATATATATATATATATATATATAGTAGACAGAGACAGATAGACCGACACACATATATCAGTAATATTTACTGAGTTGAAACAAGTTAAAATATCAATATTTCTTTTCTTTATATAATGTATATAAGTAATAAACATGAACAGTTAAATTCTTCCTTTCAATGGCCAAAAATATATCAAGAATATTTATGAC
This sequence comes from Pelobates fuscus, assembly GCF_036172605.1. Lineage (NCBI taxonomy): Eukaryota > Metazoa > Chordata > Amphibia > Anura > Pelobatidae > Pelobates > Pelobates fuscus. Next base: position 94,367,034 of record NC_086327.1, on the reverse strand, counting down.
CTAGTTTTTAAAACCACATTCACAACTGCTTCAGGTGACCTTTAGAATTTTCTGATATAATTAAACTACCACAGGCCACATTTGACATAGACAGAAAATGTACAATCCTCTCCATACAGTTCTCACTGTAGACAAAGAATGGAAATAGTCTGTTCCAAAGGTATAACAAGCAACATCAAGTTATAAGAAGCTGGGAATTGGTGAGACTATATTTAGCTCATGTCAAAGTTAGTAATGAGGGGAATATCTTCTGGGATGTATCCTAGTATCATATTACTGTCAGCTACACAGTGCTCGTGATACTCTCAATATCTTGTATCAATGAATATAGAACATATGTTGGCACTGTTTAAGAAGCAACCAATCAAAACTCAAGAAACAGGTTATAATAGCTGATAATTGATTTTACTGATCGTACAAGGCTGCCTTTTCATGTCACATTCTAAAGTAAAGGAGGTACATTACAAAATCTCATTTTTTGTGTTTATCCATTTCATAAATTCTTTTAAAACAATAAACCCAGTAGATTAAACCTACTTTCATCTAAGCCAGCCACATTAAATTTAATAGCAATTACAACTTGAGAATCTGATATATTTACATGGTCGAAATGGGTACCTTAGAACTACAGTGCTATATTTAAACCCTGCCAGTTACGTGTAGTAAACCTGTCTGTAGCACATAATATTAAGGGGTACACCAGGAATGTATTTATTTATTTTTTAAACTCAAACAAGACAGACTACATTGAATACTATAAACAAACTACAACATAATAATGTTTACAATTTACCAGCTAAATCTGAGTTAATAAATGCAAAGTAAAAAAGAGGGCACAAAATATTAACAAATAGATATAATCTGTATGTAGAGATACAGTTGCCAAGCATTTTTTATGATTAACAAGGTAATTGTCACCCAAAATTAAAACAAAAGTGCAGGTAGATATCCAAAAGAAAGACATAAATTAAAGGGGTTTGATTTTTCAAGGCAAAACAGTTGCTATTTTGTGCACCAAGTGCTAAATAAGGTGCGATCACCATGGAAACCAATGGGATGTCTTCCTCAAAGATTAGCACTTTGCTCCCAAACTAGTATCTGTTTTACCTTGATAAATCTGCCCTAACATGACCAAGAAATAGTGTGTACGTAGTCACAAATCGTTTGCCCAGACACCCATGATGTTGGCTGAAAAAATAAAAATGAGGTAGAGACCAAGTGTAACTAGCAGTCAATCAGAACCTAAGAATTTCATAAGTCAGCTAAATGTTTCACTGCATTGCATTGTGAAAAAAGTGGAAGGTTTGTGTTTAAATCGTGCAATTTAGAAATCAATTATTCCAATGGCATGGAATAAAAGGTTTAACTTTTAAACAGGTTTAAAAGCTACCAAAACAACATGCTTCATTTACATTTATAGTAACAATTTAAGAAGAGTTATTCAATAAGGAAACAATATTCAATAAGAAAGAAACCTTGTTCTTTTTGTCCATAAGTGCAGAAAAAACAATTAAAGAAAATATTCTTTATTTATGAGTGTATACTTTTGATATCAAATGGAACATGGAAATATACAGTAATAACAATTAATGACAGTTTCTGTGGCATTAACATTCCTTTTACAGAAAGCAAACATGTTAGGAATCCCTTAGCCAAGCATCTCTCTCCTCTAATACACAATGCTCATGTTAACAATACATAATTAGATTCAATTATAAACACTAGTCTATTGAGATACAAATCACTATTATAATATCCATCCACAAATAGTACAACAATGGTTTATAGTTACGCTAAGAAGCCAATGCTGGACTTGCAATTCAAAATTTTCCAATACCCAGGTCCTTAGAGATGTAAGCTGGAGGACACAGTAATACTTACTGTATAAAACGCCTTTAATTTAGACGTCAAATAAAACACTTATATTACATTGACAAAGGAGGAGCCTATCAGAGGTATGCAGTCCACTTTTGCTATGGACGTGCGTAATCAATTTTTTTTCAGGTTGATAATGAGATCTATTATGACAAGATGATTTTATTTTTATTTAACAAAAAGTGCATATTTCAATAGAAATTAGTACTTTTACAAATGAACCTTGTTACCTCCCTCCCCCTTGTTAAGAAAATGTAAAAACATTCTCAGTTGGAGTGTTCCTTTAAGACAGTTATGCATCTATTATTAGTTTAAAAGCCATTCAGTTGAGTATAAGTTTCATTTTTGCAAACCAACTAGGCTGAGTAGAAGATCGATATTAAACTGGGCAAATAATTTCATAACAAAATAACTTCTTACAAAACTCTTTATAGAAAAATAGCCAGGGGTCGATTTTATTCATTTTATCCTTGCTACACAAATTATAGCATAATGTTATCTTATGTTATGCAAAATACTTTCTATTAAAAAAAATGTCTTTAATATATATCAGTTAACAACCAATATGTAAATAGTTATTCATTCACCAGCAAAACCAACTTTAAGTACAGGTGAGAACAATGAAAGCTTAGCAGTGTGTTAGTATGATAATAAACCGTAATTGTGATACTAACCAGTTATGTCATCTTAATCGTTTTGACGGCTGTTCTCCAGGAAAAAAAAGAAGAATAATTGGCTGCCTAAAGTCAAGGCTACAAATCATGTCCGAACTTCCCAGATGTGATCTTTTCTGGCATAATTTAGCTTGAAGTTTTAGCTTCATTAGATTATGTCTTCATGTGTTGCAATGAATATTGATTTACTTGCTATTAAAACATATAATGAGATGAATATATTGCTCTAAAAGATGAGAGTGGGATTTAATAATTAGTGCAATAAATGTTTTTTCCAGAATAGGTGTAGCACTAAAAATATATTAACAGTAAATATAATTTGAAATTCTTGTCTTCTATGTTCTTATTGAGAATTAAATAATAGCTAGTAACTATTCAAATTAATTAATGAATTATATTTTTCAATATATTACCAAATGAAAATGGCGCATCTCTCTCTCTCTCTCTCTCTCTCTCTCTCTCTCTCTCTCTCTCTCCTACTCTCCTTATTTGGTATGTACTTAACAAATAACGTCAAGCCTCCATAGCAAGCCAGTAACCTATCTCATGCTGATGAGTTGAAATAACAACGAAACAGCTGTCCATGTATGGTTCAGTGGCATTGCACCTCTTCCTGACTTGTGTTTCAAAGCGGTTGTATGCAGCAGACACATACTCCAAGGAAACCATGTATAAAGTGGAACTATGAGGCAAAAATTGGTTTTTTTGTTGATCTCGTTTGCATACACCTACCCAGAATCCCTTGCAGTAGTGAGAGCACTGGTGTGTGTATTTGTGTTTAACATTACATTAACTATCCATTTATTCCAGGTGGAAGGGGTTTTCATCCACACTTTTTCCCCACCACAACTTATTTGGTATATATATATATATATATATATATATATATATATATATATATATATATATATAAATATGCAAAAAGGTGAGCACTCACTGTCTTCAGGAAGATTAAAACTGGTGAGTTTATTGAAGATTCATTAAAAGGAGATGTTAGGGACTAGGAACCAGACAGAGACAGAACATAGGTGCAAAACACCTTTATTATAAATAGCAAAAAAAGAAATAACCAAAAAGCAAAGTCCAGGAAGCAAGCATGGATCAGGCACCAGAGCAAGTAGTCAGACGAGCCAGGATCAGGAGAAAGGAGAGCAGCGGAGTCAGGAACAAGGCCAGAAGTCAGGAACCAGGAATAGGCTGCACTTATTAGCAGCAGGGCTGGTTACTACAATCAGGTGAGTAACCGTATATATATAAAGTGGATAGCGCACTGAAAACCCAAGAAAGTATATCAGGGTATTTTTATACCAATGAAAAATATACAATACATATACCCATAAAGCAGATCTTTGTCTTGATGTCTCTGAAAAGAGTAAAGCTTACATAGGGCAATATTGTACTGGTAAGTATCCAGATATCATATGTATGTGTATAAATGGTAGAATTTCCTACTCACATTTAAATGAGCCTGTATTCAAACTGGCTCAGGTATATAGGCATGAGTAGGATATACAGGTCAAATCCTTCAGTGGGTATGTTCCTCCCCAATGTGATTGAATATGGGAAATCAGAGAACAATTGTAAGGAAAAAAGTTTTCAACATTTATTACAAACTGAATAATAAAATCTTACATTGAAGAAGTATAGGTTCAACACAACATCAAGACAAAGATCTGCTTTATGGGTATATGTATTGTATATTTTTCATTGGTATAAAAATACCCTGATATACTTTCTTGGGTTTTCAGTGCGCTATCCACTTTATATATATACTATATATATACTATATATTTTTATATATACTATATATTTTTTGCTTTATGCTTTTCTGTGAAACTGTGTGGTTGATTTCACTGTGGTTTTAGCAGCACATTATAGCGCCATATTACCACCACCCTCTTTTTCTTTAAGGTGAGTAACCGTGGCAACATTAACGAAGGAGCTGATCGTTAAAATCAGCTGAAAGCTCAGACACAGAGAAAGGAAGGGTTGCTGTTTAAAACAGCAAAGAAACCCTGACTGGAGATCAACGTTTCAGTCCATGTACTGGACTTTCCTCAGGATCAAGAACATACCAACGATGCAAACATAAAGTTTATATAGCCAAGTAAATAGGAAAAATAGAGCATAATTGACTAACCCCAGGTGAGAGTGCAGTGCCGAGAGTGTCACTGTGTGAGGAGTGTGCAAGCACTTGCGTGCTCCGCCCCCTGATGCGTAATGACGCAACCTCCGTTACCCTGGTGACATAAATAAACATCAATTACCCAGGGAACGTGCATAGCAGTGATTATGTGCCAGGATTGCTGTTAAAGGCATAACAGTGAAGAAAGAGCATGCACTGAAAGATAATAAGTAAAAGATATACCTAGGAGCTGCAGGGATATAAGAATGATTTATACAAATAGGGTGGTGTAAAAGTAGATATTTATAAAGTGCATCAATATTTAAAGTGCACAATTATTTAAAGTGAACAAGTGACAGTATTACTGATTAGTAGAAAGTGCACATAAATTTAAAATGACAGTACCGATGTCAATTAACCATAACTACTGATTGTAGAGAAAGTGATACTAATGTGCAAATAAAGTGCATCTAATGAAACAAAGTGCTGATGGTGGGCATGTAATTGGTCAGAGTATGGTCGGTTTTATATATATATATATACCACAGAGCATAACTGTACGCAAACAAAAAATGTAAAAAATGAAGCATGAAATTTTTTTTGAAAACAAATAAAAAATGAAAGAATGATTAATGAATGGATGTTATTGTTCCAAGCGGCTTAGATAAAATAATGAGACCGGGGGGGGGTCTCTCTGTTCAAAAGTAATTTGCCTCAGTCTCCCCCTCTTCTGGGTAGTGGTATATGGTCGATCGCCACAAACTTGAGGGCTGAGAATGGATGTTGTTGACTCAGGAAGTGTTTAACCACTGGTTGTTCAGAGTGTCCATCCCTATATGCTACCCGTATGCCAGACCTATATTCCCTAATTCTCTCACATATGGGTGTTTCAGTTTTGCCTATGTAGGCTAGACCGCACGGACAAGTGCACTTTGCCACTCATATCAGTGTCCTTAAAGCGGGTGTCAGGCCTTCAGCGTGTGCTTTGCCAACCTCTGCAAGTGCACTTTGCCACTCTTATCTGGTGTCACTATAGCGTGCCTTTAAAAAGAAAAAAAGTTTTTCACTGTAAGCTAATAGCAGTCAGTGTCCTTAAAGCGAGTGTCAGGGCTTCAGCGTGTGCTCTGCCAACCTCTGCAAGTGCATTTTGCCACTCATAAGCAGAAAGTGGCGGAAATGTTACCAAATTACAACAAGTCGGAAAGGATGCAGCATTTGCAAAATAAATTAAAAAGTATGCTTTACACAGCGTATAAGGGTGATGTCACAGCACAACGGGAATCTAACAGGGGAAGAGGTGAAAGTCATCCTCCTCCTCCCACGACCACGCCGGCAAGGACAGGACGCTTTAAAGACGTGTTGTTGATGGAGGACATGCAGAGCTTTTTAAGTCCTACGCATCGCCACAGCCCTTCGGGATCCACCCTCAGAGAACGACTCGACCGACAGGTAGCAGACTAACTGCAGATATCGACACTCTGAGGAGCGATAAATCCCTTGACTACTGGGTGTGCAGGCTTGACCTGTGGCCTGAGCTATCCCAATTTGCAATAGAACTTCTGGCCTGCACCGCTTCAAGTGTCCTGTCAGAAAGAACCTTCAGTGCAGCAGGAGGTATTGTCACTGAGAAGAGAAGTCGCCTAGGTCAAAAAAGTCTAGATTACCTCACCTTTATTAAGATGAATGAGGGATAGATCCCGAAGGGACTGACAGTGGGCGATACATTCGACTAAAAAAGGCCTGATGAGATGAGCTGCTAAAAATGGTCCACACGCTGCTGTATTTTAGCTCTGAATGCCGGTTGACTTGCGTGACTTATCCGCCACCAACTAGGGTTCAAGCCACAATGTTTTAGGGCACTTTCTGCCTGGGAAACAAACATCAACTTTTATGGCCGCTGCTACAGCAGAGGCTGCAACAATACCTAATTTTTCAGGCATGTGTACATGCCTAATATTTCGGTCCTCTGGTGCTGCACTGTGGCTTCAAAAACCAAACCAAAAAAAAAGGCACATAACAGGGATTAAACTGATAGGAATAGTACTACTTAACACACAACTCCTATCTGGTGGCACATTAGATTGCACGCACAGTGCCCCAAATTTGAAGTAGGAGGACCGACCAAGCATCTTTTTCCATCTCCCGGTTCCTAAAATCGATGCCATATAGACGTCCCCTGATAGGGCGCCAGCTCGTTATTCTCTTTTTCACTTCACTAGGGACACTTTACTGCACTATGGGCACTTAGACCCACTCTTTGTCTTGCACACTGTTATTCCTAGCCAGCATCTGTGATGGGAAATCAGGCAGTCATCTAAACTTTTAGATTGAGCTTTAGCTTAGAACACCCTTGAAGGTGTTTAAGGAGATTAGGGCTAGTTTAGAGGATTCTTCTTAGACCTCTCTGAGTCTTTATAGCCCTTCTACCTATCCAGCATTTCTGGAAACTAGCTAAGAGAAAGGGTGGCTGTGTGTCTGTGATACATTTAACTTTATATCACCTTATTGACACTTTATCATTCCGGTCTCCATACTCTCTGCCTATACCCATCTATTTAGAGGGAATTCCCTTGCAACCTGCCAATATTATATAATAGGTGATAGTATTACCATTATTACACAATTAGGTCTCTGAGGACAGGTGTCAATCCATATCTGCCAAGTGACCCCATGTAGGGGGAACAGTCTGTATTCTGCTCTGTGTCAGTGTGTATCAGGGTCTCTGAGGACAGGTGTCAATACATATCTGCCAAGTGACCCTATGTAGGGGGAACAGTCCCGATTCTGCTCTGTGTCAGTGTGTATCAGGGATCCTTAGGATAGGTGTCAATCCATACCTGCCAAGTAACCCTATGTAGGGTGAACAGTCCCTATTCTGCTCTGTGTCAGTGTGTATCAGGGTCCCAGAGGACAGGTGTCAAACCATATCTGCCAAGTGACCCTATGTAGGGGGAACAGTCCCTATTCTGCTCTGTGTCAGTGTGTTTCAGGGATCCTTAGGATAGGTGTCAATCCATATCTGCCAAGTGACTCTATGTAGGGGGAACAGTCCCTATTCTGCTCTGTGTCAGTGTGTATCAGGGGCTCTGAGGACAGGTGTCAATCCATATCTGCCAAGTGATCCTATGAAGGGGGAACAGGCTCTATTCTGCTCTGTGTCAGTGTGTATCAGGGTCCCAGAGGACAGGTATCAATCCATATCTGCCAAGTGACCCTATGTAGGGGGAACAGTACCTATTCTGCTCTGTGTCAGTGTGTATCAGGGATCCTTAGGATAGGTGTCAATCCATATCTGACAAGTGACTCTATGTAGGGGGAACAGTCCCTATACTGCTCTGTGTCAGTGTGTATCAGGGGCTCTGAGGACAGGTGTCAATCCATATCTGCCAAGTGACCCTATGTAGGGGGAACAGGCTCTATTCTGCTCTGTGTCAGTGTGTATCATGATCTCTGAGGACAGGTGTCAATCCATATCTGCCAAGTGACCCTATGTAGGGGGAACAGTCTCTATTTTGCTCTGTGTCAGTGTGTATCATGGTCTCTGAGGACAGGTGTCAATCCATATCTGCCAAGTGACCCTATGTAGGGTGAACAGTCTCTATTCTGCTCTGGGTCAGTGTGTATCATGGTCTCTAAGAACAGGTGTCAATCCATATCTGCCAAGTGACCCTATTTAGGGGGAACGGTCTCTATTCTGCTCTGTGTCAGTGTGTATCATGGTCTCTGAGGACAGGTGTCAATCCATATCTGCCAAGTGACCCTATGTAGGGGGAAGAGTCTCTATTCTGCTCTGTGTGAGTGTGTATCTTGATCTCTGAGGACAGGTGTCAATCCATATCTGCCAAGTGACCCTATGTAGGGGGAACAGTCCCTATTCTGTTCTGTGTCAGTGTGTATCAGGGGCTCTGAGGACAGGTGTCAATCCATATCTGCCAAGTGACCCTATGTAGGGGGAACAGTCTCTATTCTGCTCTGTGTCAGCGTGTATCATGGTCCCTTAGGACAGGTGTCAATCCATATCTGCCAAGTGACCCTATGTAGGGGAACAATCTCTATTCTGCTCTGTGTCAGTGTGTATCATGGTCTCTGAGGACAGGTGTCAATCCATATCTGCCAAGTGACCCTATGTAGGAGGAACAGTCTCTATTCTGCTCTGTGTCAGTGTGTATCATGGTCTCTGAGGACAGGTGTCAATCCATATCTGCCAAGTGACCCTATGTAGGGGGAACAGTCCCTATTCTGCTCTGTGTCAGTGTGTATCAGGGGCTCTGAGGACAGGTGTCAATCCATATATCAAGGTGTCAATATGTCATATGTCAGGTGTCAATCCATATCCATTGTGATTTAAGAATGTTAGGTGATTTCTGCCCTTTATGGATTAAAACCAGACTCTGCATCAACTGTGTAATTTTCCATGGGAGTTTTGCCATGGATCCCCCTCCGGCATGCCACAGTCCAGGTGTTAGTCCCCTTGAAACAATTTTTCCATCACTTTTGTGGCCAGAAAGAGTCTCTGTTGATTTTAAAATTCGCCTGCCCTTTCAAGTCTATGGCAGTTCGTTCGGTTTGCCGGTTCGCAAACATTTGCGGCAGTTCGCGTTCGCTGTTCGCGAACCGAAAATTTTGTGTTCGCGACATCACTACACATTAGATTGCATGCGCAGTGCCCCAAATTTGAAGTAGGAGGACCGACCAAGCCTGTTTTTCCATCTCCCGCTTCCTTAAATCGATGCCTTATATACACGTCCCATGACAGAGGACGTAACAGGGATTAAACTGATAGGAATAGTACTACTTAACACACCACTCCTATCTAGTGGCACATTAGATTGCATGCACAGTGCACCCAAATTTGAAGTAGCAGGACCGACCAAGCATCTTTTTTCCATCTCCCGCTTCCTAAAATCGATGCCTTATATACACATCCCCTGATAGGGGACGTAACAGGGATTAAACTGATAGGAGAAGTACTACTTAACACACCTTATAATAACGCAGAGAGAGGCAACGCAGAGAGAGGAGTCTGAAGAAGAGGAGTCAGAGGAGGAAGGTGGCTTTGAGGAGGTGGAAGACCAAACACAGCAGGCGTCCCAGGGGGCTTCTTGTCACCTTTCGGGGACCCTTGGTGTTGTACGTGGCTGGGTGGAGGAAGATACCTTCAATGACATCAGTGAGGACAAGGAACGGGACATGGCTAGCTTGGTATCCAACCTTGTGCAAATGGGGAGTTTGCGGTTGTGCAAAAATGGGGAGTTTGGTCTGTCACTGTGAAGCGGGCGTAACCCTTACACTACCTGATCGATACAACATCATACCTGATGTTTTAAAGCAGGTTTTTCCAAACAATTTAGGAATGTTAGGTGATTTATGCCCTTTATGGATTAAAACCAAACTCTGCATCAACTATGTAATTTTCCATGGGAGTTTTGCCATGGATCCCCCTCCGGCATGCCACAGTCCAGGTGTTAGTCCCCTTCAAACAACTTTTCCATCACTATTGTGGCGAGAAAGAGTCCCTGTGGGTTTTAAAATTCGCCTGCCCATTGAAGTCTATGGCGTTTCGCCCGGTTCGCCCGTTCGCGAACATTTGCGGAAGTTCGCGTTCGCCGTTCGCGAACCGAAAACTTTATGTTCGCGACATCACTATATAGCATATATCACATGTTCATGTTACAAAAAGCTCCACGTATTTCCTGTATTGGTTGGGGTATGTATCTGGTATATGCTGATGAATTCCACCATCCTAATGTCTTGATAATATGTACCGGTATGTTTCTGCTTGAAGCAGTGGTGGCTGCTCCAATGCGGAAGGAGTGTCCTGAGTAGTGGGATGGATTGAGGCCTTGCCAATAATACTCCAATATAGAGCATGAATTTACAAATGGTGAGAGCATTGCCATATAAGGTAAACAAAGGTTGGTCAGGGGAACCGGGAACAATGGTTAGTAATTTATCTAGTACCTGTACCAGGCACTATTTGTTACCGGTAGGGTAATAGGGGAACTAACAATAAAAAAAAAAGTATGTCCCAAAGTAGTGTAAACAGCTCAAAAACACCTGTGAGGTATCGCCTTCACCTTCACACATACATATAATACTATACACAAAAATAGGTGGAGCTGTAAATACTTCCCTCTCTTCAAAATACAGCCAACAAAGCTGAAACAGAAAAAGAGGGAAACACAATAGTGCAGATAATTTTTTTTAAAATACATTGTAATTCCGATATCTCCACATTGGTGACTATTGGACTTTTGATTATGCTTTTGTTTTTTATCTGACCTGTTTTGGAATAAATTATATACTTTTATAGAAATTTAAAGTATTTATTATTCCTGAAAATACTGCTTGAAAATCTTCCCTATCACCTAGAGTGGGGTTTGGATCACCCCTTAAGGATCCTACTGATATCCAGATCAGAGCCAGGTTATTTTATGGCTCTACATTTGTGAGTGTGCAATTTAAAGATATCGGAATTACACTGTATTTTAAAAAATGATCTTCACTATTGTGTTTCCCTCTTTTTCTGTTTCAGCTTTGTTGGCTGTATTTTGAAGAGAGGGAAGTATTTAAAGCTCCACCTATTTTTCTGTATAGTATAATAGGGGAACTAATTTGAATATGCGCACCCAGAATCCCTTGCAGTAGAAACATCACTGCACATTTGAGATTTCTTTGGGAAAAGCAAGTCTTATGGCTTGACTGGTGTGCAGATCTGTGTTAACCAGTGTATTGGATATCCACTTCAGGTGGGAGGAGAAAACGCGCTGCTCCTACTACATCTAGTAATATCCCAGTACATATCATCTAATGGCTGGGACAGTAGAGTCATCTGCATATGCCATATATCCCTCAACCTGAGAGGGAATTGAGACATGCATTTAAGTATTGGTTATGTAATGTCAACACATATTCAGTGTTGAACTTTTTGCCCTCTTTTACAGGCCTACTTGAATGTTGGTTTCGACACACCACAACTGTCTTACACCACCATTACTATAACTCAGCTTATTGTATGAGACCACAAATGGGAAGGCTGAGCCATTAGGCAAAGTCTGTAGTTGGAGGAGTTACACGGCTTATAAATGCACAGATCTCCCCTTCCTCTGGGCTGAGACTGCCTGGTTCAGTCCACCCTCCACTCCCTGTATTAAGTCATCAATCTTGATGGGCCCGCCTTTACAGGCCTAGCCCAACGTCGGTTCTGGCACACCACAACCGACTTACACCTCCATTGCTATAACTCGGCTTAATGTATGCAACCACAAATTGTACATTGTATGTACATAAATACATACATACACACACATATATATATATATATTTATTTATTTATATATTATATATATATATATATATATATACACACACTCTTTTTAAAATTAATTGAAATCGTTTTCTATTTATTTCAATAAGGCATATCAACTAATCAATGTCAGTTATGTTATTATTTTATCATATGACCATTAGAAGACCATATGGTCATGCTTACTATAAATCTGCTATTTTTTCATAGGCCTTGGAAAAGGCTAATAACTATGGGTCAGCTACAGAACCTTTCACCTTTACCTCCTCAGCCCTTTGATGAACTGAATTCAACATTGTCTCACAACATGTCATTGTCATGCATAAACATGCACACTGCAGAATTGTCTGATCAGAACACTAACCGTGTAAGTTGAACATTTACCTCAAGATGCACATTAAAAAAATAGTTCAACATAACAGCCAAAATTGGTTTGTGTAAAACATATGAGCTATGACAATACATCCCTAAGAAAATAAGATTTGTTTTCATATTTTCATTCAACCTGTTTTATTATTTAGACATGTTCTGTAAAATTGCATGTGTAGGCATACTTTGTATGTTTTAATCATGTTTTTCTTTTGTTTTATTTAAAAAGGTAACTCCATTTTTATTGCTTTAGTTACTTTTTAAGAGTCACTTTTCTCCCCATAAGGAGCAGATTAAACATTGTATTCACTTGCAGTTAAGCAATGTCTGATTTGTGTGTAGTACGTTACAGTCACACACAATCAATGAATAATGCAAAGACTTAGGGACAATTTAAAGATTTACAGATGCACTCATTTGGAATTCCAAGTTAACTAATCCATATTCAGAGAGCAGTCACACTTTTTGTATTAAACATAGAGTTATTCTCAACTGCCTTGTTACTTTTTCTTTTCACTGTGTAGCGACTTATAAAACCCTGCTAACACTTAGAACTTCATATTAGAGAAATATTGTCCTATTTTATAAACTCTTTTCAACTGAACAGAGCTGATACTGTGAAGGTTAACAGTTCACCACTGGAACCACAGAGAAAAGGCTTGTTAGAAAACAATGCAATTCATATAAGAAGCAGTACTACTGGCAGAATAACCATTTGCAGAAAGTGACCACTTATTTTTTTATACACTGGGCAGAATCCATGTTAGAGAGATCATAGCTATATAATAATATCCAACATTATTAGATGGACACTCTAAAAACTAAAATAACTTTAGCTTAGTGGCTTTAGTCTATGGACCATGTCCCTGCATTCTATTTGTTCAATTCTCTGCTATTTAGAAGTTAAATCACATCGTTTATGCAGCACTAGTCACATGTTACATGGCTGTGACTCACACAACCTCCCTATATACTTCCTGAAAAAATATCTAATTTTACAACATGACAGGAGGCTTCGTATTTTGCATAATCTCTCTTTACTAACTCCATACAACAGCAAAGAAACATATAGAAAAAAGAACCAATCACAAGAGAATATGATGTACATAAGGCATAGTGACCTCATCATTTCCTCTTTCTTTGCTGCTCCATCAAGCACACAGGTTAGAGTATTACTCTTCTCCATTACTTTATGTTTATATTGCCTCTTTTGAGCTTGTTTCTGTATTATATTTTTTTTATATACTTTGCTGTGCTTCTGTACTGTGTGCAGCTGTGTTTTTTCTATGTTATTTATTGTGTTTCTACCTTATTCTTGATTTCTGCCCACTCCCCTCCTTGCTCTCACTTCCCTGGGGCTTAAGGGGCTTTTTGGATCTTACTGGGGTTGCATGTTAATGTTGAATTAGGTCATTTATATAAGCTGTTTAATGGGATTTCACCCATAAACTTGTATTAACTATTAGAGCATGGATTAGTGCTCTCTGTCAGGACTGTGGCCTACACTCAAGGGTTAAGCCCCCTACTGTATTTTACTGCACTGTGCTGCTGAATGGAGACATGATGTTACAGTCTCTGTTAACTGCTGGACAGAATTTCCAGGACATACTGCTTAACCCCTTAAGGACACATGACATGTGTGACATGTCATGATTCGCTTTTATTCCAGAAGTTTGATCCTTAAAGGGTTAAGGGAATATCTCCTATAACCTTGTATTAACTATTAAAGCATGGATTAGTGCTCTCTGTCAGGTCTGTGGCCAGCACTCAAGGGGTAAACCCCCTGCTATATTTTTACTGCACTGTGATACTGTATGGAGACATGCTGCTGCAGCCTCTGTGAACTGCTAAACAGGATTTCCAGGACATACTGCATAAAGGACAGAGTATTACTCTTCTCCCATATTTTATATTTCTATTGCCTTTTTTGGGACTGTTTTCGAATTGTATTTTAATAGGTTTTGCTATTTATTTTAATGTACTTCTATGCTATGGGCATCTGGGGGTCTGTCTTTATTATTAGTTTACTTTTACCTTATTCTGGGTGCCTGGCCCTCTCCCCTCTTTATTTCTCTTCTCCCAGGGTCTCAAGGAGCTTTTGGTGGGGCTTTATCCTTACCCTTCCGCCTGCTCCCAGGCGTTTGTTCCCCTTCCGTCTGGTCCCCCAGTATATCCCGGCATGACTGTGGCCTTTCCTCCACGGTCATGCTGCACTCTCCAGTTTGGCACCGACCGGACTCGTGGCCCCTCGTGGGCAAGCCACGGCGGCCATCCATAGTCTTGAGAGATTGCGAGTGGTCATCTTTAATCTCACATCTCGCGAGATTGGAGGCTGCCATCTTGCGACACCCACGCACCACGATTTCACTCGGGCACTCGGGAGTAGCTTACGCTTGTGCTGCCAGCTTAGCCTTAGCTGCTCTCACATCTCAGGCAGCTCTGACACAGGCGTTGAATCCCAAAGTCCCAAGTTCATATCAAGGTACAGGTGTAGTATTCTAATCTGTTCTATTATTAAGTGTTCTTGCATAGCAAGACCACTTAATGTTATCTCACATATATATTATTATAGCCAAATTTGCCACCCTAACTCCTCACACAGTTTTTACACTACATAGACAAAAATATACCAAAACGTGCAGATTGTTCCCGATCGGATTGCTATTACTTTGTGGAACGTTTCGCCGAATGGTTCACAGAATATCGTCGTTCATCTGGCGAAATTTGTCCCATAGGAATGAATGGCAAAGCTAGAGTGGGAGCTGGCAAAAGTTGAAAAATCAGGACATGATTTCTAAACTGCCAGCGCTCCCTCATTTTCAGGCCCACCTACACAAATCTTATATCAAAACGTTCAGCTATCCCTGCTGCCACTAAAAATGTCCACAGCTAAGCCATAGTCCTTATAGTTTTCACAATATGACAATTTGTTTGCAACTTACAGAGTCCATTGACATTCATTGAAACTCCACTCTGCAAAGCTCACATTTGAAGGGCAATTTCTAAACTGCGATTGTGCCTTCATTGTTAATATCTCAGAGACATACTATGCATCAAAATGTAGGTTTGGGTCTTGTGATTCTCACAATATAAAGCTCTTCACTGTAGGATTTATAGTTTTTAAAATACGACTGTTTGAAGATGGCAACCGCCAAAATATTCTGACCTGTGCCAGGCTGCAGCAGCAAGTGATGTCATAGACAGGGCCTTTTGCACCTGCTAATGTTTTTATAACTGTATGTTTTAACCCCTTAAGGACCAAACTTCTGGAATAAAAGGGAATTATGACATGTCACACACGTCATGTGTCCTTAAGGGGTTAATGTAACTGTGAAGCACTTTGGGCAACAACGTTGCAATTAAATGTGCTATATAAATAAATAATAGTTACTCCACCCACTCCAGTTGTGGACTACTGGTGGAGGCAAGAACACTTCACACAATTTCCCCAGAAATTGTAGCTTTTCTAGTTAAGTGTTCTTGCATAGCAAGACCACTTAATGTTATCTCACATATATATTATTATAGCCAAATTTGCCACCCTAACTCCTCCCACAGTTTTTACACTACATAGACAAAAATATACCAAAACGTGCAGATTGTTCCCGATCGGATTGCTATTACTTTGTGGAACGTTTCGCCGAATGGTTCTCGGAATATCGTCGTTCTTGTGGCGAAATTTGTCCCATAGGAATGAATGGCAAAGCTAGAGTGGGAGCTGGCAAAAGCTGAAAAATCAGGACATGATTTCTAAACTGTCACCACTCCCTCATTTTCAGGCCCACCTACACAAATCTTATATCAAAATGTTCAGCTATCCCTGCTGCCACTAAAAATGTCCACAGCTAAGCAATAGTCCTGATAGTTTTCACAATATGGCCATTTGTTTGCAACTCACGCCGTCCATTGGCATTCATTGAAACTCCACTCTGCAAAGCTCACATTTGAAGGGCAATTTTTAAACTGCGACTGTGCCTTCATTGTTAATATCTCAGAGACATACTATACATCAAAATGTAGGTCTGGGTCTTGTGATTCTCACAATATAAAGCTCTTCACTGTAGGATTTATAGTTTTTAAAATACGACCGTTTGAAGATGGCAACCGCAAAAATACTCTGACCTGTGCCAGGCTGCAGCAGCAAGTGATGTCATAGACAGGGTCTTATGCACCTGCTAATGTTTTTATAACTGTATGTTTTAACCCCTTAAGGACCGCTGACGGTTCAGGACCGTCAGCGGTAAAACGTGCGTTTGGACCGCTGACGGTCCTGAACCGTCATAACGGTTTTGGGCTACTTACCTGATCGCCGTCGGTCCCACGGCGGCGATCAGCTCTCCTCCCGGTCCAGGGGGGTTGCCTGTCTGCCCGGGCAGTCCCCCCTCGGCAGATCAGGACCCCACGGCCATGTGATCACTCGATCACATGACCGCAATAGGGGTCTGTGTATCTGCCTACAGGGGGACTGTCTGTGCTGACAGGCAGTCTCCCTGCATCTGTAAAATCAAAAATAAAGTGTAAAAAAAAAATCTGTGTAAAAAAATAATATGTGTATATATATATGCTATATATACATGTATTATATCTATATATACCTATATATAATATATGTATATATATCATATATATATAATGTCACACTAAGTGTATTTTTATATTTATATATACGTATATAATTATAAAAATACACTTATATTTAAATTACACACGAATATATACAATATATATAATAACTATATATATGGTATATATATATTATTATAAAATACAAATAATATGTTAATAAAAATAAATAACAAAAAATAAAAATAATTTTTAATAATTAAAAAAAAATTATATATATATATTCAGTTTTATTCTAACAGTATTTTGATATTGATATATATATATTTATATCAAAATACACTTAGAATGTAATGATATATATATCGATGTATAAATAAATAAATAAAAATAATACGAAATATACATATGTCTACATACATAATTACATAAATAATTTCATAAATATACACGTAGACGTCAAATATATAAATATGTATATATATTAAAATTCTACGTGCATATTTATGTAATATTTTTACCTAATTAAGTAATTTTAATGATTGCAATTTGAGGGACCTGCCTGCCAACCCAGGCCAAAAGTCCAGATAATTTAATTTGCTAGCACTGTGTTTAACCCTGTAACTTTCTATGACACCCTAAATCCTGTACATGGGGGTACTGTTTTACTCGGGAGACTTCGCTGAACACAAATATTAGTGTTTCAAAACAGTAAAACATATCACAGCGATGATATTGTCAGTGAAAGTGAAGTTTTTTGCATTTTTCACACACAAACACTCAAACAGCTCTTTCACTGAGGATATTATTGCTGTGATATATTTTACTGTTCTGATACACTAATATTTGTGTTCAGCGAAGTCTCCTGAGTATAACAGTACCCCACATGTAGAGGTTTTATAGTGTTTGTGAAAGTTACAGGGTCAAATATAAGGCTTGATTTTACGTTTTTTTTTTTTATTGAAATTTGTCAGATTGGTTAGGTTGCCTTTGAGAGCGTATGGTAGCCAAGGAATGAGAATTAGCCCCATGATGGCATACCATTTGCAAAAGAAGACAACCCAAGGTATTGCAAATGGGGTATGTCCAGTCTTTTTTAGTAGCCACTTAGTCACAAACACAACTTTGGCCAGTGTTTGTGACTAGGTGGCTACTAAAAAAGACTGGACATACCCCATTTTGAATACCCTGGGTTGTCTACTTAAAAAAATATGTACATGTTAGGTGTGTTTCGGGGATTTATGACAGATAACGGTGTAACAATGTCACTATTGATACATTTAAAATATATATATATTGAAACAGCAATTTCCTACTTGTATTTATAGGCCTATAACTTGCAAAAAAAAGCAATAAAGCATGTAAACACTGGGTGTTTTTAAACTCGGGACAAAATTTTGAATCTATTTAGCAGTTTTTTTCATTAGCTTTTGTAGATAAGTAAAAGATTTTTCAAGTAAAAGTCCAAAAACATGTTTTTTTTTTATTTTTCACCATATTTTATTATTTTTTTTAAATACAATATATGACATAATATAAATACTGGTATGTAAAGAAAGCCCTTCTTGTCGTGAAAAAAACAATATATAACTTGTATGGGAACCGTAAATGAGAGAGCGGAAAATTACAGCTAAACACAAACACCACAAAAGTGTTAAAACTGCTCTGGTCCTTAACGTACAAACATCGCAAAAACAGGCCGGTCCTGAAGGGGTTAATGTAACTGTGAAGCACTTTGGGCAACAACGTTACAATTAAATGTGCTATATAAATAAATAATAACAGTTACTCCGCCCACTCCAGTTGTAGACTACTGATGGAGGCAAGAACACTTCACACAATTTCCCCAGAAATTGTAGCTTTTCTAGTTACATGTTAATGTTGTATTACTTCAGTTGTATTTGAGGTTTAAATGGATATCACCCTCAGATTAACTGTTAGGGCATGGTTCTGTGCTCTATATCAGGACTGTGCTACACCTTATGTGGAATTACTTCAGTTATGGGATGTTTAAGGGATACCTCAGATTACTGTTAGAACACAAATTAGTGCTCTCTATCAGGACGGTGACAGGCACACTCTAGAGTTCATATCCTGTACTGCTGTACAAATGGGGTTACCCCTGGCTAGATCGTTCTACTTTGTCCTACTGTATGGAGTCAGGCTATTCCAACAGGATTCCCAGGGCATACGGCTTATAGAGATATAACCATGACCTTTGAACAACTGTTTGCACACAGATTGGTGCACTCTATATATGGCCGTGCCCTACGCTTGAAAGATTCATCTCGTGCACCACGCTGTGGATACGCTACTCTATACTGCTGAATGGAAGCAGGCTATGACATCCTCTGTTAGCTACTGGACAGAAATTTCAACACTTAGCAGGATATCTCCCATGACAGTGCATTAATTGGAAGAGCTGAGGGAGGCTCTCTATCAGGCTGATGGCCAGCACTTAAGGGTTCATACCCTGGGCACCCGGGGTGAAGCCCCTGCTATATGTGTGCTGCACTGGAAGGCTGAATGGAGGCATGCTGTTGCAGCGTCAGCTAACTACTGGACAGGATTCCAACACTGCCTGCCTCAAGGCATATCTCCCTTGCCAGTGACTTAATTGTGGGAGAAGTGATGGACGCTCTCTATCAGGGCTGTGGCCAGCACTTAAGGGTTCATATCCTGTTCTCCTAGGGTGAGGCCCTACTATATGTGTGCTGCACTGTGCTGCTGAGTGGAGGCATGCTGTTGCAGCCTCTATTTACTGGGTGAGCCCCAGTCTATTTTATTTGGCCACTGTTCAACCGTACAACCGTGCTGGGGTTTCTGTGAACACTACCTACTACTATGGTAGGCTGATCTGTTTGCCCTGCGTCCTTAGACTGCCTACTGGTTTGTGCCATCTACAGGGGCATCCCATATCATGATAAAACTACCTGCCTATTTCTCTCTGGGGGATCCCCAGGTAACTATGATGATGGTGCCTTGCATGCTTACTGATCAATGGCTGTGTAACCTACACATCCTTCACCCACGTTTGAGAGACTGGTCCCCTCCCGATCGCCTGGCTACTTTATGCACCCGTGGCTTTGTAGCCTCTAGATACGATGTCTGTAAATGCTTGGGGTCGGATGACCCATGCCCTCCCCTCCCGGACGGAGGGGCACAGACGGCTGTGATTGACCAGCAGATGATGTCCTTCAGGGCTGTGGGCGATCATGACTCTGCAAGGGAACCAGGAGAGGTATCAGAGACACCTAAGACTAGCTGCTGGACCCTATCATGAGTAAAATACTGGAATATGCCAACACAGTCTGGGAATGGGCTCCCGATGTTCATGAATGGACTCAGAGATGTGTCCGTTCATCAAAAACCCCAGTGTTCGCCTCTCCTATGGGAAGCGCATAGCAGAACTCCCCCGTATTGACGGATGGTTGGCGGGTCTGGGTACCAAATCATTGGGACCACAGGCACAAGGCACACTTTTCCTGAGGGAACTTATAGCACACGTTTATGGTCCCGCGGCCCTCATTAAGTCCCACACCTCCAGGAGGAAGGAGTTATGTTGTAATCCCTAAGGGGTGATCTTCGGGACTGGCTGACAGCGGGGCTTTGTCACCAACCACTTTGTGACATCTGACCACGTAACCCGGTAGGAGCAAGAGTCAACCTCAGGTGCTACAGACGATCGGACAGAGAACACAGAACGTGCAGATACGCTTGATACCATTTCTCCTCAGCTTAACGCCTCTAAGTTACCATCCACTGTACTTTCTACTCCGCCCACAGGAGTTTCCATTGCATCTAGGTGGAAGGTGTTAAACCTAATAAGGAACCTTTCGCATCAACGAGATAGGTCGCATAGGTCTCCTCTATCCTCAAGGAATTTTCACACGGTCCTTCACTGCAACACCGTGACCCTACATACACTCACCCGGATTGTGGGATACTACCTTCCACCACCCGGGCCATATTCCCAGACTCGCTATGTTACCAGGACTGGCAGTGAGGCCTGGTCAGGTTCACTCATTACAGACCCCTACAATCAACCGGACTTCGCTCGGTAGTCGGATGTCAGCTTGTGGGGCAAGGGGCTGCGAGGACAACCTGTGAGACCACACCCACAGAAACAGGCTCACAATTAAGGAATTCTCCCTTCACGTTGCAGACCTAGCATTCTTTGTGCAGTACTTCACTATCCTCTGCCTGGTAAAGGAGTACTCCGCTGGTTGCATCCTACTACAGATGGACAGAGCATCGCCAGTCAGGTATACCAATCGCCTGGATGGAACTAACCCCCGTCTGCTATCAGACATCATGAAAGGCATCAATGATTCCTGCCTTCTTCGAAGAACCCCGAGGTCAGCCTACCTCCCGGGGGAGACACATATCAGAGGAACCGCCAGAATGCGGTGTTCTTCAATTGGCACATTGCACAAGGGTGCACAATAGTGATCTCACTCCGGCTACCTGGGCCTCCCTGTGGGACATATGCTTTTTCCTCCCTTGTGATGATTGCGAAACTTCTCCATCATCTCATTGTTCAGCGAACAACACCACCTTTGCCGTCCCACTGTGCCGTAGTCAACCTTGTTTCTCGGACCTTACTGGACTGACTGGTGAGGATCTCCTCCTTCTACATTCATATTCTACTATTCTCACAGATCCGAAGGAAACCTGCATCTTCTCTTCCTGTAGGGCCGGCTGACCCTGGTGGCCGGGAGTCTTGCTGGGGTTCTTGGCAGGTTGGCGAACTATCGCAGGCTGCTAGGGACCTCTTAGGAGTCTCTTGGGCCCCAGGGACGTAACAATGCTACCTCTGGGCATTCCCGGTCTGATTGATGTTTGGAAGTGTACCTTGATCCATTATGGGTTGGTTTGGACAGCTTTATGGCCTGTGTCCCGGTCTGGGGACTCCCGATGGACAAGGATCCTAAATCGTATCCACCTCTGGCTCATGGGACGTGGAGGTCGTTCTCCATGTTTTTTATGGGACTGGGGCACCTACTGATGGATTTTTATGCTTGGATCGGTGGCTTTCCGGATGATCGGGCGTTCGACAGTGAGGTTTCTCCTGTAGACCTGACGTGCTAGGTATCCCGTTGTACTTTCGGCTTCTTCATTAATTTTCTATTTCATTCTCAGCGTTAAAAATGCAAAATACGAAGCCTCCTGTCATGTTGTAAAATTGAAGATTATGCTAGCTTTAGTGTACTAATAATCTTAATTTTAGTAATGACAGGAGGCGAGAATTTACCCCCCCTGCTGTGGTACCCACACTTTCTGTTTGTTTTCTTTGCATGTACCATGGGTCTAAGGTAGGTTTGGCTCTCAATGCTTTGTGCTTACATTGATGATTGTATTTCCATTAATCTGGAATTCTCATTGGAGTTTTACATTATAGTTAGTTATAGTTATAGTTCAGTTATTAGATTGTAGTTTACAATATTCTTCTATGGAATGATGTATACGTGGATTTACATGTTCATGACTTTGTGTCTAAACCTGTCAAACATTCTCTTTTCAGTATGATTCGTCTCTGAAGACATTTGGTTGTTCATGTGAAACTCTGGAATTTTGATCCTTCAGATTTGATTCGTCCCTGAACACATTTTCGATGTTTGTGTAGAATTCACGGGGGAAGTTTGCTCCTTCGGATGTTAGACTTAAGAGTTATTGTTTTGCTTGGTATATGTTTACTTCAGCTTGATCTCGCTTTCTGAAAGAGGAAATGATGAGGTCACTATGCCTTATGTACATCCTACTCTCTTGTGATTAGTTCTTTTCTCTATATGTTTCTTTGCTACTGTATGGAGTTAGTAAAGAGAGATTATGCAAAATACTCACCTCATGTCATTACTAAAATTAAGATTATTAGTACACTAAAGCTAGCATAATCTTCAATTTGTGTAAATTCCCTTATTGTACAATGGGTTTTTATTTAGCAGTACTTATTTTTTGCTCTGTCAATTTCCTGCTAGAGGCTGCAGTAGCCTCCTGTCTGTGATCAACTGTGCTGTAAGATCCGATTGAACATTAAAGGGGCACTATAGTCACCAAAAAACTTAAGCTTAATGAAGCAGTTTTGGAGTAAAGATCATGCCCCTGCAGTCTCACTGCTCAATTTTATGCCATTTAGGATTTAAATCACTTTGTTTATGCAGCCCTAGTCCCACCTCACTGCATGTGACTTACACAGCCCTTCCTAAACACTTCCTGTAAAGAGTAATTTAATGTTTACACTTCCTTTATTGCAAATTCTGTTTAATTTATCATGTCTTATCTCCTGCTAACCAAACCTTGGGTCTCGCTCCTCCACTAGACGAGGACGCTAGAGGTTAGGAGCTTCCACCAGAGACCTCCCACCCGTGGCCAAAAGCCACAAAAAGGGCACCTCAATTCTACTCTCCAAATCAAAATGGAGGGCAGTGAGGGTTTTTTCCTGGATGCTCAGAGCCATGGTTGCCCACTATTAGATTCCAGGACCATCACACTTCCGAGGTCCTCAGAAGAGAGCCTACTCAGGCATTTGGCATATGCAAATATGTTGGACCTGTAGATATACCAATAACATATGGTATTTTTAGGTTGCATAATTTAGCTGGTATTTTTATAGTTATAAAAATGTTAATGCATTTTCTTTATACTATTTCATTCATTTTAATAATGTTACCATCCACTAAAAAAAATGTAAAATAAATAAAACTGCTTGATGCGCACCATAATGGAATATGCTGCATGCACTTATTAAAATATGTGTGTAGAACTGAATTTGTTTCAATTGTCTAACATTGTATTTAAGCTGTAATCCATATGAGATGCAGTCAGACCCCTGGCTAGGCACCTGCATGTTTTTATTACTTATTTCCCAACAAATCTGGTTGTATTTAGAACAAAAAAAAACCAAAATGTGTCTTTGTTGATTCCGTAAAACTTTAAACTCTTGACATCTTTACCTGTTGTGTTATTGCTGATTGAGTCATTGCCAGATTGCAATGGATCTCATGAGAATAAGCAATTTAGATTTGTCAAGAAGCCAAATAATTGAAGCTATCCATCTGCTTCAGGGCTATTTTAACAGTGGAGACACTTGACAGAATGTCATAGCCCTGTGTTATTATAGCCTTTATTTGAGGTGTTCAAAAACAGGTGTTTGTTCTAATTACCTGATATTTTTGTAAAAGATGAGCTCCCAAGATATTTGCTCGACTGGATCACTTATGAACCTCAGATTGCTGCTCATCTGTCGAAAATCTGTTCTAATAGTTTTTATTTGTTTACAATATTCATAGCAATGTGTGACACAGGAATGAGCATATGTTTCCAAATTTCATTGAACGACGATTCAATTTTCTCTTAATTATGACATATTTTGGTATCTGCACTACAGGCATTTTAGATAGTCATATACAAAGTTATTATAAATTGTCACGTGGGAACTATTGGAATTAGCATATGACATATTTCTTTTGTTATAGTTTTAGGGTGTGGCTCATATAGCTTAAAGCATTATGATCGCTATTATTCTACTGTTAGTGAAAATATGTTGTTTGTATCTACCAATTTTGCAGTTTGGCTCATTCACCGTGCAGTGTGGAAATGCTCACCTAACTCTAGCAAAACTAGGTCTTTCACTGTTGATGTTCATTCCAACAATGATATAGTACATTATAGTATTACAGGGACAGTATCTCTCACGGTTACTGAATATTTTGAGATACAGAAGAAGATCTATTTTGTTTTCTTTTAATTGCATATTTATATTAAAGGAACTCATTAAGTACCATAACCACTAAAGTATCCACAGTTCTTTCAGTATTCACAGTTATACTAAGGCAGAAGTTCGTTATTTATTGGCTGAGAGTGCCAGTTGATGCTCTTAGCCAATTAATTATGTTCAAAGTTGGTAACTAATGTGGGACTTCAAATTTCTCCTTTAGCATAGCTGTGCACACTGAAAGGACCACATGCATTTGACTGGCTTACCAATATGAGTTTTATGATCTCAGTCCACTGAGATTGATCAGTCATCGGCTGGGTATATAAGCACTGTCTCGCCCTGGGAACATTATCAAGTCTTTGATCCTGTTGTTGTTTCAGTTCCTGTGTTCCAGTCTCTAGAACGTTTACTCCATATTAACCCCGGCTTCTGTCGGCTTCTGTCTTCATTTATCCTGATCTCTGGCATCCCTTGACTTCGGCTACACTTAGTTAATCCTGACCTCTGACATCCTTTGACTTCGGCTATCCCTTGACTATCCTGCTATTTGTGTCCTTATCGGTACTGCATTGGAATCACCTTTCCTGCACGGATTCACAGTCCAGGTGGCTTCTTATCTGCAAGGTAAGAACCCCTGACACTGTGTAATCAAAACCGCACACCTTATGTTTTTTGCTTTTTTTTTTTATTCCTGCTAAAAAGCAGGGAAAGTAGTGGAATTTCTTATAAGATAATGCTTATGACACATTTTGAGGGGCCTCACTAGATGTGTCTATGGGTCTATGTTGACTTCATTATTTACATGTTTTGAATATAACCAGTATATTCTTACCTTCACTAACTATCTTGTTGAATACATTTTATTTATTTATTTATAAAGGCGGTATGCTAGAGGTAATTGGATTTTAATTAATTTAATGATCTTTGTAGCAGTGTGGACAATAGATAACATTGATGGGGTCCTCTCAAACCATGCTATACAGGGGGGACTTAGCACTGCTGGTAGCTGAGGTATAGATTTATATAACCCTCCCATGTGGACCGTCCACTCCCTCATGATCCTCTTGGGCTGTGGGTTGAGTGATAATATACTGAGGGCAGTCTACAGGATTCCAGTTATTCAAGATCCCTTCCTATTAAACCTGAGTGTGACAATTACAAAGGTCTCATAGCTTGCCAAGTTATAGATTTAAAGGTATATACAGGGTCTGTAGGGTATGTAACCCTAAGTCTACTAATCCCCAAAACCATCCTAATTGTAATGTCTCACTAATCATTCAACTCTTTGAGTGAAGGACAGTTTGAAAACCGTTCAAAATAGAGCTCTGAATCATCCAAAGTATGATTATAAGCCTGTAACAGAGAGACTCACAGGCTAGCCTCTTGCACAAAGACCCTGGACCCTTGTAAGGTAAATCACCTTCCAGTCATGAAAGGTCAAACTATCCAGATCATCACAGTACAAATATCTGGGCATGTGAATTTATCCAGTTAATCACCAAGTAAACAATAAAAACTATGAAATGGACATTGGTACCTTTGGGTTAATTTAGTCTGATACTTGATGGTTTAACTTTGTAGAGCACAAACCAATGTGGTCAATAAAGGGTTAACATTGTGTGGGACTTTTGCAGTTTACAAACTAATTCTGCATTTGATGTGGACTGAAAGAGTTAACTGTGCGATTGGTTTATGCTTTAAAATACATTTCTCTATCTCATGGTTCTCTGACTGGGTAACCCCGGTTAGCGTGGCCAACCAGAAGTATCCCTTTCCCCGCAGAGCCTCATGAAAAACAGCAGTAAACTTTGTGGAGCTTTAACAAGGTTTTGCAGAGATTACAATCAAGCCATGAAGCACCTAACTTGATTAGTAATGTTGTGATTACCCACTAATGTCCCATAGTGCATCACTTTGGCCCATGGTGACCAGACTATTTGACCTTTACACCACAGGTAGCTGAGGTATCCTTTACACCAGTGCTCCTCAACCCTCTCCTCAAGGCACACCTAACAGTCCAAGATTTAGGGATTACCCAGGAGTGTCTAAAGTGTTTAAAATAAACTTTTTTTTCTTTTTCTAAACACCTTAGACACACACGGGTAATCCCTTAATCCTTGAATATTAAGTGTGCCTTGAGGAGAGGGTTGAGGAGCACTGCTCTACACCATAGGCATCTAGTGATGCCCTTAGATTGAAAGAGCGCTTCTCCTCTTAAATTAGAGATCTCCTTTCTTTTGTTGCACTCCTGTTATCCACATACACTTGCTACCTTACTCTTTACTATTTGTTCAGCTTAGCCCAGACATTCTAATACCAAGAGTGCATATGTGCCCAGCACTCTCTTTGGTTCCCATTGAGTCACTTCAGTGTGCCACTTTGTTATGCCTTTATATAACACCTTGTACTGTATAAACATACTGACTTTTCTTCTATAAACTTGTATAAACTTGTATTGCCCCTGCACTCAATCTAGTTTAGTGTTTGGGTACCCAAGGTTGCCATTCTTAAACTATTTTACCAATTACCATGGGAGAGCTCCAGGGCACCCATGCCACCTGTGGCGAAAATTACCTTGCCACTGGTTTTTGGAGGAGCCTGTTTGCCAGCCTCCTGCCCTGTTACTATGGCCCTGTGGTGAACTTTGGGCTAAAAACATGTTTTTTTTCCCTGCTATGGTGCAGTATATGGGGCTTACCGAATGGATTAGGGGATTTTAGGGTGTTTTCAAAAATGTGTAAAAACTTGCATTTTTTTTTGTTTGGAGATAATTGAGTTGATACAGTAATTAACTCAATTATCTCCCAAACAGAGGGGAAGGATTGTGTACACTGTATGGGAGTGTCTGAATGTAAAACTCTGTTTTTATTGGCTTGTTGATCTTGTGTCCCTGTGCCTAACAAGGTCCACCTGAGTGGTGCCATTGTTGGGAAACTTGTATAAAAGACCAGTGTGCCCCATTAAACCTTGAGTTCCTGTTTTACCCTCAACATAGAGTCTTGTCTCATGTGTAGGGGAAAAGGCTGCAACTACCCTGGGGATTGCTATATCACTATACTCCCCAGGGATTATAATCACTAAGCTCTTTTAAGAGCTGTTCCTGCTTGACCTTCTGGAGGAAGAGAGGTTAATCCACTGTAACCTGAAGCCTTGTCGTAGGTCCAGGGTGGGCAAGAGATGGCAAGTTCCCAGCCAAGCTGTAACGCTGGACGTGGGGACTGTGGTGCTGATGGTGTCTGGTGGAGTGCTTGGAGTCCTCGGTGAGCACTAGGAGCATCCGTCAGCGGAGGTACCCAACCGGGGTACAGGAAGCTCCGTTACACCACCTTAACCACAACAGTGTTTTGAGCATACCATTGACATTATATATCATGCAGCTAGAATTAATAAGCATTACATCTTGAGAAAGACAATCCAGCCATCCTTGTGACAAGAATTACCGGCTGGCCTGTGGTTGCAGATCTTCATTGGTATAAGCTGACATAACTGGTTATGCAATATTTTTTTTAAAATGTTACTTCCTTTCTTTGATAAAATCTTTTCACTTACACTGCTTTTCTACCAATTGGAATAGTTAAACACAATTTGGGGTTCTAGATTTAAATTAGGTTACATGAATTTTGCAACTTACAATTAATGACTCTGGCTGCCAAAATCTCATATCAGTGGTCCAGACTCCTTAACCCATTTGATAGGGTCCCTCATTTTGCCATAAACATTATGCCCCATCAGCTAAGTAATCCATTATTCAAATAAAAATAATAATAATAGCAATCCAGTATAATGTATAAAAATAAACTGTAAAAAATTTAGCACTTCCTGTATCATAGTGCCTATGGCACCTCAGAAAGCAACACAGTTACAGTAAACAACAACATTTGGGTAGGTGCCCAAAGCTTAACATATTCAAAGTATTTGTTCTGATTATTGGGGTCAAAGGTAATTGCATGGAGACCCAATTGTGTTTCCTTGCTAATACAAGAGAAAGATGTTTGAGGATAGGCGGGTTTACTACAAAATGAAAATACATATTTCACAATACATTCTAAACAGTTAATTCAATAGTGTGGCATTGATAAATGGAATTGAATATAAAATACATGCCTCTGGAAGAGTCGGTCTAATCTCAACACAGGCAGTATCAACCAGCAATGTGTTGTACATCAAGAACAATTTCTAAATATAAATACATCACAAAATCGCATACAATATATTATTTTATAGTCAGTCCTTAGGCATGCAACTAGAATAAGATCAACGTAATCTTAGAGTAAACCTCTTGGTTAGAAAAAAAATAATCTTTATAATTTAGCAGACTGTATCTGTTGATCTATATATTTATGATGAATGTTACAGGGAAATATTGATTTAAATTTTCTTTCAAACTTTGTAGAAAATTCAGTGATTGATAGCATAGTGAATATATTAACATGTTTGATCCTGCTTCTCGCACTTATTTCAATTTTAAAAAAGATGATATTTCAGAGGCATAAAAAGCCGTATAAACGGTGTCCATTGGGTAAAACCTGGCTATGTTTAGTCCGCGATGACCTGGAAACAAAAACAGAATCTCAATGATAAACTAGGGACCAGCTTCAGATCTCATTTGCTGCTAAAAGTCTGACACCATACTCTGATGGACGTTTTACAAAATAATTCCTCCACTGGAGTTTCCTTTGCTGATAAATTTATAGTGCACACAGCTGTCAGAATATCACAGGATTTCCCTGCAAGGTACATTTGGAACACAGCTCGTCTTTGATTAGTTTAACAAGTAGTTCCGCATCTTGAGCAGCAAATATTTTCAGTGGAGTTAGTAGGATAAAAAAATTGAAAGAATTTGACAGCATAAAAACAAATAATTGGTGGATCATTTCAGTCTATTTTCTTGCTTCATTAAAACAGCCTATTTTATGTATTTGTTTCTGAACTCTGTATGTAGTATGGAAAGTGTTACATATACTAGACACGTGCACGGCAAGAAAATGTGGTATGACTAAACCCTTTTTCCAGAAAATATAATTTTGTATTTTTTTTAGGACACCTAAAAGTGGACCAAACACTGTACTGCAAAATACATATATATAATATATTATGTATATATTTGACAGTACACTGATAGGAGCATATTCACTACATTTTGTTTAAAGATTAAGTGAGAAAAAAGTAACCAATAGAGGTTAAAACAGAAGAAGCTATGTAAAAAAATCTATTTATATTTTATATATTTATATATATATATATAAATATAGAATTTCTACTGCTCCTCCTTTTTCCCCTTTATTGCTCACTTCTCACTTGATCTGTGTGGCGAAAGTAACCTCGCCACTGGTTCTTGGAGGGGTCTGCTTGCCAATCTCTTACCTCAGGACTATGGCCCATGTGTTAGACTTTGGTTCAGGACTATGAAAAGGCTTTGTTCATGCATTTTACCTTCTATGGTTTGGTATATGGTGCTTACCCAAAAGAGTAGCCTAATGCTGTTTGTATACCGAATGAACTGTCGAACAGACTGACCACCCATAACAGTTGTGTACTGCTTGTTACCCTTATTGACCTCACTAACCGCAACTTTCTAAGTGGTTAGCTGGGTGGCCGTCATTTGTGCGAACACGTGATGGCGGCCATCTTTAGCTGCAAACACATACAGCTGTGTTTGGTCGTCGAGTGCAGGGGAAACACACTCAAACTAAGTATGCATACAAACTGGTTGTATTCGTAATTCTGTTATATTGTGAACTACTCAACTAGACCGATCACAAGCCCTTATTCTCTGGAACAGTTTTGGGAATGGGACCATGCATGCGATCGATCAAACTGTGACTTCCAGGGAATTCATGAACCCCTGAACCAATCTGGGTGATTTTTGGATATGTTGGTAACCCAGATCAGGGCTATCATGGGAAGGGGGGGGGGGGTTGTGTGTCTTAATGTATTTTTGGGGTTTTGAAAAAAAATATTTATTCTGTGCCTGGAGATAATTGAGTTTACTACAGTGGATGATTCAATTATCTCCTAGGCACAGGGGAGGGGCTATCTTATTATGTTTGGGAGTGTCCTGGATCTGAGAGCCAATGTAATTGTGTATTTGTTTCCACTGTGGTTTTACTCTCAGGTCCATGGGGAGAGTACCCCTTGCATGGGAACCTGCATGTAAGGCCAGTTGTGGCTACCATTAAACGAGTTCCTGCTTCCCCTCAACATAGAGCCTCATCTCATGTTTGTAGGGAACCACTTATACCTGCTATAATCACTAGCTCTTGTAAGAGTTACACTGCTATACCTGCTATACTCTCTTGGAGGAGAGGTCTTCCCACTGAGAGCTGGATCCAGGAGTTTGGTCCAGGGTGGGAAGGGACGGCAAGACCCCAGCCATGCTGCGGCGACTTAGGGTCTACAGTGCATATGGTGGCCGGTGCGGTGCTTATGGTACTCAGTGACAGCTAGGAAGTAGCAATTGTTGTAGGCACCCTAACTGCTCCAGAGAATAAGGGCTTGAGGTCAGTCTAGTTCAGGTGGTCCGTCACAAACAAAAAAATCTACATTTAATGACTGTCTAAAATAATGACTGTCTAAAATATCAGATGCCGTTATTAACAATGTTCTGCGATCAAGAATTTCCCTATTTTGAAGATTAATTTTAATAATGTTGATTCTGCTCCAGGATGCTCTGCAATACCTTTTTCCACAATAAAATCAATTTTCTAATTAAATTTAAGACATTTCTACATAAATAGCGTTGCTGGTAGATTTACTTCCAGAAACATCATATATAAACAGAAATATAAGTAATATTTAGTAGATTTCATCTACATGGATTTATTTTTAAATAGGTTATATTTCCAGAGATTTCATAATAATTGTTACATGTGACAACAAGGTCCACAGATTGGCAACAAATGATATAATTTTGCATGCATAAAATATAGTTTTATTTTACATATTGTCTATTAGCATACTACCCTACCTCTTGCCCTGTGACTATGGCCCCTGGGGTTTATTGCCATTTAAAAAGACTATTTGGGCGCATTGGCTTTTAAAAGACTGTTTCTGCCCCTTTGATTCCATGGGAGAATGTGCCTCTTCCCCTTTAATACCTATCCCATTGTTCTCCAGCATGGCGTTGTCCCAGGGACACTGCCAGACCAGTTTAAACTGGCTGCTTTGTCCCTCCTCAATCTCTCATCAGCCCTTGCAAAACTTTAACCCCATGGCGATTTTATTCTGTTAGTGGGATCTGAGCGCTGTTCACCTATATTGAGCGCTCAGATCCGAGCTATCTGGGGATAGGTGTGGGGGTTCTGTGTAATGTAATAGGAATGATGTATTTTTATGTATTTTTACTGTTAGTGTAAAATGGAGATATTTTCTGTACCTGGAGATAATTGAGTTTACAGCAGTGCCTTAAGCCAATTATCTCCAGGATAGAGTGGAGGGATTTTACTGTGTATGTGGGAGAGTTATTTTGATAATTAGTGTTCCCATTGGTTTGTGTCCCTTTTGTCAAAGTTTACCACCAGGTCAAGGGGGTGTGCCTCTGGCCTGAAAACTTGTATAAAAGAAAGTCCTTTTGTGTGCATTAAACAGACCTGCTTAACCCTTCATGAAGTCTTTACTGATGTTTGGGGGATTGGAGAATTGCCTACACTCTGGGGATTGCTATATCACAAATCTCCCCAGAGTAAGCATGTAAGAGCTTGTTCTTGTTCCTGGTTCCTGCTCTCTGGATTTAGGAGAGGTTCACCCACTGGAAGCTGAAGCCCAGTCTTGGGTCCAGAGTGGGTGGAGGACGGCGAGACCCCAACCAAGCTGCGGTGGTTCGTGGGGTCTGCAGTGGTTATGGTGTCTGGTGGAGTGCTTGGAGCCCTTGGTGAGCACTAGGAGCATCCGTCAGCGGAAGGTACCTAGTCGGGGTGCCAGGCTTCCGTTACAACTATGTATTAAAACATTGGTCCCACCATCAATATCAATTATGGGGAAATAGTGGGCTGCTTTTAGAAAAAGTAAATGGGTCAGAATGAAACATCTATTGGAAACTTCTCAAATATATAATCCATGTTGACCTTGAATCCTCTCTTGCTGATTAACAGACTCACTCATAGACAGAAGGTTTTACAGCATCAACTGATGCTTTTTCTCCTTGGTAATATCTGTTTCTAGTAATATACTTACCATAAAGCATACCATACTCTCCTGAGTCCCAGGGTGCAACAGGACCTGAGGTTGACCAATCTTCACAATGTGATTTGCATAAAATAAATGATGGTCCAAGCACTCAAGGTAAATCCAAAGTGAGCAGGTTTATTGGGGCAGACAAAAGCAATTTTTGGCCTAAGACAGGGCCTTTGTCAAGCTTGACAAAGGTCCTGTTGTGGGCCAAAACATTGCTTTCATTTGCCTCAATAAACCTGCTCACTTTGGATTTACCTTGAGTGCCTGGATCATCATATATTTTCTACAAAAAGTAGACAGTATCTGCGCTTAGTCAATCTTCCCCTTGAAAATATTATGGGGGGAAAAACATAACAAATATATAAAACAGGAAATAAAATACATAGAAGAAAAAAAGGTGGAGGTTAAAGGTCTAAGATAGAGGCTTAACACAGCACTCACATCCCGTACCCAACCCAAAAGAGGAGGTCACCTAAACTGGAAAAATAGGGGATAACCCAAGGAAATGCAATTAATGTGATAAAACCCAGAGAGGTCACTCAAATAAAAAGTGACCACTAGGTTGAATTTCCAGTCCACTCCAATAAGATCTTAAAAGAAAAAATAGTATATAACAAAATAACTTTATTAGTAACTCTAAAAGATACTAAGACAGGTATATCGATGTAGCCTGATGAAATAGTAAATTAAATAGCTACTGGAAACTTGAGGGCTTTCACCCTAGATTGAGCATAAGCATAGAATACCCACGAAGGTGTTTATAGGAGATTTAGGGTCTAGAGATTAGGGACATCTTTACATTAGACCTCTAGCATTTTTAGAGAGGTGGATTTGTTTATATCCTCATTACCTATCTCTATTTATACCTTTGTCCTTATATTTTATTGTGCTTATTTCTCACTGTTTAGTATATCTTTTACTTTTCCTTCTGTTTTTCACCTCTGGATTACTGTTACTACACTAGGCTCTGTTGTAGCCAGTGTTTCATTCACCATGAGTTCTTAACAATATAAAGGTTGGGATTGCTACTTTTTTGTTAGTTCTCATATTGTTACATTTGTATCCTTTTGAATTAGTGTGGTATGCTTAAAGGAACTCTCCAGTGACAGGAAAACAAACCGTTTTTCCTGGCACTGCAGGTCCCCTCTACCTCCCACCCCCCATCCCAAGTTGCTGAAGGGGTCACGGTCCGCCCACGCTCCTGACCCGCTGACGTCATCCAGCGGGAGAGACCTAATGCGCATGTGCGGCAATGCCGTGAACGCACATTAGACCTCCCCATAGGAAAGCATTGAAAAATGCTTTCAATGCTTTCCTATGGGGATTTCAGTGATGCTGGAGGTACTCACATAGCGTGAGGACGTCCAGCGACGCTATAGCACACTTTTTGTGTGTTATACTCACGGAAGTGCCCTCTAGTGGCTGTTTTGTAGACAGCCACTAATGGAGGAGTTAACCCTGCAAGGTAAATATTGCAGTTTATGAAAACTTCAATAATTACACTTGCAGGGTTAAGGGTAGTGGGAGTTGGCACCCAGACCACTCCAATGGGCAGAAGTGGTATGGGCGCCTGGAGTGTCCCTTTAACTACCAACCATAGCTATTGAGCATTTCTCTCAGGGTTGGTCTCCTTTCATCAGGCTACATCAATATATTTATCTTAGTACCTTTTAGAGTTACTAATAAAGTTTACCATTTTTCTTTCTTCCCTAGATAAGGTTTGGCAATATTTAGAGAGGTTTGATTTTAATTTCCTGTTTTATATAGGAAACAGTGCAAGTCCAAAAGAAATACTTTTTACCAAGTGATTATTGTAAGGTAAATGGTATGTGTGTGCTGAACACCTTTTTCCGGTTTATTTTATATTGCATTTTAAGTGTATTTTAGTGACTGTACACTTGAGTGTTATTGTACCAGCACCAACTTTTAGCGCCATCTTTTCCTTCTTTCCTTTTTTCCAATTTTGCACTACTGTCACTTTGAAGGTATGGATCAATTCACCCAGGCCTTTCAGACATTGTTGGCCCGTACTGCTCACCTCCAACCGGAGGATCAACAACCTCCTCCAGCCCCTCCTGTTGCTGTTGTACCCATAGTATATAAGTCTCTGTCTATATCCCTCTCCCCACCCCCTCATTTTGGTGATAATGATCAGGAATGCTGTGGTTTTCTTAACCAAATCGAGTACCACTTTGAGGCCTCCCCGGCTCCTTTTCTTCCGATAGATCCAAGAGTGGTTATCTGATGAATCAATTGATAGGGAAGGCATTAACCTGGGCAAATCCTTTATGGGAGAGCAACAAGTCTATCGCATATGATTATGCAGAATTCCTAGCTGAGTTCATGCTAATTTTTGAGCCATTAGGTAAGGAAAAGCATGCAGAAAAAGCCCTCATGCGCATATGACCAGGCAATCGCTCTGTTGCTGCAATTGAGCTCCGTATCCTTGCCTCAGAGGTGGATTGGACAATCCCGCTTATCACCGCTTTCGCTGAAGGCCTGTCGATACCAGTCTAGATGAGGTTGCTGCCAGGGACTTGCCAGAAAAACTTAACGAGTATATAACTTATATGATACAGATAGATAACAGGCTAAGAGAAAGGGAAAGGATCAGAAACAAGGGTAAATTGCCCAATTCATCCAGAAAACTCTTGCACCTAAGTACCATTCGGGGACCAGCCTTAGGTGTTATGTATATGTCCCCCACTATTCCTCTTTCAAGACTTCTCCTTTCTGTTACCATTCGGTTACACAACCTTAAAGTCAATTGCAAAGCCCCAGGAGCAGCAGAAAGCTTTATTGATGCTAACTTTGTGTCCACACACAAAATACATCTATGGCAGAGGTCAACACCTTGGCCGTTGAGTCCATAGATGGTAAACCTCTTAGGAATCCGCTCATTACCCATGAGACCTTACCTGTTTCATTGCAAGTAGGGGCCTTGCATAAGGAACAAATCACTTTTCAGGCTATCTCCTCACCTTCTTGTACTTGGTTTTCCATGGTTAATCAAATTGCATTGGAGATTGGAGGAAAGGGGAGATACTAAAGTAGGGTGATGGATGTTGTAACAGATGTTTAAAACCTATAACAAAATAATTGGGCACAATCAATGTTCCTACTGCCTCTCCATTGTCCACTCCACTCCCAAGGTAGGTAATGGAGGTGTTTACAAAGTACCTAACGATACACTTCCACCTCATAGATCTTATGATTGTCCGATAAATCTATTACCAGGTAATATACCCCTGAAAGGGAGAGTTTATACTCTGTCTCCCCTGGAAAGTAAAATCATGGAGGTATATATACAGGATGCGTTAACTAAAGGTCAAATATGCAGATCCTATTCCCCAGCAGGAGCAAGCTTTTTCTGTTTCTAAAAAAAGAGGGTGATCTGCGGTCTTGTATTGATTATAGGACGCTTAATAAAATCACCATAAGGATTACCCTATACCACTTATTTCAGAACTCTTTGACAGGTTAAAAGGGGCTAAGATATTTACTAAACTAGATTTAAGGAGCGCTTACAATCTAGTTACGAAAAATTCAAAACGCTCTCACGCAAAATAGTTTTTGAGCGTTTAGCTGGAGAAATAGGTAACAATGTTAAATATGCACGTTTCCAAATAATAAAGAGAGCAGGTCTTTATTATTATCAAAGCCTGACCTGATCTGTTCACAGATCAAAGCGGAAGCTGAAAGAAATGAATTCAATCATTCTACGTTATACCATTTAGCAGCTGATCGGCTGCAATCCAAAGCTCCCACGTGAGGTATGGGGGTATATAAGGAAGCAAAGAGTCAGTGTGCGTCTGACCCCTGACGAAGGTGCACACGCTGTGCACCGAAACGCGCGTCGGGCATCTTCTTTTTTCTTTGGCACAGGGCACTATACACCTTTTCACAATGGTGTTACATATCATGCAGACTTAAACATTATATAATTTTATAGCACTTCACTTTTCTTTTTCTTACTCCTCTGACTATCGCACAAGTTTAACAGGGAGAGAGGCTTGTCTTTTACCTATACTACTCTGTCTACTATAACAACGTTAGGTCACTATGCTGCAGCATTTTGCAACTATATATTTGCCGCAATTGATACATTTGGCAACACATATATAGAGACTAACAAGGAACATTTTTAACTGTTTAATATCTGCATATATTTGGATGTGACCATTCTTATCATCCTATCTGATTTAACCACTTAACCCTGAGTAGTGTTAAAAGGTATAATAGGTCCACCTTTAATTTAATCTGTGGCAGATCTACTAACCGTTATCATTCCTGTTTAGATGTGTGTATATTTAACTGCAGCCCATGATTATACTTACCTGAATATTCTGGTGGAAAGTCCCCACATATTAGAGACAGATATCCACATTATTCTAGTTAACATGCCAAACCATCTCACCTAACTTGTATCTTAACAGTGTGACAATTTGCACTACTTAATATGGTACCCTGATAATTAGATAATCCCCCTACATTGGCAAATAAATTAATAAAGCCAGTTATTGAAAGGGTACTACTATCATGGTTTCCATATATCTCTTTACTATTTGGTTAAGTGCATATTTAACATTGTTAACTATTTCTCCTGCTAAACGCTCAAAAACTATTTTGCGTGAGAGCATTTTGAATTTTTCGTTTCTATTTTCAAATGAGGGGTTAAACCCCGAGACATTACTGGAGGCTCTCTCTGGTGATCTAATTCAGTAAGGGCAGCCCACCTTAGCTGAATATATTTTTATATTCTTACAATGTAGTTAAAATCAAGTAAGGACATGAATGGAAAACAGCGTTTAATACCAATAATGGGCATTACGAATACCTAGTCATGCCTTTTGGGCTATGTAATGCCCCCAGGATCTCATCAATGATGTATTGAGAGATTTTATGTATTCCTTTGTGTTAGTATATCTAGATGATATACTGATATACTCACCTGAGAAAGACCTTCACCATGTACAAGTGAAACTAGTTCTACAAACCTTACTCAAGAATGGTCTGTATTGTAAACTAGAAAAATGTTTATTATTCAGAAAGAGGTATAATTTCTTGGCTATATGATATCTGCCTCAGGATTCAAGATGGATTCCAAGAAACAGTGTTACAATGGCCTCTACCTCATAGTTGGCAGTGTTACAATGGCCTCTACCTCATGGTTTAAAGGCTATCCAAAGGTTCATCGGATTTTCCAATTATTATCGTAGATTTATTAAAAACTTTTCTACGATAATAGCCCCAATAACCAATTTGACATGTAAGACGTTTAACCCCTTAAGGACACATGACATGTGTGACATGTCATGATTCCCTTTTATTCCAGAAGTTTGGTCCTTAAGGGGTTAAAGGTATATTATGGCCAAGAGAAGCCATTAATGCCTTTGAACAACTCAAGGCTTCATTTGCTTCAGCCCCTATACTTGCTCATCCTGATCCCAGCAGATCTTTCATATTAGAAGTGGATGCCTCTGAAACAGGGGTTGGTGCTATATTGTCCCAGAGAGAAAGCCCCTGCCTCTGCCTCTTCCTCTCATTCCATCGTCTCATATAGCCATGGGCTTCATTGTGGAGTTGCCTGTCTCAAAGGGATATAACACTACTCATGGTCAGAGACTCTCTAAAATGGCCCATTTTGTCCTGCTGAAAAAATTACCTTCCCCACAAGACCTTGCTCAGATTTTTATTAAGGAAATAGTAAGGTTACATGGGCTTCCTCAAAACATTGTTTCTGACAGAGGTTCTCATTTCTCGATTCTGGAAATCTTTTTGTACAGAATTGGGTATTGACCTGTCTTTTTCTTCATCTTACCATCCCCAAACTAATGAGGCTGCTGAAAGGGCAAATCAGTCTCTGGAAGTATTTATACATTGTTTCGTTAACGCTTCCCAGGATAATTGGGTTGACCTCTTGCCCTGGGCGGATTTTGCCCGGAAAAAGGCTACGCATGACTCTTCCAAGCTCAGTCCTTTTTATGTTGTATATGGTCTCCACCCTACTGTATTACCTTCTGTGTTCTCTGATACATATATCCCCACTCTGGATGAGCATCTAACCTCTATGAGCAAAACATAGGATCTGGTTCATTCTTCCTTAGCTGGCGCTGCGTACCATTTTAAGCAGCATGCTGATAAAGAGACGTAGTGCTGCACCTTCTTATCAAGTAGGGGACAAGGTTTGGCTGTTCACCAGACACATTAAACTCAGAGTACCCTCTTTGAAGTTCGCTCCTAGATACATTGGTCCTTTCCGTGTTTCACATAGAATCAATCCGATGTCTTATGTCCTTCGCCTCCCTGCCAACCTTCGAATACCTAGTACTTTTCATGTTTCTTTATTAAAGCCACTTATCTGCAATAGATACACTACTCCTTCCATGCCTCCCCCTTGGGGGTTGCGTGACAGGAGGAGTACGAAGTCTGTTCTGTTTTGGACACCAGGTTCTGAATTTGCAGTATCTGGTGGATTGGAAGGGTTATGGTCCTGAGGAACACTCCTGGGTTCCTGCTGTTGGCATTCATGCTGGACGCCTTCTTTGTTTTTCCATGCCCCGTACCCTGATAAGCCTGGTTCTGCCTGCCCGGTGGGTGTCTTTGTGTGGGGGGAACTGTCACAGTGCCTGATCGGCATCTCAGTGTGACCGCACCTGAAAGGTTTCTCACCTTACCCCCAGAGCCTCTCCCTCCATGCAGTTTGTGAATTGGCAGCCAAGTCCAGCATTGGGAGGACAGCTGGCCGCTGCCAGACAGCACTAATTAATAACGCTGCCCACAATGACATCACTAGATGTGAACATGCGTGCAGCATCACGATTTCATCATGCAAGCATGTTCTGGGGTCATGGGACCCAAATCAGCCAATAGCAGGATTTACTGGGTTAGCTAAACCCAAATCTGCAGTTGTTCAGTGCCCTGTCATGGTTTCCATCCTGTTGGCTATCCGAGAGTGCTTTCCTGATTCTGATTATTGGTTTTTGATCTTGGCTTGTCTTGACTTCACATATTTCTGGTATCCCTGACCCTTTGGCTTTGTTCTTTCCGTATTTGTTCCTTTTTGTATTCCTGACCTCGGCTCGTGAGTGTTCATTCTATTACGTTAATTATGGCCATTCTAAGGCCTGGTAATACGTTGCTACTGTTTGTATTTGTTACGTGTTTTACTTAATTCTGCGTGTTGGGCCACTGGTTCGTCCTGACAGTTTGTGTGTTAAAAATGCAAAAAGCAATTATTACAGGTTTTAGGGTGTCTTGGAAAGTTATAGAGTTAATTATAGTGCTAGCAAATTAAATTCTCTGGACTTTTGGCCTGGTTTTCGGCCTGGGTACCCCAAATTGCTTAATTATATAAAAAAATATAATATTACATAAATATGCACACAGAATTTTGATAAAAATATATATATATTAATATCAAAATACAAATAGAATAAAATTATATGTATGTATATATATATATATATATATAATTTATTTTTAATTT
This sequence comes from Pelobates fuscus, assembly GCF_036172605.1. Lineage (NCBI taxonomy): Eukaryota > Metazoa > Chordata > Amphibia > Anura > Pelobatidae > Pelobates > Pelobates fuscus. The sequence continues at coordinate 94,326,744 of NC_086327.1, read as the reverse complement.
TTTTTTATTTATTTGTAATTATTATTTATTTTTTATAATATATATATGTATATATATATATATATATATATACAAAATAGAAAGTGTATTTTTATATTAATATATGTATATGCTAATGAAAAAAATACACTTAGTATGAAGTTAGAGATAGAGATATTATATATGTGTGTGTATATATAATTTTTTATTTTATTTATTAACATAATTTTTTATTTTACAGATGCCTGTCAGTTTACGCAGTTCCCCTGCAGGCAGCACTATGGACGCCTCTTGCGGCCATGTGACCACTCTTTCAGGGACTGTCTCCCTGAGGGGGAACTGTCTGGGCTGTCACACTGTCCCCCCAGAACGAGAGGAATGCCAATCGCTGGCGTGGGAACTGTGGTGATCGGGTAAGTAATTAGGAATGCCGCGGACGTACCTAACCTTAAGGACCATTTTTGTTGGACGTACCTAGTAGTTTGCCAGGTAGCGACTATAAACTAAATAAGTAAATCTCTGTACCCTGAGCATTATTTATACCAGGGGAAGGCAACCTTTTAGTGTACTGTGTCAAAACAAGATCTTTTTTTTTTTTTTTTTTTTCTTTTTTCTTTTTTTTTTCTTTTTTTTTTTTTTTACATCAGAACGGCTTCTGTCCCATGAGTTGGTATCGCTTAGGAATAGGGTAGATGCCAATTCATCATATGTTATTGTATATAAAGAAAGTTCTATTTAAAATTTCATCGAAATTCATTTTATTATGTTATTTTAATTTAACGTAAGACCGGCCATGGAGCATCAGCATCATGTCAATTGCCCTCTCATAATCTATATTAGCTAGTAAATGATGCCTAGCTCCCCTGGTCGTATCTTATCAGACTAAACAAACAAAACATATGTGGAAAAGTGTTCATTCACACAGTGCACCAGGGGCATTAGGAAACATATCGTGGAAATTTATAAGTTTAAGGACCAGTTTCTTTTAGTATATTCTACGTTATTGGTTAGTGGATATCTCAGTTGTCCAGGGTTCCCATATCTTGATGTGTTTGTTTGTCATATTAAGGTTTCTATATACTTGTTTCTCCATTAAACGATATCCTATTTGGGATTCCACCTCTCTCCATGAGGGATTATTTACAGTTTTCCAATATCTGGCGATACAAATTTTAACCGCCATTAGAATATGAATTATTAGATATTTTATAATTTAAATTTTAGTAGGGATATTCATATGTAGCAAGAATAGTTGTGGAGAAAGGTCCATTGTTATTTTAAGAATGGTATTGATTTTTGTGGATGTCACTTGCTTTAAAGAATCTAAAGCATTGCAATCCCACCATATGTGTCTAAACGTTCCGTCACATCTTAAGCATCTCCAACAGAGAGGATCTGTGGGAGAGTGAAATCTTGCAACTCTCGCTGGAACCATATACCACCTATGGACCAATTTAATCTGTAATTCATACAAACTTATACTATGAATCGCTTTTCCAAGCAAATCGAATGATTCCTTCCATTGATCCAATGAAAACTCAGTTCCAATATCATTTTCCCATTTCAACATAGATTTCATTTTTCCCTTATTGTATCTACTATATAGAACCTTATTTATTTTTGAGACCATATTATTCTTATGTTCTATATCAAGAACATTATCTATAAGTGAAATATTATGTACTGGTTTAGATTGTATAAAGTGTTTAATTCTAATATATGTAAATTGTTCGTTATCAAGTCCTTTTGTGTCAGTAAGAATTTGTTGAAACGATTTTATTTGAAAATCTGGTTTTAAAATATCAGCTAATTTTAGAAGACCATTGTCCTTCCATTTTTTAATATTAATATCCTCTAAATATATTTGTATTATTTCAATTGGTGAGTTTATAGTTAGATGTTCTGTAATCTGTAATTTCTTCTTCAAAGTTTGTAAATTAGAAAAAATATCCACTATTATCTTATTTTGTATTTTTAATTTAGCAAATGTTGAAGAATCAATCCAATATAACAATTTAATATCAAATATATTACTCGAGATTTGTTCTTGGTCTATCCACAAGTTGTCCATATTATCGTTATTCCATTCTAGGATATGGGAGAACATAATTGCATCATGTATTTGATACACATCTGGGAATGATATTCCACCGTCCTTAAATTTTGTAGTTATATATTTGAGGGCTATTCTTGATTTTTTTCCCCCCATAGGTATTGTGAAAATATTTTTTGATATTCTTTTAATATGTCTTTTGGGACTTTCATAGGAATGGTTCTCATTATATATTCAAGTTTGGGTAGTAAATAATGTCTAATCACATTAGATTTCCCTATCCATGATACGTATAGATTATTCCATTTAAGTAACGTATCTTTCATATCTTTGAGCAATGGGTAGTAATTAATTTTAATTATTTGGTTCCAGTCAAAGCTTATTTTAACTCCCAAATATTTTATGCTCTCACTCGACCAAATAAATGAAAATTTAGATTTTAAAGTTAGAAGTTGTTGTTCTGGTAAGTTGGTGTATATCACCTGTGTTTTATTTACATTGATTTTATAATTAGAGATAGATCTATATTTCTCAATTAATTCCATAAAATGATATAATGAATCCTCGCATTCAGTTAATGTTAAAATTATATCATCTGCATATAATAGAACCTTGACTTGTTTACCGGCAAGATGAATCCCTTGAATTTTTTGGTCTAATCTAATGGCTGAGGCGAGTGGTTCTATAGTCAAGGCATATAGCAATGGGGCGAGTGGACATCCCTGGCGTGTACCATTATTTACATCAAACCATTCAGATGCAATACCCCTTCCCATAACCCTCGCCGTTGGGTTAGTATAGAGAGACCAGATCAAATCATATATGAAATCTTGAAACCCAAATGCTTTGAGGACCCTCGACAGGAACAACCAGTTTACCCTGTCGAAGGCCTTCTCTGCATCCACGGCCACAAACAACGATGGGATCCTATTATCATCTATTACCTGTATTAAATGTAAAAGTCTACGTACATTATGAGCTCCTTTCCTACCCATGATAAATCCGGCTTGATCTGGATGGATTAAAGTCGGGACAATTTTTTTTATTCTATCAGCTATTATCTTTGAAAAGATCTTTATATCAATGTTTAATAACGAAATAGCTCTATAATTCGATACAAAATGTGGGTCTTTCTCTGGTTTTAGAATGGGAGTAATCATTGTTTGTAACATTTTGTTGGGGAACTTTTTCTGGTCTCTTACTTCATTATAAACTTTAAAGAGAAGAGAAGCGATAGGGGTAAAAAATGTTTTATATAAGGAATCCGTTAGACCATCTGGTCCCGGAGCTTTCCCTTTGCGGAGTGTTTTTATAGCATGGGTAATCTCTGTCATAGATATCGGAGATTCCAAATCTTTAGTCTGTTCTATATTAATTTTTGGTAGTTTACAGGTAGATAAGAAGGTATCTATCTCTTCAGGCGTTGAGGTAATCTTTGGGAGGTTATATAATGACTTATAATATTGACCAAATACTTCCCCTATGTCAATTGGAGATAAATGATCTTTGTTGTTATATTTGATCTTTGTAATCCTTTGTTGTCTTTTTTTGAATTTTAGTTTATCAGAAAAAACTTTACTCGTTCTATTTTCTCCATGATACCACAGCTGTTTTAACCTTATAATTGCATTGTTCACTTTATTTGATAAACTAGTTTTAATTTGAGTTTGTATTTGTTTAATTTTGTTTAATTTTAATATATTGAAATCTTTTTTATTAGTATTTCCCAATATGGCTAATTCTATATAAAGATCCGTTAAATTTTTCCCCTGTTCTTTTTTCAATTTTGCACCAATTTTTATAAAGTTTCCCCTCATGAAACATTTATATGTACACCAAAGAGTAGTATTGGATACTTCTTTGTTATCATTAAATCTTATAAATTCTTCTGCTTGGTCTTTCAAGTATTTTAGGCCAGATACTGTGTCTAGAATTTCATCATTCATCCTCCAAGGTATAGTTACCTTGGTGTCATTTTTTTGTTTAATATTAGTTATTATCGGTGCATGATCTGACCAGGATATATTATCAATGTTAGAATTCTCAAACTTATGTAATCTGTACGGATTTGTTAGAAAAATATCTATTCTAGAATAGGTTTTATGTACATGAGAAAAATACGAATAATCCCTGGTGTTAGGGTGATGAACCCTCCAGATATCATAAAGGTCGTGTTCTATCATGATATTAGTAAATGATCTGGCATTATTAATTATTTTTCTTGTATAATGATTATTCTTATTAGTTAGTGTTCTATCCATTTTTACGTCTGGTGTAACATTCATATCCCCAGCTATTAATAAAGTTCCTTTTTTTATTTTTTCGATTTCCTTAAAAAGCGATTTAAAAAATTTACTGGAGTAGATATTTGGTGCGTATAGATTTACTAGTGTATATATTTCTTCGTTTAACTTACAGATTAGGATCAAACTTCTACCTTGGTTATCTTTTTTTTCCATGATAAGTTCGAATTTAGTATATGCTGAAATTATTATTGCGACTCCTCTCTTCTTTTTAATATAGTCTGATGTAAAGATTATTGGGAATTTAGAAAATTTCCAGTAATTATTTTTCTGCTTCTGCCAATGTGTCTCCTGAACGAAACATAGGTCTATTTTATTTTTCCTAATTGTATCATATAAATATCCTCTCTTTTGGGGGGTATTCAAACCCTGGGTATTAATAGATAACACCCTAACCATATTCATAGATCTTTACTGATCCTTTGTAATCTATAGTAATAGTTTTGGGAACTTCACTCCACTTCATTCTCCATATGCCCCTGGTGTACGCATTCATACATACAAGTAATCCTATATCCCTTAAAGGGAAACAGGGTCTCCAGTTTGGAATAATCCCTGGATAATATTCCACTGGATTGTACATTGTCTAGCTACTCCAAATTGAGCTCCTAGCTAGAGCACAGTTGCTGACGTGGTGTGTGGAAGGGGAGAGAAAAAAACAAAAAGGGAGGGGGAAGCAGGAGAGGGAAAAAAAAAAAGAGAATTCATACAAACACACACATACACCTATACACATACATGTATACAGATTCACATACTCACACATATTTACATATATGTATATAGACATACACGGATATATATACACACTAATGAACCCTTCCCGTCCAAATACCTTGATTTTTATAATTGTTTCTATATTAACTGCCCAGGCCTTCAGCTTCATTGTGATTTTAGTAATATATCTCTGATTATCACCATTCCCCACCATCAGTATCCTATTGTAATATTAGTAGTGTTAATTATCTATAATTATCTATAATGTGTATTGTGTATATTGTGTATTAAATTTTGTTCCCTTAATCCATTTTATACGTGACCTCTGTTTCTTTATCTCAAGAAAAAAAAAAAAAACGAAAAAACGATAGAGTGCATTTTAAGTTATCTGTTATTTGATTCAGGTGTTGTGTATTTAGATTCTAAATTACCCCATTTCGTTGAGATATCTGCTAAGTCCAATTTTCTTTAAAGTTGCTCCCCTTTGATTGTTAATTTTGCCTAAGAATAGTTTAAATATTATACGTGTCTTTCTATTATAGGTGCCAGAAATTTTTTTAGCGTGAGGAAACCCTGAATTAATCTCTATTAAACGCCTTCACACTCGCTATAGGTCACACTATCACACAATTGCTATAGGACGGTATAGAGAATTTAAGATTCTATCTATATGTTTGGCCGTTCATCATACTCTACAGTTTTCTTTATAATCCTACTAATGTTATTTTCTTCATTATGTCTATATTTCTATTATTTTATCATTTATTTTTCAAATAAACCATAATTCATTATTCGTTAAAAAAAAAAAAAAAGAAATTCCCTCTCCTCTACCTAATCCCCATACACATCTCTTTTTCTATATATTTTTGGCAGTGGCGTTCCGTTTAAAATAGTCCCAGTTTACCCAGATCCTCTAGTGGGTCAGAAATAATTGTAGTTTTCCCTTTATGAAAAATAATTAGTTTTACAGGAAAACCCCATCTGTAATGAATATTATTTTTTCGTAGTTGCAGTGTTATATCTTGGAATTTCTTCCTAGTCATACGTGTGGCTGCTGATAGGTCGGGGTATATGGAGAGTCCTGAAAATGTTTCATCATGTGGTCTCTGGTATCTGATTTTCTGTAGAAACTTATCTTTTATGAGGCAGTTCATAAATCGGACTATAACGTCCCTAGGCTCAGAGGGGTTAATTCCCGTTGGTTTTGGTAACCTGTGCCATCTTTCAAAAGGATGTACTCCTTCGTGCTGATTATCAACAAATTGGCCCACAAATTCTTTAAGGTATTTTTCCAGATCATCGTGATTAATATTTTCTGGTATACCTTTTATACGGATATTATTCCTTCTTGATCTATCCTCTATTTCTGTAAGTTTCTGTTCGAGAGTTAGTATTTTAGATTTCATTAAATTATTTTGTACCTGAAGCTTTTGGATTTCATCTTGCAATTTTATGAAGCTTTGATTTTGGTTTTCTAATTTCTCTTTTATTTCTGTTACTTCATTTTTGAGTTCAGTTGATGTTACTTGGAGGTCTTGTTTAATCTTACAATACAGATTATCCAATGCTTCTATCATACTTTCTTGTGAGCATGTTTTTTGTGGTATTGCACTCCCTGCTTCTATATTGGTTTGGAGCAGGGAGTCCTCTGGTGTAATTGATAATCTTGTTTGTTTTGTTGGGGGATTATGTGATTTTGGGGAGTAAAAGGTGTTTATGGTTTTTGATTTATCAGATTTATCAGATTTATCTGATTCCACCTGTTTCTCTTTCCTGGGGGCCATTGTCTTTTGATTTGGGATTTGGGATCCTCCTTTGTCTCTTTCTCCCTTGCTTTCCTGTCCCTTTCCCCCCTTCTCCTCTATCTCAAACTCCCCCACCGTCTTTCCCCCTCCTCTCTTTAGTCTCTTTAATTAGTCCACCTTCTCTTATCTGTTTCATATCTTCTTTTTTTTCTTTTTTTTTTTTCTCTTTTATCCTTATAGGACCATGATTGTATTCTAAAGAGTAAGGAGATATTCTGCAATTTCCTCCAATATCTATGGTACAGTATAGATTAGTTTATAAGCTACTCCGTACTTATTTTTCCCCCCAAATTTATAAAGACGAGCTTCTCTTTAAGTCCAAATAGGGTCTTACCTTAATCGATTATAAGACCTTTTACTTCATCAAAGAATCAAATATCAGCTCATACCTTAGATTTGGTGTAACAGGGCAATCTCATTAGCCGGTACCTGGCGGTATTAAGATGATTGTTGGCAGGTACCTCGGATTATGCGCCGATGTTCCTCTGGTCATGCCACGGGCGTACCTTATGTTTAGTGTTGCCGAAAGCAGCGTTCCTCGGTCGTTACCGCTCGGGGTTATGACATTTTCAGACACCTCAGTTAGACCTCAGTTAGAAAACGCCGCCGCTCCTCTAGTTTACTCTCCCCACACGCCACATCCACGCTCACGCAACACCTCACTTCCGGCTGATGTCCCACGTCCTACGTCATGCCGTTTGCAAAAGGTAGTAGGAGTGCTGCATTGAAGCCTCTTGCGGCCATGTGACCACTCTTTCAGGGACTGTCTCCTTGAGGGGGAACTGTCTGGGCTGTCACACTGTCCCCCCAGAACGATAGGAATGCCAATCACCGGCGTGGGAACTGTTGTGATCGGGTAAGTAATTAGGAATGCCGCGGACGTACCTAACCTTAAGGACCATTTTTGTTGGACGTACCTAGTAGTTTGCCAGGTAGCGACTATAAACTAAATAAGTAAATCTCTGTACCCTGAGCATTATTTACACCAGGGGAAGGCAACCTTTTAGTGTACTGTGTCAAAACAAGATCTTGAAGTTCCATGGTGTACAGGTCCTACTTTTTTTTAAAGTATATGTTACCATATTTTTCTTGTGTTATTTATGGGGGCTGCAGTTGCTTTGGGATGTTTTATTTGTGTGTGTGAGTATTTATATTGTATATTTTCATGAATTTGTGGATGTTTGTATGATACTTTTGAATGTGGGCTGTGTACAGGGCTGCTTGTGGAATTGTGTGTGTGTGTGGATGATATGTTACATTGTGTGTTTGGTGTGTTGGGAGGGCTGCTTGTAGCATTGCATGTAAAAGGCTGCTTGTGGGGTTGTGTGTGTGTATGTGGATTCTCAGTGGTGTTGTTTGTGGGGAGCAGGTTTGTATGTGAGCTGTTTGTACTATTTGTATGAGGAAAGGCTTCTTCTGCTGCTCTGTGTATATCTAGCAGTGTGAGTGGCTTCCATGGTGTCCAGTGGGGACTGGGCAACTAAGCCAAGAGCAGAAGCAGTGATACCTGCTGTGGGCTGCTCTACTCCAGTGCAGATTCACGTTCTCAAGTGCTGGGATGAAGTGATCTAAGATCACTTCCTCTAAGTGCTGCAATTTGTAAATTGAGGATTGCCCTTCACCACTTACAATCACTGCTCGGTTTGCACTAGCAGACTACTGAAAGTTCGAGTGTGTTTGTAAAAATTAGAACCAATTTGACTCTGTTGAATCTAGTTCTAGAGCTCTGATCTTTTCACTTAACATTTGCAAATAGGTCATCAGCTGACCGCAACTCACTGTTTAATGAATACATTCTTATTGTTATGCCTTTAATAGTTTTGTACATGACTTGCTTGTGGTCATTTATAACTGTAGAGTTTTGACAGCAAAGCTGCCAATTCTTTAGAGTACCAGAATTCAGTTGTAACCCGACATCCTTTTGACAGGATATAATCACAATGTAATTCCTTTGTTTTAATCTCTTGCTAAGAGCCAGACGATGCTGTTGGCCATTGGCCTAGTTCTGTATACGAAATAGGAGCTCTTCAATTGACCAGGATCCAGGAAGTATGAATTAATGGAATACAAAACAAAACACATCATAATGAACAGTATTTGGACATAAGAAGACATTTGTCTGATGTCATAGACTATTTAGTTTTTCATGGAAATAATCCTTAGTTGGAGATGTCAATTTACTATTCTATATTTTGTTGCTTGATGATAAATTTATATCTCTTGTATAGCTTTCAATGTACAATTCCTTAAGAAGCAAATGGCTAATAGATAAAACATTTATTACATATCAAAATTTGTACTCTATATAATCATTTCTGTGGGGTGAGTCATGTCTGTGGGGTGAGAAAGTGAGCCAATATCCACCTCTATTATACAGGTACACACACTACTATACATATACCCCTGATAGCGGTACTCGCTCTATATATATATATATGCACAGTGGACACGCAGAGGATTACCAGTGCAGTCTGGGCACCCCAGGAACGCTGGGCCTGTGACAACCGTCATGGTTGTCATCCCCTGATGGCAGCCCTGCATTTACTTATACATAGTATACACACAATGGTACTCTGTTATACACACACTAATACACAGTATACACACTTCTATAAACACACACACATGATGCAGAATATATACAAAGACACACACTGCTATACCTTGCACAAACATCACACAATACTACACACACACTCAGACACAATATACGCACTGCCACAAACACAATCATATTATACACAAAGCAAAACAGTGGCTCTTCATCCACAAAATTGTCACATTCTCAAGCCATTTTTATGAATAGAGAGCTACTGATTGGCTGATAGCATTGGCTGACTGTTAACCCAATCAGAAGAATTACTGACCACGACAGTCCTAGGCTTTTATTTTGAAGCTTTTGGAGAGGGCAGAGCAATCCAGTGCTCTGTTTTATGGTTAAAAAGTTGGTGAAAAGTTTAATCCTCAAAAGAGCCAGCGACAGGGACCTCCAGGCACCATAATCACTCCATTCCAATTGAGTAGTTATGGTGCCCAAGGGGTCCCGTTAATATAATTTTTTAAAAAAACAGAGAATATCATGGAAAAAAAATCATATATATTATAGGTGATTTTCAATGTTTTATTCAGTGATTCATTTCCAGGGAAGTGATGGTTTCCCTTATTTCTGATTTGATTACTTTAAGTGTCATTAACTCCTTATTTTATTTTTTTGTAAACTTATTGGGGATCCAAGCAAAATTTCAGATTAATACCCTATATTCCTCCATTCTCTGAATTTCAAGAAGTCTACACACAGTGCCAGTTCAAGATCTTGGCTTGAACTTTTATGTTGGAAAGGTGTATCAACAGGATTGTTCAAGGACTTAGCAAAAAGTATTTCTTGATGAAACTTTTTTCTTCACCCTATGAGCCCCTTAGTGCATGTTGCTTATACCATACTCATTAAAGGAACAGCCCCACTTCTATAACAACTTTATCTCCAAAAATTCATTATGGGACATGAGTATTTGGTCACCATCTTACCAGAGTTCCCATTATTCTCTAAAGGGGGAACTTAACTACTGGTTGCAACCTTCTCACTACTTTTCCAAGGTTCCTCCAAATTGACCAGTTGATAACACATGTTTAATCTCATTGTTGGTAAATAGTGGATTGTCCGTTTCTCTTTGATGAACATGGAGCTAGTGTAGCATGTCTAATAACATTGACACTTTGAAGGCTTTACTACACCAGGAAATGTATTAATCTGGAGCTGTACGTTTACGCTACTATCCTTTATCTTCAGTAAGACTAGTAAATCTCATGGATATTTTTAAACAAATACATGCGTAAATCTTTTTCTTGCTTAAGCTGGCTTTAACATGCACTAATAAATTGAGTCTATAGTCTCAATGTCACAACTAGGACAAGCACACAAATGTCCCATTTCATAAATATTAACACAATCGCACAGTTATATGCTTCAGAAGTTGGATTTATTAAAGCCCACCTTTGCTGAGAGATCTGTCACATTATCTTAAAATTACCATGTGCATATTGATTAAAAATTGGATGTTCTAAGACCCGTGCTTTCATAAGTTCAACATGTAACATATTAGTCTAAACAGAAAGGTGAAATTTAATTGCTTTGCCCTACACCATATGAATATTTTTTTCTGTCACTGATCATTCTAATTGGATGCAACATACATTAAAAAATAGAATGTTGAACTGCATTTAAAACCTCCCTCTTATATAATACAGATTTTAAATAATTGCGCAAAAAAGCTTGGAAAATGTTTTTCTGTACTCACATCAAAGTTATGCAAAGTCTTAGAGTTCAACTAAGCCATGCCTAGCAAAAATTCATTTAATAACCATACAAAATTTCTGAATGTAAAATATTTTTTCTACAGTAAAAATTGACAGTTGTTCTATCATAGTTTTAACAGCGTTGTGAAAAAATATATATAAAACAATCCATTTAAATGATCAGATTCAACAATTTGCATAATTTAATATTTAATGTACTAGAAGCGTACATCTGTTTTTACCAACAGCCTTTAAGTTCAAAAATCACACTTTTAATATTGTAAACACATGCTGTGATTTTTTAATTTTTGTACCAGAATAATGTGAAAATATTATAGATGCATGAAGGGAATTACCAGATTGGATGGAAATTAAATTGAAATAAATGTTGATTTGCAATAATGTAGTGAAGATAAACTCAGAAGGTAAGAAACACTCAAGCAACGTACAATGCTTAAACATCAATGGAGAGTTAAATATTATAAAGATTCAAAACAGATAAAATATGCAACACATTGAATGATATATCAAAGTTTAGCTGAAAACCAATACTTATTATTAGGATATAGGGTGTGAAATAGAACATAAATTTGCCTTTTAACTGTATTGTCTTTGAGAATAATTGTGTGAAATACAACTATTTTTATAATCCAGAGTGTGAAACAAAAAATGTATGTGTGTAGAAAATTCTAGCCCTGTATCTACAGGGCCAGAAAGTCTAGAGACATGGATATTAGATACACTAAACAATCAAAGTATTTACATAGTTCCCATTGTAACAAAATCCAATCACCCTAAGTAGTATCACAGCACAAAAGAAAGTTGGAAATAGAAAGTGCATATCCCTATTCACAAACATTATCAAATAACCCTTTAGTGACCAGACCATTTTTCAAATTTCTTACCGTTAAGGACCAGGGCTATTTTTACATTTCTGCGGTGTTCGTTTAGCTGTAATTTCCCTCTTACTCATTTACTGTACCCACATATATTATATACCGTTTTTCTCGCCATTAAATGGTCTTTCTAAAGATACCATATTTTTTCATCATATCATATAATTTATTATAAAAACAATTATAAAATATGATGAAAAAATAAAAAAACACACTTTTTCTAATTTTGACCCTCAAAATCAGTTACGCATCTACAACCGCCAAAAAACACGCATGCTACATAGTTTCTACATTTTGGCAGGCACTGAACAAGCCGGCTATTCTTGCCATGTGATCGCAAGGACCCCACAATCACATGGCCCGAGAGGACCGGATCGGGTAGTAGGAGTCTTCCTGACCTCCTAGGCAGATGTCAGGATCGCGATTGCCAGCAGGGGATCGCCATCAATCAGGTTAGTGGTGATTTACTAAATGATGTACCAGGTACGTCCGCGGTCATTAACAACCTTTTGTGGCGGACGTACCTGGTACGTCGCCAGTCGGGAAAGGGGTTAATTATACTCTGGGGAGATCACTGGTCACCAAAGGCTACTTTGTTACACCAAAATGCAGTACAGAATGAAGTGAGTATGTTCTACTGTTTTTCCATTAATAGTAATTCAGGATTAGTACATAAAGAAATGGCTATTAAAATGAAATATAAACACTCATACTTTAGCTTATTCTTATGTGCATCAGATATCCCATTGAAAATGTAAGACTCAAATTAGAAGGATGTATGTTCAAAAAAAAAATCCTTCATCATCTCATCAAAGTTAGCCTGAGTCGGAGAAACAGAATATAGAACGGGGATGGTACACTAGATACCTCGGTCACCAGGGGGTAAGCCTAGTACCTACTCTACCACACAAAATTGATTTTCTTAAGAATATATAAGTTGTATTCAACTCAAAGTAGATAAACTCTTGTTCTAAATCTCAAACCAGGAGTATACTATATTTGAAGAACAAAATATAAGGAAAGAGGGGATAGGAACAAGAAGTACTTCAATCACCAGAGGTTAAAACCCCTGTAGGCAGGCATGCAAACCAAACACCAATGCATTAATGCAGACATGCAAATAGTATGTTGACAGTTGGTTGTCACTTGACCCTATGATTTTTATTGCTTAAGTAGTTAATGGTACCTTTCCCAGTAAATATTTATTTGCAGCAGTGAAGACTTGTCTATAGGGTATAGACCAGCAGAGTATAAACATACATGTGAAAATATGTTCCATTTAGGTGCCAGACATATAAAACCATGGCATTTCTGGAACAGCAATTTTTCTTGTTTTCACTCACATCTTACCAGCAATATTTTCAAACAAAAAGAGACTTGCAAACAGGACTTACTGAAAGTGTTCTCTGAAATAGTAAATTAGGATAGAACATGACATTTCAGTGTTGCAAAGTTATTAAATGTATTTCTGCCTTTCATCTTTAGATGAACAAGTTGTAATAAAATAAAAAACTAGAGCACAACTAAGGATAGCTGTAAGCAAAAGATAGTCTTTAGAAAGCATGTGATTTATCTAAATTCAGGCTACATGCATTTTACTTGACTGATGTAAATGTAATGTGTTAAATGTAGCTAATTTTAATTGTGGACTCAATTTGTGGAATCGTTTAGTCCCATTACCTTAAACCTTTCCAGTAAATTGTTTACTGTTTACTCGATTGTTGGGTACTCAAAGTGAATTTCAAATTTATAGGAACATTATAGGTTCAGGAACACAAACACTCCCCATTCCCTTTTTCTCCCTAAAGATAGCAAAATCTTACCTTTATTCCAGTCTGCAGCTGCTGGCTCTGCCCATGATCTGCCTGCTTGGCTGATATCATCAATAGTGGTGTTCTAAGCCAATCACTATGCTTTCACATAGAAAAGCATTGGATTGGCTGTGCTTGCTAAGGAGGCAGATCAAGGGCAGAGCCAGCACAAGTCAAACACAGCCCTGGCCAATCAGCACCACCTCATACAGATTGATTGAACCAATGCATCTCTATCAGGAATGTACGGAGAGTGGAGACACTGAATGGCAGTGCTGCACAGGGTGCTGCAGAAGCTACCCAACATTTATGCATGTTTTTTTTTTTTAAAGTTAACCAGTTAGACAATAATTCCTTTTTATAAACTGAAATAATTACCTTGCAGGGTTAACGCCACCTCTAGTGGCTGTCTACTAGACAGCCACTAGAGGTCACTTCCTGGCTTGTAGCAAGGATTTTCCTTGCTAGAGCATCGCTGGATGTCCTCACGCTGTGTGAGGACCTCCACGTTGCTCAAATCCCCATAGGAAAGCATTGAAATTAGTTTTCAATGCTTTCCTATGGGGAGCGCTAATGCGCATGCACGGCATTGCCGCGCATACGCATTAGGTCTCCTTGGCCGGTGGGCGGGATCAGTCTCACCCACCGGCCAACGGAATCACAGGGAGGAGCGGCGCGGAGGAGGAGGCAGTGATGAGGGACATCGCCGCTGCCTCAGGTAAGTGAATGAAGGGGTTTTCACCCCTTCAGTAACTGGGGATTGGGGGGTGGGAGGGAGAGGGACCCTCCAGTGCCAGGAAAACGGATTGTTTTCCTGGCACTGGAGTTTCCCTTTAAGGACCAAACTTCTGGAATAAAAGGGAATCATGACATGTCACACATGTCATGTGTCCTTAAGGGGTTAAAGTGTCATATTTGTATAACAGTGTTACTTTGGAAAATTATGTGTGTGAGTGATTATGTATCACGATAACAGTTAATGTTTGGATTTTTAAAAGCCCTTGTGTTAGTTTTCACATCCTTTGTAATTCTGGCTTTTAAACCTTCCCTCTTGATTTACTGTTATTAGCCCCTCAAAGATGTGTTTGAATTAATTCATACCTGATCTTCATTTGCCCCTCTTTTAAATGAAAGAAGTTAGAACGGCCTATTGATTTCTTTTAAAGCTGCTGTTCACTCAGCTGTGAATTAGGAAAACAGTCTGACTGCTTTAGAAGCTTACATTGTGTGTCCTTACGCTGTTTAGTGAACTTCATGGGTGTTTTTTTTTTTATTCTGGCTCTACACAATGCGACACGTTTTAATACCACATCCTCACTTAAAACAGAACGTGTGAAACTATAGTTTTGAGGACACAATATTTGTAGTACTGAGATCACAGAAAAATGTAAAATCTAGTTAGGAACTGTCTTGAGAAGCACTGATGTATCTTTCGATATCAGCTTAGAGTTTTTTGTAGAAAATAATACTTTAAAATCTTGAATAACTTCGTGGTTGAAAGAAAAAACAAAAAAATAAGCAAATTAATGTGTATGTCTTATATAAAGCTTCCGTAAAATTTTTACAATCGAAGGAACTCTATAGTCAGGAATACAAACGTGTAGTGTTAAAAAAACACGTTAGGTGGCCACCCCTCCCTTACCCCCTTGAAAAGGGTTAAAACTAGACATGTGCAATTCATTTAATTCCGAATGTACATTCGGACGAATTTCATGCAATTCGAACATTTGGATGCTTACGAATGTCCGAAGTTCGAATTGCTGAATTGCCGAATTTCCAAATTGCTGAAGTGCTGAACCAAACTGAATTGCCAAAGTGCCAAAGTGCTTTGGATTTCTGAAAACTGGCAAAACAAGTGGTTAGGGTTTGGGATTAGGGTCCGAATTGCCAAAGTTCTGAACCGAACCGAATGCTATTGGTCCGAATTGCCGAAGCAAAAAAATTTTTTTACTTACCCGAATTTCCGAACCAAACCAATTTTTTTCCCCATGCACATTCATAGTTCAAACTCACCTTTATTTTAGGCTACATGGGCCAGTTACCGCTGGTTCTGCCTGCTTGGCTGAGATCATCATAATTGACAATCTCAGCCAATCCAATACTTTCCCATATCTGTTGTCCAAGCATCTCTTTACTATACTCCAGCTTCCTGGTGCAGCACCGAAATTAGACTTGAGCATTCAGTTTTAAACACAGTGCAATTCATCTTAATTTTGGTCGATCGTTGGGTTGTAACAGTTAACTGATATCTTGACAAATTACTTGCACAATATAAGACATGTTCATTTACTTGGAGTTCTGTCCTTGGCACCAAAAAAAAGGGAACATTATGGAGAAGAAGCAGTTTTTTTTGGCAGGAGCAAATAAGCAGCTTTGTTTACCATGATTGACATGAGGTCCAATCAATCATGTGGTAAAAAAAAAAATAGCTGGTTAGGGTTAGCCACTAACTGTTCATTTTATTCATAGATCAAGTGAAGTGAAGTGACCAAAAGAGGGGAGAACAGGAGGAGCTGTAAAATATCTACATTTCTAAGCAGAATTCTTCCAGATTCTTTGCTTTTAGCTATTGAAGGAGGGAGACAAGCATACAAGCATACAGGACTTGGTTTCAATGCTGTAAATGTGTGGGAGTGGGAGCTAGTTTGTGTGATTTATCCTAGTGTGAAACTTGCAAGGTAGTTAGATTATTGCTGTGTCTAGCAAGCCAGTGCTGTCTTTAACATGGGGCAAACGGGGCAACTGCCCAGTTACTCCTGGATGACATAAAGCAGCTGTGTTTCAGTCAGTATGCCTGCCAGTATGTTTGTGTGTGTATCAGTAGGTCTGTCAGTGTGTCTGTGTGTGTGTGTATCAGTATGTCTGTCAGTGTATGCGTCTGTATTTGTGTGTGTCAGTATGTCGGTCAGTGAATATATATGTGTTAGTATGTTTGTCGGTGTGTGTATGTATATGTAAGTATGTCTTGAATCTCTCTACTTTAGTTCCCCAATTGCAATGGCGTGAAAGGCGTGATTGGGATAGGGGCAGAGTCCAGGGGGCCCAAGAAAATGCTTTACCTTTACCTTATTAATATTATAGATGACCCTGTAGCCAACCAGTGCCACTTGCACCAACTTTAATTCACTGATTTAGAGTGTGGCAAGAAAATGCTTTTATTTTTTACTGTGTTTAATCCAGTGTCCCTCAGTAGCAGAAGTATTACAGTCATCCTTGGAATATCAGGGTTGTTTTATAGAACACAATAGCCAAAGTGTAAAAAAACTCAAGCTCAGCTTTAACTGGCCTACTTTTTCTTTGTCTTGCCAATCAATCAGTGAGAAAATGTGTGATAGCAATTGACAATCTCAGCCAATCCAATGCTTTCCCATATCTGTTGTCCAAGCATTTTTTACCACACTCCAGCTTCCTGGTGCTGGAGGAAACATCAACATTTTTACTAAAATTAAAGCTAGAAGATCTGAAAAAAGAAACTGCTTCTGTCAACAACTTTAAAATGGCATTTATTTCTTAATATTCTATGTACCGTATATACTCGAGTATAAGCCGAGTTTTTCAGCACATTTTTTGTGCTGAAAAACCCCAACTCGGCTTATACTCGAGTCAATAGTCTGTATTATGGCAATTAACATTGCCATAATACAGACAGGGGCTGTGGGGGCTGCAGAGATCTTACTTACCTCTCCTGCAGCTCCTGTCAGCTCTCTCCTCCTCCGCGCCGTCCGTTCAGCACCTCGGTCAGCTCCCAGTGTAAATCTCGCGAGAGCCGCGGCTCTCGCGAGACTTACAGTGTGAGCTGACAGAAGAGCTGACCGGACGGCGCGGAGGAGGAGAGAGCTGACAGGAGCTGCAGGAGAGGTAAGTAAACTCTCTGACAGCCCCCCTCTCCCCCCCACTGAACTACCAATGCCACTGGACCACCAGGGAAGGAGCACACATACACTGCACTCATATACACACTGCATTCACACACACACACTGCACTCACACTGCATTCATATACACACTGCATTCATATACACACACTGCATTCACACACACACACACTGCACTCATATACACACAGCATTCACACACACACACTGCACTCATATACACACTGCACTCACACTGCATTCATATACACACTGCATTCATATACACACACTGCATTCACACACTGCACTCATACATACACTGCACACACTGCACTCATACACACACACTGCACTCATACACACACTCTGCACTCATACACACACACTGCACCCATACACACTGCACCCATACACACTGCACCCATACGCACACACTGCATTCTCATACGCACACACTGCATTCATACACATACACTGCATTTATTCTATACACACACTGTAAAAAAAATTCAATTAATATAATTTTTTTAGGATCTAATTTTATTTTGAAATTTACCAGTAGCTGCTGCATTTCCCACCCTAGTCTTATACTCGAGTCAATACGTTTTCCCAGTTTTTGGGGGTAAAATTAGGGGCCTCGGCTTATATTCGGGTCGGCTTATACTCGAGTATATACGTTAATTTATTTAAAAACAATTATTACACATATAACATTTTATTAAAATATTAAAGCAAAAAAAGGAAATGTTGTAGTAGCATGGCATTTTCAATTATGATTAATACATATGACATAACCAATATATATCAATGATAAAGCCAGACAGTACAAAAAAAGAACACATTTCAGAGTGTGGTTGGGTACTTCAAGAAGAACCTAAGCTTAATTATTGGCACAGGAATGTATGGAACACACTCATCTATAAAAATGTACATACATATCCTTCCGTTGTTCTAAAAAGTTTTAGTTCTTACCTTCTGTGGCCAGATTCTATATTTTTTGTTTTTTTAAGTTAAGTTGGCCATATCCTTATTTTCCATTATTTACCAGACACCAAGTAAACTAGTAACAGTCACCCAATAAACTGAGAGCTCTTTTGAGTTAGAAAGGCACATTTTTAGGAGGTTTTCCTGAATTTTGATAGTTTTTAATGAAATGTTTACATTTTGTTTTCCTTACTACAACTCATATTCATGAATAAACAACATATACTTTCCTGCGTATTTTTACTTCTTTGTTCAGAACTAAGATACCGAACTGGGATCTATTGTGACATTTTGATAAATAATACAACTGTCCTTTACCCTTTCTAAGCTGGTGATGAATATTTATCTACATTTGAGAGTGGTCTTAATGCATTAACTAGAATCTTAAAAAATCTGTATTAATATGTAATAAAGTCACATACAGTATGTCGCAAATACATATGCAATCACCAAGGCATGCAAAAAAGTTGCACATGAATAAATTATAAATTAAGGCCAAGTATAAAATATCCACATCAATATATAATGAACCAAGATTACCATGCTTTCATAGTTGCCACTATATGTCAGTTTGTCGAAAACAATTGACTAGTCAGTTTTTGGGTAATAAATCTTTTAATGTACTGTTTTATTAGCATGGAAAACAAGCAGAACCTAAGAGACAACAGAAAGTCACTGGAGCTACCTATATCTCCCCCGAGTAATGAAGATGTACAACTCTAAATGACACTTCATAAATCACATTTTGAAATCACCACTCAATAGGACATTGTGTTTTACTGTATAGTTGGATACAGCTGAATAGCTGCACATTCATTATTATCTCTGTTCTAACTCAACTCCCAATGTGAATGGGATTGTAAAGCCTTATCACAAGTGAGCTCTTCATTGTATTACATTGTCACTGCATTAGGCATTGTTAATAAAAGTGTGTGTTTACTCATACCATATTACCATTGAAATAATCCTTAATGTGTAGATAAATGGAATCGCTCTCTTCTCTACTAACACATGAAAAAAGTTCAATTAAATAATAATTCAGGAAACTATATATATTTATATATTTGGCATCTTTAAGGAACTTAGAAGGCTTATACCTCTCCTTATTGGTCAGAAAGGGGGACTGTCTGTTTTAGCTGTAGGGGCGCCAAACTTAAATATTTTCAGAAAGAAGTTGACATGTCTACCTATATGGGACTCTATCAAACTTAGAGACCAGGGCCTCAGATATACTAGTAGCTTCCATAAAGTAAACATAATTTCACCTAGAAAAAATTTTGAATTATGTAATAATATACCCATAATCTACTTGAAAACTACTGAGAGCTAAAGTTGTACTTCCTTGTTAAGAACTGTATGATATAATTACTCACTCACTTGCATATCCTTTAGAACAGGAATTGTGTGGCAGGGAATTATAAAAGGTATCTATAGCTGGATAGCCAAATTAAGATACTTGTAATTTAGAGCAAAACTACATTCATCAAGGAACCCAATATTATTATTATTATTATTATTATTATTACTGGTATTTTTATAGCACCAACATATTCCGTAGCGCTTTACAATATTATCAAAGGGGAAGATTTAACAATAAATGAGACTATTACAAAAACTTACAGGAACAATAAGTTGTAGAGGGCCCTGCTCAAACGAGCTTACAGTCTATAGGAGGTGGGGCGTAAAACACAACAGGACAGGAGGTAGCAATCAAACAAGATGGAGTGAAGCAGAGCTGGAGGAGAGAATAGAGTGATGCCATTTAGGAGAGAGCAAAAGGCAGGTATGTAAGGTGGAGGTTACTCTGGAAAGCCATAAGTTTTCCTAATAAGATGGGTTTTGAGGCACTTTTTAAATGATTAAAGACTAGGGGAGAGCTTGATGGTCGTAGGCAGACTATTCCAAAGGAAAGAAGCCACCCGCGAGAAGTCCTGCAAGCGTAAGTTGGCTGCACGGGTGCGAGCAGTGGACAGGAGAAAGCCACGGGCAGATGAAACAAAATAAGTAATTTAGATACAATACATTCTGGACCAGCGAAAATTATTAATGCTTTTAAGCAAGTTTATAGAATAGAAAAATATAACAATTTTAGACATGCTGAAATTTAAAAAAAAAAAAACTATTGCTCTCCATGTACATATAGCAAAGCTGAACAATATATATTTTAACGATGGTTTTGGAGCAGTGTTACATGTACTTTCTTGCTAAAATGCAAAAAAAAAAATATTCCTACTCGGGAAAATTAATAATGCTCTTCTGCAGTCTTGCATTGTAGAAACGTATCTGAATTGGTAAAGGGAGATTCGACCAGAAGTAAAATATAGCATTTTTTAACATCATTACTTTTATTGTTTATAATGCTGAAAACAAAATACATTTTTATAAATATTTTATGTTGTTTTTTTTTCAGGTTGTTAAATAATAAAATTGATGATGCTAAAGAAGAATGCTATACTGTACTTCTACTGGTCAAATCTCCATAGATAGATAGATAGATCTTAAGGGTATACGCTTCCATTAAGGGTATACGTTGCTTGTGCATTCTTTACGCCGAAGTGCATAACTTTGCATTTTTCAACTTTAAATTTAATCTGCCATTTGAGTGCCCAGTCCCCCAGTCTATCTAAATCCCTCTTCAGCAAAGTAATATCTTGCTCACATTGTATTATTTTACAGACTTTTGTGTCATCTGCAAACACTGAAACATGACTTTCAATGCTTTCTTCAAGATCATTTATAAACATGTTAAATAGAAGGGGTCCCAGAACAGAACACCGAGGGACACCACTTGCCACCTCTGTCCATCCTGAAAATTGACCATTAATGATAACTCTTTGTACTCTATTTTTAAGCCAATGTTCTACCCAAGAACAAGCATTTTCATCTAGACCGATTTCCTTGAGTTTGAACACTAATCTATTGTGTGAAACTGTATCAAATGCCTTGGCAAAATCCAAATAGATCACATCCACTGCAACACCCTGATCTATACTTCTATTTACTTCTTCGTAGAACGCAATCAAGTTAGTTTGACATGACCTGTGCTTCATAAAACCATGCTGATTTTTGCTGATAACCATGTTCTTTTCAAGGAATTCTTGAATATTATCCCTTAATAACTTTTCAAATATTTCCCCAGCCCCATAAGTTAAGCTCATAGGTCTACAATTTCCAGGCAAGGATTTTGAACCCTTTTTGAATATAGAAACCACATCTGCCTTCCTCCAATCCTCCAGAACACTTCCTGAAAGAAAAGAATCTTGAAAGATTAAAAACAGGGTTCACTTATTTCTACACTTAGTTCCTCAAGTAGTCATGGATGGATACTATCAGGCCCTGGTTCTTTGTTTATATTAACTTTCTTTAGTTGCTGTCTTGAGTTAACCAATCACAATTATTCTGCAAGTTTTTAGTAGCAATCATTTGCACATCTATTGCCATGGGTTCTTCCTTAATATATACGGAGGAGAAATAGTTATTTAAAATTCCTGCCTTTTCCTGGTCTTTTCCTGGTCTTCATTAACTAACACCCCCATTTCAGTTTTTAGTGTACCTACACTTTCATTCTTTTTTTTTTAGAATTTATGTACTTAATGCTTAATGTACTTAATGGTTTTGCTCTCTTTGGCTATCATTTTTTCATTTTGAAGTTTATCAAATCTAATCGCCTTTTTGCACGCATTATTGGCTTCCTTATATCTTTTATAGGATGCATCTGATTTGTCCGATTTAAATGCTTTAAATGCCCTTTTCTTATTTTTAATCTTTCGTTTTACTTCTCTACAAAGCCACATTGGTTTCATTTTGTTTCTATTATATTTATTACCCAAATGTTACATACTGAGAAGTGTACCTTTCTAATATTTGTTGGAAGATGTCCCATTTATCCTCAGTGTTCTTTTCACTAAATTATTTATGCCAGTCAATATATTGTAAAGCTGCCCTTAACTTATAGAAATTGGCCTTTTTTAAAATTACATGTTTTAGTATACCCCATGTGCTTTTGTTTTTTTTAGTTTATTTCAAAGGACACTATATTGTGATCACTATTTCCCAAGTGCTCACCTACTTAAATGTTGGTCAAAAGATCAACGTTGTTTGCTAAAACCAGGTCCAGACAAGTGTCCTTTCTAGTTGGTGCTTGTACAAGTTGTGACATGAAGGTGTCATTTATCAAGTTTAAAAACTTAATTTCCTTTGCTGTGCTACTAGTCCCTCTGTCCTAATTTCAATATTTTGTTAACAAAATACACAAAAATACTCCGCACATGTGCATATCAAACAATTGCAAGCACAGGGTAAACAAAACAAAAAATTAAAACAATTATGAAATATATGTGTGTGGCACAATTATTGGCAGTCCTATGAATTCTTATAGAAAAATACATTTGAAGTATATTCCTTTTTGATATTATATATTTTTACTACATCTGGGTGACTAGGAACAGAAAATTGTTCAACCATGACTTCACAGGGGCATACATATGAGGTAACACATAGGCCAAATTCTCTTAGTCATTCATCACAATGGTTAAAACCAAGCAATATGATTGTGATGTGCTACAAAAGGTTGTTGAGGTTACCAAAATGAGAATTGACTACAAGAAAAACAAAAAAAACAAAAGCATTGAAAATGTCAGTTTCGTCATCAGGGGAATAATTAAGAAGCTCCAGTCAACTGGAAATGTTATGAATCAACCTGGAAGAGTAACGTATTTTTATATTGTTTTAATGCACTGTGAAGAAGATGATTAGGGTGGCCAAAACATGTCTAAGGTTCACAGTTGGAGAATTGCAGAAGTTAGTTTCGTCTTGGGGGTCAGAAAGCCTCCAAAACGACAATCTGATATCTGTTTCAACACCACAAGTTTTTAGGAAGGGGTTTTAAGAAAAAGTACCCTACTCCCATCCAAAAACAAACTCAAGCATCTTCAGTTTTCCAGACACTACTGGAACTTCAAATAGGATCAGGTTCTATTGTCAGATGAAACAAAAAAAGAGATTTGGGGCAATAAACACCTGAAGTGGGTTTGGTGCACACAGGTATGGTGGTGGTTATTTAATGTTAAGAGGCTGTTTTGCTACCACAGGACCTAGATATTTTGTTAGGATACATGTCATCATTGAGTTTATCATATATGAACAGATATTAAATGAACACCTGACTGCCTCTGCCATATAGCTTAAAATGTGCCATGGTTGGATTTTCCAGCAGGACAACTATACAAAACATAAATCAAAATCAACACAAAAATTGTTTACTGACCACATTTTCAAGGTCCTGTCGATGCCATTACAGTCTTCTGATTTAAACCCCACAGAAAATCTGTGGAGTGTACTGAATAAGAGAGTCCACCAGCATCAACCTCAAAATTTGAAGAATGTGGAGAGATTCTGTATGGAGAATGGCCTCAGATCCCTTGCCATGTATTCTCCAAACTCATCAGGCATTATGGGTGAAGACTCAGAACTGTTATCTTGGCAAAGGGAGGTAGCACAAAGTATGGCCTAAACAGGTGCCAATAATTGTGCCTCGCATATATTTAACAAACATTTATTTAATTTGGAAAAACCTGTGTTGTGTTTGGAATTTTATGATAGTTAAAGGGACACTGTAGTCACCAAAACAACTTTAGCTTAATGAAGCAGTTTTGGTGTATAGATCATGTCCCTGCAGTTTCACTGCTCAATTCCCTGCCATTTAGGAGTTGAATCACTTTGTTTATTAACCCTAAGCACACCTCCCTGCATGTGACTTGCACTGCCTTCCTAAACACTTCCTGTAAATAGTCCTCTAAAGTTTATCCTTCCTTTATTCAAGTTCTGTTTAATTTAGATTTTCTTATCCCCTGCTATGTTAATAGCTTGCTAGACCCTGCAAGAACAAAACCAAAAAGGAGGTACAGTTTGTGGTGCTAGAGAACAGCTGCTAGAACACACTAGTGGGGTTTAATCACAAAAATCCCACAGAAACCAGAACACAACAATACAAAAAAAAAGTGTGCAGTGCATGTGATAGATTCACAAAGATATGTATCGGTGGTACTTCCACCTTAAGTGAATGTGTAAATCGAATAAAAGTAAGGATACATACCCCAATAAAACAGATGTTAGTAAGTATTAGTCCTGGACATAAAAAATAGGAAAATCATAGCAAAATACTGCAATAGTGATATCTAATATAGCAGTCTAAATGGTCCAACTCACATATGTTGGAGCCTGTTAACGAAGGAACTGGCTCAGGTAATGTCACTTAGAGAAACGTTCTCAGATGAATTCCAAAAGGATGGAGCTTGATCCTCAGTGTATAGGAGGAACAGGATAGGCAAACACCAGTTGGAAGTATAACAACAGTATCATTTATTAAAAAATATATAAAATCTTACATTCAGAATTCAGAGTGCTCGTTGTTGGCATCACAGAATTCTGAATGTAAGATTTTACATATTTTTTTAATAAATGATACTGTTGTTATACTTCTAACTGGTGTTTGCCTATCCTGTTCCTCCTATACACTGAGGATCAAACTCCATCCTTTTGGAATTCATCTGAGAACGTTTCTCTAAGTGACATTACCTGAGCCAGTCCCTTCGTTAACAGGCTCCAACATATGTGAGTTGGACCATATAGACAGCTATATTAGATCTACTCACTATTGCAGTTGCTATGATTTTCCTGTTTTTATGTACAGGACTAATACCTACTGACATCTGTTTTATTGGGGTATTTATCCTTACTTTTATTCGATTTACCCATTCACTTAAGGTGGAAGTACCACCGATACATATCTTTGTGAATCTATCACATGCGCTAGACCCTGCAAGAGCCTCCTGTATGTGTTTAAAGTTCAATTTACAGAGAAAGAGATACAATTGTTTGATGTAAATTACATCTGATTGAAAGTGAAACCAGTCTATTCATGCAGGTTGTGTCAGTCAGAGCCAGGGGAGGTGTGACAAGGGCTGCATAAACAGAAACAAAGTGAATTAACTCCTAAATGGTAGTGAATTGAGCAGTGAAACCTGAGAGGCATGATCTATACACACAACAGCTTCATTAAGCTAAAGTTGTTTAGGTGATTATAGTGTTCCTTTAAAGGAACAGTGCACACACAAAAATAATTTTATATTTTACAAGGCTACTTAAAATCACCTATCTTAGCAAGCAAATATAGGGCTTACCATATGACCATAGTGTGGTAAGCCCACCACTGCATCACAATAATCCAATATTGGTGGGTCCTACACTAACTTTTACAAATGTACATGCTAATTTGCAATACTTACAGCTTAAACTGCTTCCAGAGACTCCTTAATGTATGCTTTCCTGTGGTCACCTGCAAAGTGGATCCTACAGTAAATGGGTGGGGTGCTCAATCCAATAGGAACCTGGTCTGGAGTCCAAGTTTACCAAAATGGGAATTGGGGACACACTCAGAACATGCACTTCTAAGTAGTGCTGCTGCGTACTTAGTAAAAACCAAAATCTATACAAAATACAAAAATATAGTTAATACAAAATACAGTTAAGGAACAGCACACAAACAAAAACAAAAGTGCCATATAAAATTTTACAGGGCTACTTAAAATTACCCATCTTAGCAAGCAACTCTACATCATAGTACCACAATATCAGTGATATATACAGTTTTACAGTGTTGTTTGCTCATATTTATTTACCAAGGGTTCCAATATCAGTGGAGGGCACTCTAGTTACTATGAATTCTAGATATTTTGGAATATAGCAATCTGCACACATTTTACCAGCTACATGCAGCAGCAGTGGTTTTTGTTTTTTTCTCGGTACTCATCTTTAGTATTCATGACAATTATGTCATTTTCCACTCTGAACATATTTTAGCCAAAGGGATCCGGCTGAACTAGACTCTGTATGACAGTTAAAAAAAGCAGGAGACTGTTTTCATTAATCATGGTCATTTCATTATTGTCAGCTACTCTCTATTTTCTGGTTCTGACGTGGAGAATATTAGGATTGCCAATTAAGTCTAATTTCTCTGTAAATTTAGAGACGCATTTGAATTAAGTGCAGGAAAGTCTCGATGAACACTCCACTTAATTTTTTTATATTTGTGCTTTAACCTGTAAATAATAAAAAATACTGAATTTGATATTGTTACTGTGAAAAAAAAAGAAAAAGAAAAATGTGCAAATATAACATGCATGAAAACATATTTCTAGAGCAAAGGTAGAAAACCTTCTAGCAGTACTGTGCCAAAAACAAGACTTTGATGTACCTTGGAGTGCCAGTTCTATTGTTTTGTTAAATTTTTCTGTGTATGATCTTTTTGTTATGTATTCTGCTTGAGTTATGTATAGGTCTTTTGTGTGCATATGTTTGCAGCTTGTGTTATAATGGATGTGAGTGAGCAGTTTGTGGTATTGTGTGTGTATTTTATGGATGTATGTGGGTAGTTTATGGGACTGCATCTGTGTTTAGGGTGTGCTTAATGTGTGTTATGCTCTATGTATGGGTGGAGAGGCTTCACTGAGGTCCAGTGGGGACTGGGCTGACTAGTCAGAGTCCTGCATTCATTGTGGGCAGCTTTCTGTCAGGACTTACAGAGCCACGATCCCTCATATCCCTCAGAATTACTTCTGGGTTTCGCCGATCGGAATCTCTTCCCCCTATAACGAAGCTATCTTCCTCCGCCTTATAGGAAAGTCGCGCCAAAGAAGAAACGCTGAGTTATTTTGTTTCCTCCGAATCAAAAGTGCCGGCTTACCTCCTTGCTAAATCTCTGTGTACTGACTTTTGCTTGAATAACCGGCTTTGGTGACCTCTCCTGCCCTTTGGACCCGATTTGCTAAAAAAAATTCTAAAACAATTTACAGTCTCTCTCCACATTTACACTATCTGGATTCATAAAGTCTTCTCAAGGTAAATTGTTCCATTTACTACTGCTCTATAGACTCTGCTATTAACGTTAAAGCTTGCCTCTAAACAATCCTGCTTGCTGCACTGCTTCACAACTATACCTTGTATTTCTGGCATACTGATTAAAGACTTGAATCTAATATTTAGCCTTGCAGTTTCTCATCCATATTCGAATGCTGATTTTACTTGTCTGCACTGGTCGTCCTTTGGCTGAATTCTACCTGTTTGAATTACTGCATAATTGTAAAACTTTTATATCTGCATTTATACTTTTTATCTGCATTTTATACTACTTTCAGTCAATTAATGGCAGATTTTCCTTAAAGAGGTACAATCATTTAAAATTTTGCTATTGTGTTCCTTCACTTACATTAAAGCATCACACTCTCCTTCATTGCATATTCTTAATAAAGACTGCTGGAAGGAAGTGCTCTAAGATCACTTCCTTCCAACGTGGCCCATCATTTCCTGGTCATCATCGCTGCTACTCGTGACTGCTTTGTCAACATTAGCAAATAAACTGGGCATGCTGAGGGGGGGGGGAATGGCAAAATTTTGCCCTCCTCCAAGTGCTGTGTGGGTCTTACTGCCCTATCAGGTTGGCTATGGTGGAGAGATACTGATCTTGCCAGCCAGACTGTTTTCATCTGGCAACCCATGTGCCATGCATGGCAAACCTGCCGTAGGTTGCCACCCCCTGTTCTAGAGTGTTGCCGGTCACACTCACATAATTATGAAACCAACCAAACTTAAATGACTCCAGCTGCCACCTTTTATTACCTTAATTAACTGACATCCTTTTAGATGCTCTGCACATCTATCTTTGATGCTACATTCTGGCTTTTATTTGGTACTCTCCTTTCCCTTGGAATGCCCAAGGTTATTGTGTCCTGGGATAAGAACAAAGAACCCCTTGGGATAATTAGCTCAACCTAATTTACAATCCTCAGTCAGACTTCTGGCCTGCCATCCCAGTCCATATTCTCATTGGTGTAAATAATTGTAAATACATGTCTTGTGTGTGCTGTTTTTTTTAGATAAGCTGGGAGCACAGAAATAAGAAGTGATTCCACAAGTTGCCAACAAGAAGCTTGTGTCTTGTCTCTTTCTGAGTTTTAGGTTAGAATCCATAAATTATTAAGTCATTAGGAACGTAGGAACCATATACATTGAAGTGTATTGCCAGTGGAACAAGCTAGTTAGTATACTCTGTAACAGCCTGAACATACATCCACAGTCTGCTACCAAACAAACGTAACCTGGGGCTTAGTTGATCAGTCACTGGTGCAGGTTAGGCAAGAAAACCCATGGACAATAGCATGCCTGAACTGGTAAACCTTTGGTGCCAGAGATGCCAGGGCCATATCTTCACAAACTGGTGGCCTTAGTAGGATAACCTGCATCCAATCACCTGAGCCCAAGTCCCAACCGATAGAACAAAGGAAACCCAAGGCAAGGCAGCCAGCAATGCAGAGAGAGTGTGTATAGCTGATGAGGTGCCTGCAGGCCAACCAAATTATGATGAACTTTGCTATGCTATGCCAGAGGGGGCTACAGTGCTCATGTCCTGAAAAGGCCACCATTATAGGGGATTGGATTTTGTTGGGTGAATTGGCCTTCTCTGTAGAGACCATGGTTGTTCAAGAGGAGAGCCGAGTCAGGGAGGTACCGTACAAAGTCACCTCGCCCTGACAGGCCATAGCAGAGGGACCAAAGATTATAGTGTCCATCCACAGCTTTTCCATGTTCGAGGATGGCAAGGACAACATCAATAGGTTCCTCCAGATATTTGAGCCGCCATGTGAGATCAACCACCTGCCCCTTTTTCAATGGATTCCTGTCTTGCACAGCTGGCTGATGCTGGTAGACCCAAGAAGCACCCAATGCCTAGTGTTTGGCCTGTACCAGGACAGAGTGGCAGCAATCCCTGTTGTTTTGAAGCAGGGGAGGTGCTGGCACCTGTTGACAAAGACATTGTCCAAGAGTCTGTGGAGGCTACAGAACTGCCTTTTACCTACGAGGGCATTTCTCACACACCTGACGCCCCTGACTTGACCCAGACCCCCTGGATGGATCCAGAGACCCTGAGACAGGAGACCCTAGTGGACCCTAACCGGGCTCGGTTTAGGGAGAGGGCAGACACTGGGGAACCAGTACCACAGGGGGAGATGATCTACTGGGAGGAGCTATTGTTTTACCAAGAAGCAAGGGTGAGGGAACCAGGACAGGAGTGACAGGCAACGCGCCAACTTACTGTCCCCTAGTACTGCCAAACCCAGTTGATTACCCTAGCCCATGAAGTTCCCCTGACAGGCCACATGTTCTCCCGTGTTGGTTTTCCTAGTCAGATATTGTCGGGTCAGGGCACAAAATTCCTGTCTGCACTGGTCTATCAGCTCTGGCAGCATTGCAGTGAGAAGCAGCTCTTGTACACCCCCTACCCTACCAGACCAATGGTCTTTGTGAGCACTTTAACTGCACTCTGAAGACCATGCTTTGGAGCTTCACGGACAAGGAACCAGATTGGGAGAAGTTGCTGCCTCTGCTGTTGTTCACAAGAATCTACAGGATTCTCACCCTTTGAGCTCCTGTATGGTCAGAGGATGTGGGGGCCCCTGGACTGACTCCAGGAGTTCTGGGAGGGAGACTATGACCATGATGAAGACCCCGTATTTCCCTACATGTCACAGCTAAAGGATAGGTTGGAGTCCCTCAACCAGACTGGTCCAGGAGAACATGGCTGCTGCTTAGACCAAACAATTTAGTATAACTGGATAGCTTGAGGGAGGAGTTTATACCGGGGAAGAAGGTATGGGGTTCAATCTGCCAGTAGCTGGATGAAATGCTGGCTGTGGGCATGATTGAGCCTTTCCAGAGTCCATGGGCATCCCTGGTAGTTAAGGTGTCTAAAAAGGACAGGAGCACCCTGTTGTGTGTTGATTCCTGGAGGCTCAACAAAAAGAATGTGACAGATACTTACCCCATGCCCCGTATGAATGACCTGCTAGATTGGTTAGCTGAAGACAAGTACTTGACCACATTGGATCTTGTCCGGGGCTACTTGCAAATACCACTGGAAGATGAGGCGAAGTCAAAGTCTGCATTTATCCCTCCATTAGGCTTCTACCAGTTTTTGGTAATACCATTCAGGATGAAAAAAGCATCTGACACCTATCAGAGGTTAGTTGACCAGAACCACAAAGAGTGACTCAAATGTGCATGTGCCTACTTGACATCACTATTTTTGGCCCCACCTGGGAAGATCATGTGTGCCAAATGGCGGCTGTACTGGACAGGATTGGGCAGGAAGGGCTGACCATTAGGACGGACAAGTACAGCCTTGCTACGAGGAAGGTGCAGTCACTGGGTAGGAGGAGAGTAGGTGAGGCCTGACCCTGCTAAGGTAAATGCCATCAGGCAGTGGCCCATGCTTCAGACCAAGAAGCAGGTCTAAGCTTTCCTAGGCACTGCTGGGTATTACAGGAAGTTTGGCCCTGACTATAGTCAGAAAAAGGAGCCCTGATTTTTTAGCTGAACCCCGTAGTGTAAGTCCACCTTTGGGAAACAAAAGGCAAAGTTAAGTTCCCACACAGTATTAGCCACCCCTTGGAAAGGTAGAAAAATGTGACAAAATAACCTTTGCGGGAAGAGTTCATTAAGACAGGGGGGAGAACTAGCCTTACTCTTGGAATATCCTCAGTCAGGAATGTTTTATTTTACTACTTCTTGATTGGACAGGAGATGCAGCTCACAATAATGTTCACTCCAGGAACAGCACTACAAATCAAGAATGGAACTAAGCACCTTGCGCAAGTTGTTTCACTGAGATTCTGGCACATGGTGGCTCGGAATATCAAATGATCACCCAATCAGCCCAAATTTAGCATTGCAGTTTTGCCCAATACGAATCTCCAAGTTAAGCATTTAGCGTATCCATTAAATAAATGTAGTAAGAAAAGGGCTGGTAAACACTAACAATAGTGACTGGTATTTTGGTAAATGATCGTGACATTGACATTTATGAGTCTTTTGTGTTTTAACTAGAGATAACAAGAATCACTATGAATAAGATGTGGTTAGCGCTAGATTAATTAACTTTTTTTTAAATTCCACATGGAATTATGTCATTATTTATGGCGATGTATAGGTGTAACAATAATTATTTACAGCTCTTTAAAGCCACTATCTTATCCGTACACAAGTTGCCTTCTCAATTAGCATCATTACCAAAAGGGACACTTCTTTTAGAGATACTGCTTATAATTGGTTTTAGTAAGTCTAAAGCATTGATAAGCACATATTGTGCTCAGCAGAGAGATAAAGTCAATTTCTTAACTGAATTGCATTAGTTCTACTAAAAACATAAATTATACTATGCCAGGAAACCTGCAACCTTTGCAGTGTCAGATTAAGTAGATACTCAATTCAAGATGTTTAGAGCCCTGTATATTAATGTATGAATTCTAAAACATGTATTTTCATCAGTACTTGAGTATAATAATAGTGAAGTTCTTTTTCTGGCAAAGCCTCTGATGTTAGACAAAAAGAAAAAAAATGAATGCAAAGTCTTTAGCGTCACATTTGGTGACATGTTTTCCACACGAAGAAAAAAAAACTTGATGTAAAAGGTATTTAACAAGGTTACAATAAAATGTGAATTGTCAAGAAAAGAAAAATAATTTCTAACTGGATTTAACATTTTAAACCATGGTAACCAAACAGGTTTTGTTCTTTTTAATGTGAGTATTTTTGTCCTAAAATTAGAATAACATTTCTTCCTGTACAAAAAAATCCTAAAATGCCACAAGTTGGTACATTAAACCATATTTAAAATGGAAAGTACAAGCGCTTATATGTATAGTTTTAACTTTAGGTTATACCAAGCAAATTGATGTGAGCTGCTGTGTCACCGTGCTTATCTTTCTATCAGAAAATAGTGGAAGAGGAAGAAATATCGGTGTAGCGCTCTATAGTGGTAGATATATAGGAAAAAAATTGAAGGGAAACCTTGCTGTACCTTAATGGATATATATATACTTATGAATAGTCCCAATGTTTTCAGACTGACCTTAAACAGAGAACACAAATATACAAAACATAGTGTAACCTGTATACAGAATATAAATTGAAAATAAAGTGCATAGGTAACTAACTCACACTTTTCTGAGCTAATGTACTAGCTCAGGTATATGCGCCTTAGGGTCCGTAAAGGCGAACCTCACCCTCCTTCTAGTCCAAATTTTCTCCAGGTGCAGTTTCCTAGGTAATAGGTATAGGAGGGAAAAATATAGCGTAGTACAGTTTGCGTATCTAGGGTATACCAATAAACTCACAAACCCGGAGCCAATATATCGTCTCGCTTCATCAGACGTATGTGGTTAAGGACCACATTCCTTCTTTGTAATAGCAGGTAGAAATAAAAGCCGTAAGTGTAAAAAATATATATAATGTATTGTATAAAAAATATTTTTAATATAACATTAATATAAAAATAATATATCAATAAAATAACACTTGTGGCTATAGTCCAAAAGACAATTCTGTCTGCTCACTGTCTGCTCACTGTCTGCTCACTGTTAACTGGATGAACAGTGAGCAGACAGAATTGTCTTTTGGACTATAGCCACAAGTGTTATTTTATTGATATATTATTTTTGTATTAACCCCTTAAGGACCGGACTGTTTTTGCGATGTTGTACATTTGCGACCAGGCATCTTTTTACACTTTTGTGGTGTTTGTGTTTAGCTGTAATTTTCCGCTCTCTCATTTACTGTTCCCATACAAATTATATATTGTTTTTTTCAGGACAAAAGGGGCTTTCTTTACATA
This sequence comes from Pelobates fuscus, assembly GCF_036172605.1. Lineage (NCBI taxonomy): Eukaryota > Metazoa > Chordata > Amphibia > Anura > Pelobatidae > Pelobates > Pelobates fuscus. The sequence goes on along the minus strand of NC_086327.1, from coordinate 94,293,321 downwards.
CCATTATTTATATAATCTCATGTAATTTAAATTTAAAAAAATGAAAAAATATGATGAAAAATTGAAAAAAATACATGTTTTTTGACTTTTATGTGAAAAATCTTTTACTCATCTACAAAAGCGAATGAAAAAAACTGCTAAATAGATTAAAAAATGTGTCCTGAGTTTAAAAATACCCAGTGTTTACTTGCTTTTTGCTATTTTTTTGCATGCTATAGGGCTATAAGTACAAGTAGGATATTGTGGTTTCAAAACATACATTTTTAAAATGTATCAATAGTGACATTGTAACACTATTATCTGTCATAAATCGCTGAATAACACCCCACATATACACATTTTTTTTAAAGTAGACAACGCAGGGTATTCAATATGGGGTATGTCCAGACTTTTTTAGTAGCCACTTAGTCGCAAACACTGGCCAAATTTAGCGTTCATATTTGTTTGTGTGTGAAAAAAGTAGAAAACTAAATTGAACGCTAATTTTGGCCAGTGTTTGTGACTAAGTGGCTACTAAAAAAGACTGGACATACCCCATTTACAATACCTTGGGTTGTCTTCTTTCGCAAATGGTATGCCATCATGGGGGTAATTCTCATTCCTGGGCTACCATACGCTCTCAAAGGCAACGTAACCAACCTGGCCATTTTCAATGTAAAAATATTTGACCCATATATTTGACCCTGTAACTTTCAAAAACGCTATAAAACCTGTACATGGGGGGTACTGTTATACTCAGGAGACTTTGCTGAACACAAATATTAGTGTTTAAAAACTGGAAAATGTATCACAACAATTATATCATCAGTAAACGTGCTGTTTGTGTGTGAAAAATGCAAAAAAAGTCACTTTCACTGACAATATCATCGCTGTGATATGTTTTTACTGTTTACTAATATTTGTGTTCAGCAAAGTCTCCCGAGTAAAACAGTACCCCCCATGTACAGGTTTTAGGGTGTCGTAGAACGTTACAGGGTAAAATACAGTGCTAGCAAATTAAATTCTCTGGACTTTCGGCCTGGGTTGGCAGGCAGGTCCCTTAAATTGCAATCAATAAAATAACTTAATTATGTAAAAATATTACATAAATACGCATGTAGAATTTAAATATATATGCATATTTATATATTTGAAGTCTACGTGTATATTTATATAATTATCTATGTAATTTTGTATATGGACATATGAATAGTTTGTATTCTTTTTATTTATTTATATATACATAGATATATATACAATTTCATTCTAAGTGTATTTTGATATAAATATATATATATTAATATCAAAATACAGTTAGAATAACATTTCGTATAGATATATAATTTTTTGAAATTTTTATTATTATTGTTACATGTTTAATTTAATTTAAATTACTTATTATTTGTATTTTATAATAATAATATATATATATATACAATATATATAGTTATTATATATATTATATATATACGTGTGTAATTTAATTATAAGTGTATTTTTATATTAATATATGTACATATTAATATAAAAATACACTTAGCATGACATTACATATATGATATATAGACATATATTATATAGGTATAATATATGTCTATATATCATATATATATACACATATATAATAATAATTTTTTTATTAACATTAACTTTATTTTATTTTTAGGATTTTACAGTTGCAGGGAGACTGCCTGTCAGCACAGACAGTCCCCCTGCAGGCAGACACATGGACACCTATTGTGACCATGTGGTCGCCCTGTTGGGCGATCACATGGCCCCAGGGGTCCTAATCCGCCATGGGGAGACTGTCTGGGCTGCAGGCAGTCTCCCCACAACGGGAGCACCGCCGATCGCCGCCGGGGAAACGTCTGCGATCGGGTAAGTACATTTTAAATTTAGGAGGGTTCAGGACCGTCGTCAGTCGGCAAGGGAAAAATGCCGATGACGGTCCTGAACCGTCTAGCGTCCTCAAGGGGTTAATGTTATATTAAAAATATTTTTTATACAATAAATTATATATATTTTTTACACTTACGGCTTTTATTTCTACCTGCTGTTACAAAGAAGGAATGTGGTCCTTAACCACATACGTCTGATGAAGCGAGACGATATATTGGCTCCGGGTTTGTGAGTTTATTGGTATACCCTAGATACGCAAACTGTACTACGCTATATTTTTCCCTCCTATACCTATTACCTAGGAAACTGCACCTGGAGAAAATTTGGCCTAGAAGGAGGGTGAGGGTCGCCTTTACGGACCCTAAGGCGCATATACCTGAGCTAGTACATTAGCTCAGAAAAGTGTGAGTTAGTTACCTATGCACTTTATTTTCAATTTATATTCTGTATACAGGTTACACTATGTTTTGTATATTTGTGTTTTCTGTTTGAGGTCAGTCTGAAAACATTGGGACTATTCATAAGTATATATATCCATTAAGGTACAGCAAGGTTTCCCTTCAATTTTTTTCCTATATATCTACCACTATAGAGCGCTACACCGATATTTCTTCCTCTTCCATTAAACCATATTTGTCTATTGATACCTTGTGATTTTAACATGTATAGCTTAGAGGAAAGACGAGACAGGGAGGATATGATAGAAACATTTAAATAGATAAAGGGAATCAACACAGTAAAGCAGAAGACTATAGTAGATTTTTGTCTAAGGCAAAGGAAAGGTTTTTTTACTGTAAGAACAATAAGGATGTGGAATTATCTGCCTGAAGAAGTGGTTTTATCAGAGTCCATACAGATGTTCAAACAGCTACTAGATGCATACTTGCAAAAACAGAATATTCAAGGGTATAATCTTTCAATGTATAACTGCTTGATCCAAGGATAAATCTGACTGCCATTCTGGGGTCAAGAAGGAATGTTTTTCCTAACTTGTTACAAAATTGGAAGTGCTTCAAACTGTTTTTTTTTTGCCTTCTTTTGGATCAACAGCAAAAAACAAATGTGAGGAAGGTTGAACTTGATGGAAGCAAGACTCTTTTCAACTATGTAACTATGTAACTATATTTAAAAGAAGAAAAATGACCACAACATAAGGACATATTCTTAAATTAGAGGGGCAAAGGTGTAAAAACAATATCAGGAAGTATTACTTTACTGAGAGGGTAGTGGATGCATGGAATAGCCTTCCAGCTGAAGTGGTAGAGGTTAACCCAGGCAAGAGAATGAAAGTATTTAGAAAACTGGGCAGACTAGAATGGTTCTTATCTGCCATCACATTCTATGTTTCTATGATTTTTCTTTCTTGAATTTCGAGAAAGTTCATTATATATAACAATGTTATTTTTGTTCTACTGACAGTTCTATATATTGCAAATAATAAATTCAACCTGGGTTATTACTTCTTCTTCTCAACTGATCTGTTACCCATATGGCAGAAATATACACCTGTCAGTGTACTGCAAAACACATACATAATATTTATGTTAGGTATATATTTTGTAGTAAACAGATTTGTATGACAATTTTGGTTTGTCTAAATCATTTTTCTAGAAGAAATTTTATGGTTCGAATTCCTCTGAATCAAAACTCGATCACCATGGATTAATTTTAGACCACCCAAATACATTAAAAAAAAAAAGTGGATGAACAGATTCATCCAAACCAAAATGTGTTTTACTTGCACAAGTCTACTACAAACTATGGCCCTATGAGGCGTGTCCTTTGCATCAATGGGTTAAATTCACTTTTATTTGAAATGGACTGTACTAACTAATTATATGAGTTATGAACTAGTATAAATAAATATTCTCAAATTACATATTGTGTCTTTAATTACAATCACACGTTCTGCATTTTCTTTGGAGACTGCAGTTTCTCTAATTCATGAGACTGAAAATCTAGATTCTATATGACTATCATGTAAACATTGTGACATACTCGAATGAGATGTACTGTCAAAATTAAAATTAGTTTATAAAGATTGCATTGTTACTAATCTAAATGTGCCTAGATTAATGAAAGGTTATTATCAGTGTCATTCTATTCATGTATACATAATATACTGGATTTTATGCATATTCCATTTATACTGAATCTTTTTTTAATGTGCCATTTGTTTCCTACACTGGAGCAATGTACTGTAAACCATGCATTACTATCTTAGTTATATGTACATAATTCTAACCAGTAACAGTGTGGAAGATTTATCAAAATGCTCTGCCATTGATAGTACATGTCTTCTGTTAACTAAACGGTATTGGATTTCGAAGGTGTCTTCTACCAAACATAATGAATATTATGTTAAAACAAGTTATCATTGTAACGGATCACCTGGCACCCCGACTGAGTACCTCCGTTAAAGGATGCTCCTAGTGCTTCCTGAGGACTCCAAGCACTCTGGCAGACACCATAATCACCGAATCCAAGAAACCTTTAAATTCTCCCAAGCGTATGAATGCTGTAGACCATTGAATAGGAACCATACGAATAGGCTTGTACCCCTAGCAGTCAACTGGAACAGCATACAATAAATCCTTCCCCCAATAATGAGACGACACATCACTTTGAGGTTAAAACAGGAACTCTGGACTGGCTCATCCAGCCTGGCTTTTATTACACTAATCCACATACAGGCCACACCCAGGGGGAGGCATAAAATAACCAATCACATACATGGTTCAGCCCACACATCCCCTCCCCTCAGATAACATTAAACTCAATTATCCGGTACACTTTTCAAGCCAAGTTCTGGATGTACCCCAAAACCCGGGGGTACACCTTTAAATCCAGCATCGCTGGATAGCCCTTATTCAGGGGGACAACATATCCAAAATTCAAGTAATTCGGATGAATGGTTCGTGAGATATGGGGTTCCAAAGATTTGACCGACCGCATGGGTAAAGTATCCGAAAACAGTTCCATGCATTTTGGCCCTGCGGTCGGTCACAAACAAGGGAATGAAAACAGGCGAATTGCCTGTGTTATAGAGCCTGGAGAGGGTTTGAATGAATTCCCTTGTTTATGGGGTTCTTTCTACCGAACGGCGGGTCATTCGGTAGTTTCCATACGAATTTCTGGAAGTATGGAGGTCTCAGCGGTGTTTGCCTAGTCAAGTGTCCGATTTTAGTTCCAGACACTCGACGGCAAAACACCGCTGTTCGGTAGTTTAAGATGGCCGCCGCCACGTGTTTGTTTCCCGAATGGCGGCCACCCAGAGGACAAAGAATACATTACACTGATTGCCAATTACCCGTTTGCAACATTGTTGCAAACTGTAATTGGAGGCACACTTATTCCTGGGTGGTCTGGTTGTTCGGTAGTTTCACTCAATATAATGAATGGAGTGATTCTACCGAACAATCAGATGAATGCTGCATACATATCCCAGGTTAAACTTAATACACATATAATATTACAGGCAGTACACTAGAATATGTATCACAGTCTTAAAGGGACAGTAGTCCCAAAAGTCCCAATATGTCCATAGATGCTGTTAAAAGGGCCAGTAGCAGCAATATACAGTACAATATGCCCCAAATAACCCAGGGGCCATAGTCAGCAGGTAAGAGGCAGGCAGCCAGGCCCCTCCAATGTCCAGTGGCGAGGTGGGTTCCGCCACATTTCTCCCCTTTCCCATTTAGACTATCCAGACTCCAGACCTCCAGTCGGTCTGGGGCTCTGATAGTCGGCTGGCTGTCCTTACAGGGGGTAGTTGTCCAGATGGCCCCCTGCCACTCGTGTCCAGTTGTAAGTCCAAGGCTTGGGGAAAAAGTAACCAGGGTGTCCTCTCCCCTGGTTGAACACAGCTGTTGTTGGGGAAAAACGACTGTCTCCCCTTCCGATATTTTGTCTGGCTGTTGTGGACTAGGACCGACTGTCCCTATCCCCAGTGGTGTAGGTGCAGAGACTACGGTCCCATCTGCACGGTTGTGGGGTTTACTGTCTCCCCTTGGTGTGCTAAGCTGCCGCTGGGGAGAGGGAATGACAAACTCCTCTCCCTGAACCGTAGACTGCCGCTGGGGAGCAAGGACGGCTCCTTCAGCTCCCTGTAACTTGGGCACAGAGACCACGGTCCCTTCTGTGCTGTTGTGGGGCTTACTGTCTCCCCTTGGTGAGCTGTGCTGCCGCTGGGGAGAGGGAATAACAACCTCCTCTCCCTGAACCGTAGACTGCCGCTGGGGAGCAAGGACATCTCCTTCAGCTCCCTGTAGCTTGGGCACAGAGACCACGGTCCCATCTGTGCTGGTGTGGGGCTTACTGTCTCCCCTTGGTGAGCTGTGCTGCCGCTGGGGAGAGGGAATAACAACCTCCTCTCCCTGAACCGTAGACTGCCGCTGGGGAGCAAGGACATCTCCTTCAGCTCCCTGTAGCTTGGGCACAGAGACCACGGTCCCATCTGTGCTGGTGTGGGGCTTACTGTCTCCCCTTGGTGTGTTAGGCTGCCGCTGGGGAGGGAGGACGCTGCTCTCCTCTCCCTGCACTTTACTGATCTGCCGCTGGGGAGAGGTGGTAGCAAGCTCCTCTCCCCTACATACTTCTATACTCTGTGGAGGGAGACCGACTGTCTCTACTCCCAATACAGTGTCCTGCTGCTGGGGAAAGGAGACTGGGCTCTCTATTCCCAAAAAATCACGCTGCTGCTGGGGGGTAGGACCAACTACCTCTGCCCCCTGTAACTCAGCCTGCCGCTGGGGAGGGAGGACGCTGCTCTCCTCTCCCTGCACTTCACACTGCCGCTGGGGATCTGGGCCGACTGCCCAGCATCCCTGTAGGGCCGGTAGAGAGACCGCAGTCCCATCTCCACCTGCCATCTGTGGGTCTTCCCAGGACCAATCCGTGAGGCCCCTCAACATTTGTGAGTAAGGGCCACCTGCTTCCCCACCTGGCAACTCTGGCTGCTGCTGGGGATCTGGGCCGGTTGCCCAGCATCCCGGTGGAGAGACCTTGGTCCCATCTCTACCTGCCTGTTGTGGTTCCTCACAGGACCAGTCTATGAGGACCCCCACTTCGGGTTCCTCCCGCCGCCTCAGGGAAAGACGGCTAACCTCCTCGGATGCAGCCTCTACTCGGCTGCTGTAACGCTCCTGCTGCTGAGCATACTTCCTCTCTTTCGCCAACCGGAATTCTCGGTCCAGCCTTGTGTTTCGCTCAGCCATGACCTGGTTCCAGATCACCCGGCGTGTCTCCATGGGTATATCATCCCCATACTCGGCCACTCGCTGCCTCACCTCGGCCAGCCAATCATCTCCAGAGCCAGAACCTTCCATACTTGTCTGCTCCCAGGGGCGCTGCACGACTGCTAGCGTTGCCCTCAATTTGTAAATCCAAACAGTGTCTCTGAGCTGCTTTACCTCACACTAGGACGCCATCCCACCGCTTGCCACCAATGTAACAGATCGCCTGGCACCCCGACTGAGTACCTCCGTTAAAGGATGCTCCTAGTGCTTCCTGAGGACTCCAAGCACTCTGGCAGACACCATAATCACCGAATCCAAGAAACCTTTAAATTCTCCCAAGCGTATGAATGCTGTAGACCATTGAATAGGAACCATACGAATAGGCTTGTACCCCTAGCAGTCAACTGGAACAGCATACAATAAATCCTTCCCCCAATAATGAGACGACACATCACTTTGAGGTTAAAACAGGAACTCTGGACTGGCTCATCCAGCCTGGCTTTTATTACACTAATCCACATACAGGCCACACCCAGGGGGAGGCATAAAATAACCAATCACATACATGGTTCAGCCCACACATCCCCTCCCCTCAGATAACATTAAACTCAATTATCCGGTACACTTTTTCAGCCAAGTTCTGGATGTACCCCAAAACCCGGGGGTACACCTTTAAATCCAGCATCGCTGGATAGCCCTTATTCAGGGGGACAACATATCCAAAATTCAAGTAATTCGGATGAATGGTTCGTGAGATATGGGGTTCCAAAGATTTGACCGACCGCATGGGTAAAGTATCCGAAAACAGTTCCATGCATTTTGGCCCTGCGGTCGGTCACAAACAAGGGAATGAAAACAGGCGAATTGCCTGTGTTATAGAGCCTGGAGAGGGTTTGAATGAATTCCCTTGTTTATGGGGTTCTTTCTACCGAACGGCGGGTCATTCGGTAGTTTCCATACGAATTTCTGGAAGTATGGAGGTCTCAGCGGTGTTTGCCTAGTCAAGTGTCCGATTTTAGTTCCAGACACTCGACGGCAAAACACCGCTGTTCGGTAGTTTAAGATGGCCGCCGCCACGTGTTTGTTTCCCGAATGGCGGCCACCCAGAGGACAAAGAATACATTACACTGATTGCCAATTACCCGTTTGCAACATTGTTGCAAACTGTAATTGGAGGCACACTTATTCCTGGGTGGTCTGGTTGTTCGGTAGTTTCACTCAATATAATGAATGGAGTGATTCTACCGAACAATCAGATGAATGCTGCATACATATCCCAGGTTAAACTTAATACACATATAATATTACAGGCAGTACACTAGAATATGTATCACAGTCTTAAAGGGACAGTAGTCCCAAAAGTCCCAATATGTCCATAGATGCTGTTAAAAGGGCCAGTAGCAGCAATATACAGTACAATATGCCCCAAATAACCCAGGGGCCATAGTCAGCAGGTAAGAGGCAGGCAGCCAGGCCCCTCCAATGTCCAGTGGCGAGGTGGGTTCCGCCACATTTCTCCCCTTTCCCATTTAGACTATCCAGACTCCAGACCTCCAGTCGGTCTGGGGCTCTGATAGTCGGCTGGCTGTCCTTACAGGGGGTAGTTGTCCAGATGGCCCCCTGCCACTCGTGTCCAGTTGTAAGTCCAAGGCTTGGGGAAAAAGTAACCAGGGTGTCCTCTCCCCTGGTTGAACACAGCTGTTGTTGGGGAAAAACGACTGTCTCCCCTTCCGATATTTTGTCTGGCTGTTGTGGACTAGGACCGACTGTCCCTATCCCCAGTGGTGTAGGTGCAGAGACTACGGTCCCATCTGCACGGTTGTGGGGTTTACTGTCTCCCCTTGGTGTGCTAAGCTGCCGCTGGGGAGAGGGGATGACAAACTCCTCTCCCTGAACCGTAGACTGCCGCTGGGGAGCAAGGACGGCTCCTTCAGCTCCCTGTAACTTGGGCACAGAGACCACGGTCCCTTCTGTGCTGTTGTGGGGCTTACTGTCTCCCCTTGGTGAGCTGTGCTGCCGCTGGGGAGAGGGAATAACAACCTCCTCTCCCTGAACCGTAGACTGCCGCTGGGGAGCAAGGACATCTCCTTCAGCTCCCTGTAGCTTGGGCACAGAGACCACGGTCCCATCTGTGCTGGTGTGGGGCTTACTGTCTCCCCTTGGTGAGCTGTGCTGCCGCTGGGGAGAGGGAATAACAACCTCCTCTCCCTGAACCGTAGACTGCCGCTGGGGAGCAAGGACATCTCCTTCAGCTCCCTGTAGCTTGGGCACAGAGACCACGGTCCCATCTGTGCTGGTGTGGGGCTTACTGTCTCCCCTTGGTGTGTTAGGCTGCCGCTGGGGAGGGAGGACGCTGCTCTCCTCTCCCTGCACTTTACTGATCTGCCGCTGGGGAGAGGTGGTAGCAAGCTCCTCTCCCCTACATACTTCTATACTCTGTGGAGGGAGACCGACTGTCTCTACTCCCAATACAGTGTCCTGCTGCTGGGGAAAGGAGACTGGGCTCTCTATTCCCAAAAAATCACGCTGCTGCTGGGGGGTAGGACCAACTACCTCTGCCCCCTGTAACTCAGCCTGCCGCTGGGGAGGGAGGACGCTGCTCTCCTCTCCCTGCACTTCACACTGCCGCTGGGGATCTGGGCCGACTGCCCAGCATCCCTGTAGGGCCGGTAGAGAGACCGCAGTCCCATCTCCACCTGCCATCTGTGGGTCTTCCCAGGACCAATCCGTGAGGCCCCTCAACATTTGTGAGTAAGGGCCACCTGCTTCCCCACCTGGCAACTCTGGCTGCTGCTGGGGATCTGGGCCGGTTGCCCAGCATCCCGGTGGAGAGACCTTGGTCCCATCTCTACCTGCCTGTTGTGGTTCCTCACAGGACCAGTCTATGAGGACCCCCACTTCGGGTTCCTCCCGCCGCCTCAGGGAAAGACGGCTAACCTCCTCGGATGCAGCCTCTACTCGGCTGCTGTAACGCTCCTGCTGCTGAGCATACTTCCTCTCTTTCGCCAACCGGAATTCTCGGTCCAGCCTTGTGTTTCGCTCAGCCATGACCTGGTTCCAGATCACCCGGCGTGTCTCCATGGGTATATCATCCCCATACTCGGCCACTCGCTGCCTCACCTCGGCCAGCCAATCATCTCCAGAGCCAGAACCTTCCATACTTGTCTGCTCCCAGGGGCGCTGCACGACTGCTAGCGTTGCCCTCAATTTGTAAATCCAAACAGTGTCTCTGAGCTGCTTTACCTCACACTAGGACGCCATCCCACCGCTTGCCACCAATGTAACAGATCGCCTGGCACCCCGACTGAGTACCTCCGTTAAAGGATGCTCCTAGTGCTTCCTGAGGACTCCAAGCACTCTGGCAGACACCATAATCACCGAATCCAAGAAACCTTTAAATTCTCCCAAGCGTATGAATGCTGTAGACCATTGAATAGGAACCATACGAATAGGCTTGTACCCCTAGCAGTCAACTGGAACAGCATACAATAAATCCTTCCCCCAATAATGAGACGACACATCACTTTGAGGTTAAAACAGGAACTCTGGACTGGCTCATCCAGCCTGGCTTTTATTACACTAATCCACATACAGGCCACACCCAGGGGGAGGCATAAAATAACCAATCACATACATGGTTCAGCCCACACATCCCCTCCCCTCAGATAACATTAAACTCAATTATCCGGTACACTTTTTCAGCCAAGTTCTGGATGTACCCCAAAACCCGGGGGTACACCTTTAAATCCAGCATCGCTGGATAGCCCTTATTCAGGGGGACAACATATCCAAAATTCAAGTAATTCGGATGAATGGTTCGTGAGATATGGGGTTCCAAAGATTTGACCGACCGCATGGGTAAAGTATCCGAAAACAGTTCCATGCATTTTGGCCCTGCGGTCGGTCACAAACAAGGGAATGAAAACAGGCGAATTGCCTGTGTTATAGAGCCTGGAGAGGGTTTGAATGAATTCCCTTGTTTATGGGGTTCTTTCTACCGAACGGCGGGTCATTCGGTAGTTTCCATACGAATTTCTGGAAGTATGGAGGTCTCAGCGGTGTTTGCCTAGTCAAGTGTCCGATTTTAGTTCCAGACACTCGACGGCAAAACACCGCTGTTCGGTAGTTTAAGATGGCCGCCGCCACGTGTTTGTTTCCCGAATGGCGGCCACCCAGAGGACAAAGAATACATTACACTGATTGCCAATTACCCGTTTGCAACATTGTTGCAAACTGTAATTGGAGGCACACTTATTCCTGGGTGGTCTGGTTGTTCGGTAGTTTCACTCAATATAATGAATGGAGTGATTCTACCGAACAATCAGATGAATGCTGCATACATATCCCAGGTTAAACTTAATACACATATAATATTACAGGCAGTACACTAGAATATGTATCACAGTCTTAAAGGGACAGTAGTCCCAAAAGTCCCAATATGTCCATAGATGCTGTTAAAAGGGCCAGTAGCAGCAATATACAGTACAATATGCCCCAAATAACCCAGGGGCCATAGTCAGCAGGTAAGAGGCAGGCAGCCAGGCCCCTCCAATGTCCAGTGGCGAGGTGGGTTCCGCCACATTTCTCCCCTTTCCCATTTAGACTATCCAGACTCCAGACCTCCAGTCGGTCTGGGGCTCTGATAGTCGGCTGGCTGTCCTTACAGGGGGTAGTTGTCCAGATGGCCCCCTGCCACTCGTGTCCAGGTGTAAGTCCAAGGCTTGGGGAAAAAGTAACCAGGGTGTCCTCTCCCCTGGTTGAACACAGCTGTTGTTGGGGAAAAACGACTGTCTCCCCTTCCGATATTTTGTCTGGCTGTTGTGGACTAGGACCGACTGTCCCTATCCCCAGTGGTGTAGGTGCAGAGACTACGGTCCCATCTGCACGGTTGTGGGGTTTACTGTCTCCCCTTGGTGTGCTAAGCTGCCGCTGGGGAGAGGGGATGACAAACTCCTCTCCCTGAACCGTAGACTGCCGCTGGGGAGCAAGGACGGCTCCTTCAGCTCCCTGTAACTTGGGCACAGAGACCACGGTCCCTTCTGTGCTGTTGTGGGGCTTACTGTCTCCCCTTGGTGAGCTGTGCTGCCGCTGGGGAGAGGGAATAACAACCTCCTCTCCCTGAACCGTAGTCTGCCGCTGGGGAGCAAGGACATCTCCTTCAGCTCCCTGTAGCTTGGGCACAGAGACCACGTACCCATCTGTGCTGGTGTGGGGCTTACTGTCTCCCCTTGGTGAGCTGTGCTGCCGCTGGGGAGAGGGAATAACAACCTCCTCTCCCTGAACCGTAGACTGCCGCTGGGGAGCAAGGACATCTCCTTCAGCTCCCTGTAGCTTGGGCACAGAGACCACGGTCCCATCTGTGCTGGTGTGGGGCTTACTGTCTCCCCTTGGTGTGTTAGGCTGCCGCTGGGGAGGGAGGACGCTGCTCTCCTCTCCCTGCACTTTACTGATCTGCCGCTGGGGAGAGGTGGTAGCAAGCTCCTCTCCCCTACATACTTCTATACTCTGTGGAGGGAGACCGACTGTCTCTACTCCCAATACAGTGTCCTGCTGCTGGGAAAAGGAGACTGGGCTCTCTATTCCCAAAAAATCACGCTGCTGCTGGGGGGTAGGACCAACTACCTCTGCCCCCTGTAACTCAGCCTGCCGCTGGGGAGGGAGGACGCTGCTCTCCTCTCCCTGCACTTCACACTGCCGCTGGGGATCTGGGCCGACTGCCCAGCATCCCTGTAGGGCCGGTAGAGAGACCGCAGTCCCATCTCCACCTGCCATCTGTGGGTCTTCCCAGGACCAATCCGTGAGGCCCCTCAACATTTGTGAGTAAGGGCCACCTGCTTCCCCACCTGGCAACTCTGGCTGCTGCTGGGGATCTGGGCCGGTTGCCCAGCATCCCGGTGGAGAGACCTTGGTCCCATCTCTACCTGCCTGTTGTGGTTCCTCACAGGACCAGTCTATGAGGACCCCCACTTCGGGTTCCTCCCGCCGCCTCAGGGAAAGACGGCTAACCTCCTCGGATGCAGCCTCTACTCGGCTGCTGTAACGCTCCTGCTGCTGAGCATACTTCCTCTCTTTCGCCAACCGGAATTCTCGGTCCAGCCTTGTGTTTCGCTCAGCCATGACCTGGTTCCAGATCACCCGGCGTGTCTCCATGGGTATATCATCCCCATACTCGGCCACTCGCTGCCTCACCTCGGCCAGCCAATCATCTCCAGAGCCAGAACCTTCCATACTTGTCTGCTCCCAGGGGCGCTGCACGACTGCTAGCGTTGCCCTCAATTTGTAAATCCAAACAGTGTCTCTGAGCTGCTTTACCTCACACTAGGACGCCATCCCACCGCTTGCCACCAATGTAACAGATCGCCTGGCACCCCGACTGAGTACCTCCGTTAAAGGATGCTCCTAGTGCTTCCTGAGGACTCCAAGCACTCTGGCAGACACCATAATCACCGAATCCAAGAAACCTTTAAATTCTCCCAAGCGTATGAATGCTGTAGACCATTGAATAGGAACCATACGAATAGGCTTGTACCCCTAGCAGTCAACTGGAACAGCATACAATAAATCCTTCCCCCAATAATGAGACGACACATCACTTTGAGGTTAAAACAGGAACTCTGGACTGGCTCATCCAGCCTGGCTTTTATTACACTAATCCACATACAGGCCACACCCAGGGGGAGGCATAAAATAACCAATCACATACATGGTTCAGCCCACACATCCCCTCCCCTCAGATAACATTAAACTCAATTATCCGGTACACTTTTTCAGCCAAGTTCTGGATGTACCCCAAAACCCGGGGGTACACCTTTAAATCCAGCATCGCTGGATAGCCCTTATTCAGGGGGACAACATATCCAAAATTCAAGTAATTCGGATGAATGGTTCGTGAGATATGGGGTTCCAAAGATTTGACCGACCGCATGGGTAAAGTATCCGAAAACAGTTCCATGCATTTTGGCCCTGCGGTCGGTCACAAACAAGGGAATGAAAACAGGCGAATTGCCTGTGTTATAGAGCCTGGAGAGGGTTTGAATGAATTCCCTTGTTTATGGGGTTCTTTCTACCGAACGGCGGGTCATTCGGTAGTTTCCATACGAATTTCTGGAAGTATGGAGGTCTCAGCGGTGTTTGCCTAGTCAAGTGTCCGATTTTAGTTCCAGACACTCGACGGCAAAACACCGCTGTTCGGTAGTTTAAGATGGCCGCCGCCACGTGTTTGTTTCCCGAATGGCGGCCACCCAGAGGACAAAGAATACATTACACTGATTGCCAATTACCCGTTTGCAACATTGTTGCAAACTGTAATTGGAGGCACACTTATTCCTGGGTGGTCTGGTTGTTCGGTAGTTTCACTCAATATAATGAATGGAGTGATTCTACCGAACAATCAGATGAATGCTGCATACATATCCCAGGTTAAACTTAATACACATATAATATTACAGGCAGTACACTAGAATATGTATCACAGTCTTAAAGGGACAGTAGTCCCAAAAGTCCCAATATGTCCATAGATGCTGTTAAAAGGGCCAGTAGCAGCAATATACAGTACAATATGCCCCAAATAACCCAGGGGCCATAGTCAGCAGGTAAGAGGCAGGCAGCCAGGCCCCTCCAATGTCCAGTGGCGAGGTGGGTTCCGCCACAATCATGTATCATTGGAAAAAACTAATATCTTATGCCCTCATCAGATAAATCTGTGTGAGTTTTTGAATCTCTTGTGAGTTACATTTAGATGAAATCAAGTTTGGAATTTCAATGCGAATGCATGCCGACAGGTTAGAAGGATATTACATCCAATCTGTTTAAATTCCTGTGATGAGATTAAAGAGGTTAATACCCTGTTTACACCATAACCCATGAATGAATTATTAAAGTAAGTCAGCATTCAGGACCTCGATGAAGACAATATAAATCGTCACACAGTAGTGAGCATCTTGACATTCATTTCATTGCTGGAAGCTTTGCCAGGATATCTATTTTGTGATTTAAAATGTATTAAAAGATTTATATTCACCAAGGGATTATGTTATTTTATGTAGGTTCTAGAGTCATAGACATATATATATATATATTTTTATATATATATATATATATATATATATATATATATATATATATATTATAAGAGCCAATGACTCATAAATTCTACATAAGAGCAATAACTGAAATGTGATTGAAAGGAAAGCAAATACATCATCTTACCAAAGAGTGCTAAATGTGAGGCTCATCTTATTTAATTATTGTTCCAATTCACAAAATGTTGTGTCTAGGATGGAATACTAGTTTAATCAGATTCACAATCTAGTAAAATCCCAATACATCACTAGAAAGCTTAATCTGTTGGGAGTATTGTTTTGAGCTGAATTGTGCTAAGAACAATTGCCTCTTTAAGATCTGTGCTGTAATTTTTTTTCCCTGGTGAATGAAGGAACATCCTACATAGGCACAGTAGGTATAGTCACCAGGTATACTTCTGAATATTTTAAACTGAATAGCAGCAAAACATACAAAAATTCCAGGAGCAATACCCTTTGTCAGTATCTAGCTCTAATATGTTTCAATGTAAAATATTTAAAGCCATCTGGTCGGCAATGATAGTGTGAGATGTTTATTTTATAAATTGAGATATGCATTTGTACTAGGTCCACTGTAATGAACAAAGTTGTTTGCCTGGTACTATAGCTCCCTATAGTGCCACCCTTCCTCGTGCCCTACCCAGTGATGCAAAATGGGCTACTTAACTGATTCCAGCACTGATGTCCCTTGGAACTGGTTCAGGCTCCGCCTCCACACCTCCTCCACCATCAGCTAGCGAGGAGATTCTATTGCGCAAGCACGGCAAGTGCTCGCATTAGGAATTCCGCCATAGGAAAGCATTGAATAATACATTCCTATGGGGTTTTGGGTGACGCTGGATGTCTTCATGCATAATAAATGAAACTCACTGATTGACCCCATGTGTTTCACTAGCTGTAAGCTTCTCCAAGATGACCCAACTGTGGGCAACACCAATTATAAAATGAGTGTTTTTAGAGATACTTTCCTGTTAGTGCACTTAATTAGTTAGAAATTGGATGAGAATGTCACTTTAACAGCTGTCCAGGCGCAAGGTTTGACCACATTTAAGTTGACACATGTAATTGCTGTATCAAGAACAACTCACTGATAAAATGTTGAATGTGGAACAGTCATCATAAAAACGTGTGTATTATAGGTTACCACAATACATACAACATTCTTGGGCTAGAAAAATACAATCAATTATTCTTCAAGTAGAATTTTAATGTATTAAATGTGAGATGCTCAATTAAAGAATGAAGTAAGCTCACAATGTTGCTTTAAATGACAAAAAAAAGTGCATTTGTATCAATCCTTGATTAGAGGTAGACAAGTTAGCAGACGTGTATAATAGAAAAGGGAGATAGATACCTTTGGGAATCATCTTGCAGGCCGTTCAGTTCCTTTTTTTAGCAACAAGACTTCAAGAGTGCTAGGTTAGGGCAGAGAGAACCAATTATATTTGAAAGTCACACAAGAGGAGATCCTGAAGGAGAATGAGAATCACTTAGATCATAAGTAATTTGCCTAACATCAAATGTGTATTTAAATGTCATATAAAAAGCAATGTAAAAAGACTTAGCATATGAAAGAAATACGATCCAGGCTTTATTTATGATATAAATAAATATGTAAGCAATTTAACCTGTTTAAAGTTTTAGCTCTCCATGAGACATATACCAGCAAGGCAAAACATCAAGGACATGATTTATACAGACTGTTAATTCTTAGTACCTCTGCATACATCCAAAATTTTGCTTTTACAGTATACAAAAAAGTTAACAATACCGAAATAAACGTTTATGTAAATTATCTATTTGCGATAACAATCATTTGTGCAAAAAATAGTTGATACAAGAGTATTAACCACCTGAAGATATAGACTCTTACTTCTCTCTTACTGTTTTTTTGCATGGATATTCTCGTAAGAGAAAACAAACAGCGAGAAATATCAAAATGGAATACATTTATTATACAAAGCAAAGGGGATATAACAAAAAACACTTACACTGTGTAAAGCACAAATACAAAGAAATGTGTAAATAGACTTTGCCACTAAAGTTCATTCCCACCTCTTTGCAAGAGGAGACAGAGTCCACAGTCCAAGGTGCAGCAGGATAGACTTGTGCATTTGGTTTCGGATTAGTCCAAATTTTGGGTGATCACGAAATCTGCAACACCGGAATGCTATATGGACAAAACAGCAATGGATGTTTTCTTTGTGCCATGAGTCCATCCTACTGTCAAATGTTAAAGAAACACTATAGGGACAGGAACACAAGCATATATTCCTGACCCTAGAGTGTTTAAAACACTATCTAGCCCCCTCACCTCCTCTTTCCCCCTAAATATAGTAAAATCTTACCTTTATTCAACCTGCTGCTGCTGGCTCTGCTCCTGATATGCCTCCTTGGCTGACAATAAGAAAAAGTAATTGACTGAGATTCTCAATTGTGATGATCTCCGCCAAGGAGACGGGCCGGGATCAGAGCCAAATACCACCCTGGCCAATGAGCATCTCCTCATAGAGTTGTGTTGAAACAATGCATCTTTATAAAGAACGTTCAGTGTCTCCATGCAGATGGTGGAGACACTGAATATCAGTGCTACACACTGTGCAGCACTGACCCAGTAGGCACCCCTAGTAGCCATCTGAAGAGTGTCCACTGGAGGTGTCCCTATGCTGTAATGTAAACACTGCCTTTTTCTATGAAAGCCTGAAGGGACTGACCAGATTCACCAGAACAAATACATTAA
Organism: Pelobates fuscus; assembly: GCF_036172605.1. Taxonomy (NCBI): domain Eukaryota; kingdom Metazoa; phylum Chordata; class Amphibia; order Anura; family Pelobatidae; genus Pelobates; species Pelobates fuscus. Next base: position 94,275,385 of record NC_086327.1, on the reverse strand, counting down.
ACTGTAGTTGTTCTGGTGACAATAGTTTCTGTGCACAGGAGCTGTGCAGGATATAGCAACAAGTTGCAGTACAGGCAAGGACACAAGCAGGAGGATCGTTGAACAGAAACCTAAGTCAGAGGATGCCAGAGGTCAGGATAAATGAGGGTAAGCTGAGGTCAAAGGTCAGGATATATGAAGATAAGCCAAGGTCAATAGTCATCTGGAGAACACTGGTTCAAGAACACAAATATAGGAACCAGAGCCAAGGAACTGACACTCAACTCAGAGAGAGGCAGTGTTTTATACCTGACTGATTAGGCATCTGCTTCTGGTGGACTGAGATAGACAGGAGTATTTAAAGGAAAAGTCCAACCTCCTAGTGGTGGAGACATAGTCAGATAGAACAGGGCTAGAAATACTCCAAGGAATAGGAGCTGATATGACTTACAGGTAGTAAAGCAGGCCCAGGACCACAAAGTACCCAAGTTCTAATCTGCTGATGGGCACTTCTGGGGCAACCACATCTAGCCATCTGGATGACCCGTGCTTCTAATCATTGGAATATAAGGTTTTGGGGGATAGGGCAATGAGGCCTGCACTGAAGGCACTATAACAGATGAAGTTGTTAAAGTGCCCACAGTGTTCATTTAAGGACACTTTCTGATTAGTTGGTCTGACGAGGATTGCACATTTATTTATCCTCTGACAGAAACAGAAATAAATTAACCTTTGAAATCAGCCCAAGTTTGCATGTCCTTGTTGATTCAATAAAATTCATGAAGTCCTGGATATGGGGCTCATTAGTCACAGATCTTTACAGCTGGTGGAGAGAAAAAAGGATTTTAGAAGGGTTTTTAAATATATTTTATAACATGGCAGCTTTGGCACTGAGTGAAAGTTACACTACAATATCAAAATAATCCAATTGCATTGATGAATTGGTTAAATATATGAAACTGATATGAATGTTATTAAACCTGATTATTAAGACTATGACTGTTTCACATTTACTGTTTATGATTCTTGGGCTCCCCTTTAATTACTTGCATATGCCGTTTTAGATGTTAAACTATGGTTGAAAAGTGTTCAAGAACACCATCACTGATTTTTGGAATCTTGACCCAGTTTGGAGTTAGGCACAACTGGTTAGCAGCTGGTCTTAAAATATGGTAATGAGGTCTTAGATGTGCACCATTGGCTTAGCTTAATTAGAGCATCTGTTACAATCTTATGTTTGTGTTTTAATGTTGCAATTTGTAACATTTGTTTTTAATTGCATCATCAGAAGTGCTAAATAATGAGCAACGAGAACCTACTGGGATACACCACCATAGAGGCACGAATAGAATAATCTACTGTACTTGTATATACTGGCAAAGCAAGCGGACTTTAGAAGAAAGTCCATTTAAACTAAGAAACAAACTCTTCAAATTAAACAACTCTTTGTGTTATGTGGCATTCGTTAGAACTTACATATTATGTAATTTTAGTACTTTATCTATCATGAGTTTATCCAGAAAATTGTGAATTCTAACAGCATGGTAGTTAAATTTGTTGTTGAACAATTGACAGTGGTCTTTTCACTATATGCAGAATTTGCTTTAAACTTTGGTTGGTTTCATTCAGTTAAGTTCTCCTGCATTCAGTAGTTTACATTCTTCTGTGGTTTACTGTATGCACTAACAATGGCATTGTAAGTGAATGGAGCTAAATGTACCTCTCCAGTGTTCTTAAAATGGAACAGGTTACTTATCGGTTGACTGCAGTAGGAACCTTGCTTTGGAATCAAACTAAAGGAAATGCCCACAATCAAGTTATTTCAAAGTGGCTCCGCTGCCATTCCCATTTACACAGTCACCAAATGAATCAAGTACATACACTTTTCAGGTTTTACAGTGAAATGTTAAAGGTGATAATTGTAACATTTTGAGTCTGCTTCTGCCAAGCCATGTTTCGTGACATATACAAATGTTAAAAAAGAATTTCAATGTTAGAAAGTCATTTGGAATTTGAGCATGTTTAGTGACAACTACAAATGTTAAAAGAGAATTTAAATGTTATAAAGCCATTTGGAATTTGTGCATATTAATATATTGGAACATAACTGCTTCTCATGTATAAATTAAAGTGTTCTTAAAGGTGAAAACGTACTTTTATTACAGGCACCAGATTCAATTTTGAAAATCGTATCTAGGTTTGGCAGCTCAACCCACCCTGCCCTGTGGGCATTCAAGTTTATGTATCAATGGTTATGAGTTCATTTTAAATGTAAATATTTAAAGGGACACTACAGACACACGTGCCACCTAATCTCAATGAAGTTGTCTGGGTGCCATGTCCATGTAGTTTTAACTCTGCAGAAAGGGCAATGTTTACACTGTCATATTGACAACCACTAGAGTTGCATCTAACAAAATAGCAGTGAGTAAATCTATGTATTTCAATCTGATGGTCTCATAGTGGGGTCCACCGTGGACAGAGCAGCGTGGTGTGGAATAAAAGGTATGTAATACTTTTTTAACTCTTGTGGGGTTGTCACATAAAAGGTGACTAGGGCACTGTAGGGCACACTTTTGTATTACTAATGCTTAAATAGTAACTTTTGATTTAACCTTTATAGTGAAGGCATGAGGAGGACTACTTAAGGACCAAAATATTGTTAATGAAACCATGCTATTTTTTTTGTGGCATGAAGCAAATTCTGTTCAATGCATACTGACCCTGAAAAGAAATTGTAAAAGTGATGACCCATCCTCAGGAGAGTCTTTGTTTTACCACTGAATTGCTGAGCTCATTGAAAATGTCCATCACAGCTGACACAATGGATCTTCAATGCAAGAGAAAGCAAGACTACAGCGAAATGATATGCTAAAAAAAGACTAAAGAAAGCAGAAACTGGCACAGGTATATATAAAAACTACTTGAAAGTAGGAAGGACATATTAGTAGAAAGAAAATTATGATGGTTTTAATTCGCAGCAATCTTCAGCATTTTTAAATACAGAAAGATGAACATGTTTAGGTTTACGGGACAGTTTGTCAGTTCTATAAGATGACTGTGATTCACAGAAACAAATATCTGCATATTTTTGTATACAAAATGTATGAACTTTGTTAATATTAAAAATATATTAACTTTTGGGGAATTAAAGGATTACGTACAGATGAAAGATATTGAATAAACCACTACTGCATTTTTCTTTACAGCGGTCAAATTGTGTTATCATCAAACGTATTGCTCAAGTTTGATCTTTGTGTTAGCAATTTAGGTATTTTATTGAACTTTCACATGAGCAACAAACAAAGAGAATAAAATAAAGATCATATAGATCATATAGAATGTTGGGGATTAAAGGACCACTATAGTACCAGGAAAACATACTTGTTTTCCTGGCACTATAGTGCCCTGAGGGTGACCCCACTCTCAGGGTCCCCCACCCACCGGGCTCTAGGGGATGGAAGGGGTTAAACTTACCTCATTCTCCAACGCCGGGCGGGGAACTCTCCTCCTCCTCTCCGCCTCCTCTTCTCCTCCTCGGCTGAAGGTACATGCGTGGCAAGAGCCGCGTGCGCATTCAGCCAGGCATCTTCTCACTGTGAAAATCACAATGAGAAGCACGGAAGCACCTCTAGCAGCTGTCAATGAGACAGCCACTAGAGGCTGGATTAACCCTAAAGTAAACATAGCAGTTTCTCTGAAACTGCTATGTTTAAAGAAAAAAGGGTTAAACCTAGCTATAGTGGTCCTTTAAGGTGAGATTAAGGAGAACAAAGATACAAAAGGAACAAAGAGAATAGGGGAAAATAAAAGTTGAGGGGAGAAAGGAAAATGGAAAAAGGAACATCCATAAATTCCCCCCAGAATGGGATGAATGGGACGAGATTCCCATGAAGCTATTCCTACCAGATAATACGCCAATATGTCATGAACTAATGCAGTAAGCTTCTCTATATTCTACGTTTTTACAAGCCCAATCTGACTGATCCACAAACTCAAAATCAGCTTATTGACTTGGCTTTTTTGTGGATTTATAAATGTAATTGACAAAAGCCATCCATGGATATAAAATTAGATGATTCTATCACTCTATCCCCTCACAGACTGATTTTTAATAGTATCTGTTTGCAAACAAAATGCTTCACCTAATAAAAACATGAGTGTATGAACTATTTTTGTCCTTTTCTATATGTATGAGATATATGAGACAACCCAAATCCCACATGAATGTATGGAAGGTATGGTATAGATGTAAGAGTGGAAGTTAGAGTAAGTGTAAGGTCAAGATGGGATCCTAGGACCTATTTAGAATGATGCCAGGATGAGGTATTCTAGAGTCTTTCGCAGACTAACAAAATAACTTTTGCTGAATTACTGTTTGTAGCGGAGAGCCGATATCTCACAGCTATTCTCCACTAAAGATACCAGTGAGGCTCAGGAACAAGGTGATGATAAATCCACAGGCAAGGTCTCCAGCAGGTAAAGTAATACAGCAGTATCCCAACAGCAATCCCAATAACTGGACGACACACAGTTTCAGGAGCAGAACTGCTGGCTGGCACATCCAGCCTGGCTTTTATTTCCATCTTACACATATAAGACCGCCCACAGGGGAGGTGTAAAATAGCCAATAGCATAATGGTTGCAACCCACAGATTCCCTCCCCTTAGCCTGAGAGGTAATCCACTTATTATACAGTTTAAAACATAACTTTTACACAATATCTATAACTTCTACAATATTCGTGTTACAAACATAAAACATACATTTTCTTAAACAGCAGACTTCAATTAGTAACACTCTCAAAAATCATGCCAATCCCTCCAGTAGATCAATAGTTAGTTGGAGGTCCCTTTATGACCGACCGCAAGCACATTTTCCTGCCCAAAACAGTTCCATGGATTTGGGCTGTGCGGTCGGTCAATTTCTGGCATAAAAATGGCTAAGTCCCGTTCGAAGTGTGGCCGGTACTTCGACTTTAGTCGAAGTGTCGAAGTGGAGTCGATGGTAAGGGTCGGCGGTGTTCGAAGTTAAAATGGCCGCCGCCACGTGGTCCTTTGTTCGATGCCGTTCACTTCGATGACTTCGACGACTTCGACAACTTTGACTACTTCGGCACTTCGACGGTATCCGAAGTGCCCATTTAAAGTTGCAACACTGCCCCGAAGTAATCCAAGGGCCAGGAACAGTATTTGTCTTTAGGGGCAAGGTAGGGTAGGTGAGGGCAATCAACAATACAGGAAGGGGGCAGCCAACAACAGGGTTCCGCTACACTGTTGAACAAGTTTAACTTCGTGATAGACTTAGCTTAGCCTGGAGTATTATGGTAATATTGTACTGCGATATAGGGTCCAATAGCTATTTGTTAAAATTGTGAAACCTTAATATAGATGAATGATAGGTATCCCACAATAATTGTTGTTTGTAACTGGTTCCATTGATGAACCATTATATGTCTATTTGTATTTAAAGTATAAAAAATGTTTTCAATAAAAATTAAATTAAATTTTTTTTAAAAAAAATGCTTCACCTATAACAGGGGTAGGCAACCTCCGGCACCCCAGATGTCGTGGACTACATCCCTCATAATGCTCTTACACCCATAATGCTGGCAAAGCATCATGGGAGGTGTAGTCCAAAACATCTGGAGTGCCAAAAGTTGCCTATGCCTGACCTATAAGATGTGCCTCTCTCTTGAGTGCCTTCACTTATATTCTAAGCGAAACAAGTTGTGCATGGGCAAGTGGGTGGCCGCATGCTTTGCGCATCTTTCCCAATAAATCTTTTAGCCATAGAATGACCAATAGTTTTGTACATATGTGTTCAATAACTCTGGAAAAAAGATGGGAAGAGCCACATCAAAAACATAACCTGATTCTAGTGGATACACTGTGCTCTGTTAACTGAGCAGATCCAGTACATAGTGCAAGACATGTGCAGGCAAAAATATTTCAATTCTAACGAACCCCTTCAGCAAATTTTTTTGGCTGGAGGGAGTGGGAGAGGATTGGCAAAATGCGTTGATGGTGCTGTTTGGCTTAGGTGAATTTTTGTACTGAAAAAAAAATTCTGGGAAGCAATTTTGGAAGGCAAAACAGCAGCAAAAATGGTGCATGTGACTGTACTGAGATTGGAAAATGGCTACAATATTGCCTGGCCTAATGACTACATGTTTTTCAATGCCAATTCCAAGTTGCCAAAATAAGATTATTATATATCTATATAAAAAAAAATAGAAAGTGAGAGAACTTGGCTTTATAATGATTGATTGTAATATTTTTGCAATATTTTTCCTCTTGCTATCTTGTATTAATATAGACAAAATATGGGGGACATATATTTATAAAAAAATAGGGGATTTATAAAAAAAAAAAAAAAATTAAGGAAAAGGTCAGTGGGTAATTGAACATTTAAAAAAAAAAAAAAAAAAAAAAACTACCACACTTAGTGCAGGCAGGGTTGCCTTGTGCAGTTAACACATAATATGCATATTACTGAGAGGAAAAACTTGCAATTGAAATTTTAAAAAACAAATCACAAAGCAGTAAAACAATTCTAAATCAGTGAATCAAAGTAAGTATAAGTGGCACTGGCAGTAACAAACAGGCAAGAGGAACTTCTTTTTTTTTTAATTCATTGGATGATTAGTCTGTTTCTGTCCAATCTTCATATGTCACCTATAGACACTTCTTCACCTCCCCTTAGTCTGCCTAAGGGTGGCACTAGTGAGATGACAATTGCCCCTACTCACTTCCATGTTCACAATTTACACTGTGCATGTAAGCCTTCTTGGAGGCACAAAAAGTGATCCCAAACTTTACTTTGTTGTCAAAATACAGTACCCACAACCCTTTGTCTTGCATCTGCTGAAGATGCAGGTGGGTTTGCATTGGTGGTATTGGAAACTGTCACAATACTAGTCTGTACACTAGTAATTGATTGATTAATGCTATGCTAAAATGTTGATGGTGTTGGTACAGGCAATGTTTATGTTGGAGGCTGACATTGGTTGTGGTGGTGCTGGGAAAATGAACAGGGGGGAAGATACTCATGGCAGTGGTAGCAAGTACAGTGGTGTCATAACTGTCTCCGTTAGCTGATGTCATCTTCCAGCAGATAGAGATAATCTGAAGAGGTGGAAAATATGCATGAAGGAACTGTACACTAGCTGCCATAAAAATACTAAACTGATGCCTGCTACCTCAAGATTGGACAGGAGACTGCGCCCATATGATTGGGCAGAACGCTTGACCATCATGGCAAACTAAGCACTACAGTCCATTCTGCCAACATTCTGTGTTTTGTGAATAAACCCCCTTTGAGTTTTGTTAATAGTTGTGTTAATAGTGTTGTGTAATGTAAATTTTCTAGTTATCTGAATTGTGTTTTTCTACAAGAAAGGTTGCTTTTAAAATACACCCAAATAATACATCATTCACAGCAAATAAATTCAGTGATACTTTTCAGGTGCTTAATTTCTTAACACAATGCATACAAAGAGTTCTAGGCATATATTTAGAGTCTCTGAGTGACCACATTTCATTTTGAAAAATTTCATCCAAAACTTTCCATCTCATTTATGGCTCAATTAGATGCGACCTACTTGCGCTTGGCAAGTTGAGATCAATTAAACATTCCCTAGACAGAACACTGGACAGCAAAATTGTTTTAAAAGATCTTTCTCTTGCCATGGCATCAACTCATCTAAAATGAAATATGTTATATATAATAAAAATAAATACAACAGCAGAGAAATTAGATGGTCTACTTGAAACATATATGGGAACTGTGGAGACCTTGATCGTCATGAACACCAAAACAGCTAGTTACGCAACATTTGAACATTGTCTATATATATTTCCAAACCGTGTTTTGTCAGTTATACATTATTCTAACAATGTTATTTAACTAACACTGTGAAGTTCTTCTCTCTCCATAATTGCCCTTGCCTCAATGAATCAAAGCTGTTTTGGCATCAAGAAGGAGACCTACATGATACTAGGCAGGTGGTTTTAATGTTGTGGCTGATCAGTATATATGTAGTAATTTGCCCCAAATTAGTAGGAGTTACACTTCCATGCAACAGCTGCTATATCCAAATGTCTCATTTTATTTAGGTCCTCTTCTGATAATGAAATTGTGTGAAAAAGAAGCAGGGGATGCAAAAGGATACAGAAAAGGCACAGTTCTGTCTCCCCAGACCCTCTGTCATTAAATCACTAGTGGTAGATGAGCTGAATTAATGATGGCAGCTACAAATAGCAATCACACATTGGGAGTGTAACTTCCATCAACATCTACCACCTTCCATCACTCTCTGGTAGATCAAGATAGGAATTCCCCAGTACTGCACTTCCAAAATCTACAAGGATTACATATATTTGTCCTCACATCAGACCTTCCAATAGTCCCTCTTTCGGTGGTAGAGTCCTGATTTCAGATTCTTGGCCCGCCATCACAATTTAGTTCCTTGGTGTCTCACATCTGAAGCAATTAGTGAACTGTACCCAGAGCACATCATTAGATGCATTCATGCATTGCAGTGGGCACTAGGAACATGCATGAAGAGCTTTAGCAGGACTTCTTGCATGGTCCTGAATAGTGATGTACCAAACTGTTCGCTGGCGAATAGTTCCTGGCGAACATAGCGTGTTCGCGTTCACCACGGCGGGCGAACACATGCGCGGTTCGATCCGCCCCCTATTCGTCATCATTGACTAAACTTTGACCCTGTGCCTCACAGTCAGCAGACACATTCCAGCCAATCAGCAGCAGACACTCACTTCCAGGCCGTACCACCTCCTGTACAGCATCCATTTTAGATTCATTCTGAAGCTGCATTGTTAGATAGAGGAGGGAAATTGTAGCTGCTGCTCATTTGATAGGGAAATTTATAGCTAGGCTAGTATAGTCAGTGTCCACTACAATCCTGAAGGACTCATCTGATCTCTGCTGTAAGGACAGCACCCCAAAAAGCCCTTTTTAGGGCTAGAACATCAGTCTGCTTTTTTTTTGTGTAATCTAATTGCAGTTGCCTGCCTGCCTGCCAGCTTCTGTGTCAGGCTCACAGTGGATACTGTGCCCACTTGCCCAGTGCCACCACTCATATCTGGTGTCACAATAGGGTGCATTTAAAAACCCCAAAACTTTTTTTCACTGTAATAGATTGAATAGCAGTTAGTTGTCTGCAAGCGTCTGTGTGTCAGGCCAACAGCGTGTACTGTGCCAACCTCTGCAAGTGCACATTGCCACTCATATCTGGTGTCACAATAGCGTGCATTTAAAACCAAAAAACTTTTTTCACTGTTATAGATTGAATAGCAGTTAGTTGTCTTCAAGCGGGTGTCAGGCCTACAGCATGTCCTCCGCTAACCTCTGCAAGTGCACATTGCCACTCCTATCTGGTGTCACAATAGCGTGCATTTAAAACCAAAAAACATTTTTCGCTGTTATAGATTGAATAGCAGTTACTTGTCTTCAAGCGGGTGTGTCAGGCTTACAGCGTGTACTCTGCGAACCTCTGCCAGTGCACATTGCCACTCATATCTGGTGTCACAATAGCATGCATTTAAAAACAAAAAACTTTTTCCACTGTTATAGATTGAATAGCAGTTAGTTGTCTTCAAGCGGGTGTCAGGCCTACAGCGTGTACTCTGCCAACCTCTCCAAGTGCACATTGCCACTCATATCTGGTGTCACAATAGCGTGCATTTAAAACCAAAAAACTTTTTTCACTGTTATAGATTGAATATAAATCTACCTCGCCTTAACTGCAGATATCGACACTCTGAGGAGCGATGAACCCCTTGACTACTGGGTGTGCAGGCTTGACCTGTGACCTGAGCTATCCCAATTTGCGATAGAACTTCTGGCCTGCCATGCTTCAAGTGTCCTGTCAGAAAGGACCTTCAGTGCAGCAGGAGGTATTGTCACTGAGAATAGAAGTCGCCTACGTCAAAAAGTCTAGATTACCTCACCTTTATTAAGATGAATGAGGGATGGATCCCGAAGGGACTGACAGTGGGCGATACATTCAACTAAAAAAGGCCTAATGAGATGAGCTGCCTTGGGCTAAAAATGGTGACCCTATGTAGGAGGAACAGTCCCTATTCTGCTCTGTGTCAGTGTGTATCAGGGTCCCTGAGGACAGGTGTCATTCCATATCTGCCAAGTGACCCTATGTAGGGGGAACAGTCCCTATTCTGCTCTGTGTCAGTGTGTATCAGGGTCCCTGAGGACAGGTGTCAATCCATATCTGCTAAGTGACCCTATGTAGGAGGAACAGTCCCTATTCTGCTCTGTGTCAGTGTGTATCAGGGTCCCTGAGGACAGGTGTCAATCCATATCTGCCAAGTGACCCTATGTAGGGGGAACAGTCCCTATGCTGCTCTGTGTCAGTGTGTATCAGGGTCTCTGAGGACAGGTGTCAATCCATATGTCAAGGTGTCAATATGTCATATGTCAGGTGTCAATCCATATCCATTGTGATTTAGGAATGTTAGGTGATTTATGCCCTTTATGGATTAAAACCAGACTCTGCATCAACTGTGTAATTTTCCATGGGAGTTTTGCCATGGATCCCCCTCTGGCATGCCACAGTCCAGGTGTTAGTCCCCTTGAAACAACTTTTCCATTACTATTGTGGCCAGAAAGAGTCCCTGTGGGTTTTAAAATTTGCCTGCCCATTGAAGTCTATGGCGGTTCGCCCGGTTCGCCGGTTCGCGAACGTTTGCAGAAGTTCGCTTTCGCCGTTCGCGAACCGAACATTTTATTTTATTCACGACATAACTTGTCCTGAAGGCTGAGGGCAGGCCAGGCATCCTGACAGTGTGCAGGCCTGCCCCTTTTCCCCTTTTCCCCTTTTCAATTAAGGACCACCCCATCTTGTTTCTCTCCTACTTATTGTCTGACTTTTTTATCTTAACAAAAAGAGCAATTTAAAATTAAAATGTTTATTGTAATTTGAAAAATAAATAAAGGAAAATCTAAAAAGAAATATTGGAATTAAATACCCGCTACTGCTCTACAACACTGGTAACACTGCCATAACTAATAGTTAATGAGGTAGTTCTCAAATTAAGGAATTGGCAGTTCCTCTTAAAAAAAAAAACAACAGTGAGACCTTATGACTTTAAAATCAAATTGAAAATGCATTCTAAAATACTACAGGAGGACAAATCTACACGCCAGCTGAAGTATTCATGTTCTTAGTCATTTCGCTACATTTCACAAGCCACCTTAACTTGTTGTTTAGTGAATAAGCATCTGTTCCTTGTTTAAACTGTTCTTTCTTTCTCATTTCATCATCAAAATTCATCCCCAGTGTTTTTTAATATTTTAAGTTGTAAAATATATATTTTTTAAATGTCTGTTTGTGATATATATAAATCGATATTTATATTTTTCTTTATATTTATTTCCAATATACTGTTTTTTTTTTCAATTTTTGCACTCAAAACAAATGAAAAATATTTATTAATGTTTCAAATGATTCCAATTTTTTTAGATCTAATCATTGCTCTTTAGTTCTCAATTTTCCTATTTTCTTCTGACTTATTTTCATTTTTAAACTTGTATAGCAGGTTAGACAGCAAAATAATTGCTAGAATATCAATCTATTTTGTTACTGTGTTGTTTATGAATCTAAACTATGTTATGTTAAATTAAGTGTGTCACTTTCTCTACATTTCAGAGACTCACTAATAGATCTATGGAACAACACAGTTTTTTTTTTCTCTAGCTTAGTCTGTTTGAGACTAAAATGAAGGAATAAAGTAAGGCACACAGAACTATTGCACATTAAATATGTACAAGCAAAAAAAAGTAATGTTCACATTTCCTCTTAAAAAATATTTATATATTTCTGTTCATTATCAGTAAACTCCTCACTCAATGTGTGTGCTAACCATAAATATATTCGGTCACCTCAAAATCCAACATGTGTGCCAACCATAAATATATATGACCACCCCAAAATAACTTTTATGAAGTAAATCAATTGCACTTTGTGTTGGCAACAAGTAAAGAACTTTAAATTAATTTCTAAAGTGGATCACTTGCACTGAGAAATGAATACAAATTGACCCACTGAGTGATCATACTGTTTTCAAAATGCACAATATAGCCCTCAGGGATAATAGCAGCAGTAAATGTACGTACTTCCTGACAAAAGAAAATGCCTCACTGAATGAGGCATGATATACAAAATCACTTAGCTCTATTGGAACATGATAAAAAAAAACACACACACACAAGAAAAACACAATCTCTTTTCAGCACAATAAGACAGACATATTTAAAAATTCACTCTAATGATGAATGATGCTAACCTATAATAAGACACTTTAGTCTCCAGGCACTGCCCTGTTATGGTTTCAGTTAGGCCCAATTGGACATCTGTCATTTGGTGTTCTGACCCAACTTATTGTAGTTTACTCTGACATCTGGTACACTTGACTCAGCCTGTTCTCAATACTGGGATTTCTGTTCTCCTTAGTTCTTGACCAATTCCCAAATTTCCCATTTGATTGCAAGTTTGATACTTCATCTTGTTATCAATACATTAACCCCAGCTACTCTAAAGTCAAGTGATATGCTTTTGTCATGTTCTTTCTGTTTTTAATATTAAAGTTCTTGGATGCTTGTTGTACTTACTGACTTTTTGTTTGGTACCATGTTACAAATTATTCTTTGAACTTATTTTCACTTCTGTACATACTTTATTTATATAATTTATATAGGAAACTATAATTTTGTATGTGTATTTCACTTATTTCTCTGTATTATTTAACAGTTCATACATTATTTTATCTATGTCATTATTATATTATCTGTTATACTATTTTTAAAAAACAAAAATATTGATAAATATAGTAGATGAGAAAATGCTTATTAAATATGGCATTTGCTGTAATGAAGGCAAACATTTTGGTGGGAGAGATTGGACACTGGTCTTTTGGTTGCCACTTCTTTATTTTGACTTTTTTGTGTCCTAAGAAAATGAGCAATATACGGCACCAGCTGTTACTCCAAACTGATTGCCTGGTCCTCAGACAGACTGACCATATAATATAACCAATCTGCCATTTTGAGTTCATCCTCCAATTTGTTTTTTATTGCTCAAACCATTAAAATAATCATTCATATAAAAAAAGAATACAACAAAGAAAAAAAAAATAGCATTCACACAGTGCTTTTCGTGCCTTGTTTCTGTGCCCCTGTTAGTTTTGGCACATTTCACAGCCACATTTGGACCTTTTCACCACCAAATGACTTGGTCCGACCCTTTCAGGTGCCAAATTTGGTCCATTCGACCATCGCTGGCCCAAATTCGGTCGCAAATTCACTTTGTGTGCTTCGAATTCAGTCACGAATGCTCTTCTTTCGGCCCAAATTAGCTCCAGTTGGCTTTTGTGGTTTTCCGTCATACTCTTGCGGGAGCGACGTGATGTTGCTTGTTTCAGTTTTCCTCTGTCTATGTCCACGGCTTTCTGCCTCATGGTTTGCATCTCCCACTCTTGGCCCTGGTGAGCTCCTCTCTCCCTTCCCGTCTAGTCTGCGTGTTTAGCATGTGTCAGTTCCCTTCCCGTTTGTATTTAAGTAGCTCTGATTTGCCGACATTCATTGGGGATGTTTTCCTTTGCCATTATGCACAAGCTTAAGGTGCCTGTGTGCTCCCTTTCCCTTGTGGATATTGAGGACCCTCATCCCTTGGTTAATGCCACTTCGGCATTGGGGTCTACTGCCCCTGCTGGGACACCTAATGACAGCTCGGAGGAGGAGCAACCTCTGGAACTCCAGTGCTTAATGACTGATGTCATTATGGTGGCTATGGGCTCTATGATCTCAACCTTGTCACAAACTATCTCCCACGAGGAGCATTCAGGGGGCACTCCTACAAAGGTCACATATCTCCTGACTCTAAAAACTGTCGATCCTTAAGTCGCCCCTGTAAGCATGTTACATTCATGCTCAAGAGAGCCTTTGGGATTGATATGGAATCCCCCTGAGGGTTTGGATTCAGCACTAAAATTCTGCCAACATAAACATTTGGATAATTTGGGCCCATTGGCAGAAGACACCAGGGCAGAGAATGTTGGACTCGGAAGAACTCCATTGCTGGTTTCAGTGGGTTATATGCATTGCAAGCAATGTGAATGCCTCCATTTCCATGGAAATGTGTAAGGCTATTCTCTTTAAGAATAATCCTAAATTGGCCAACCTTACCCTTACTGAGGTTAGGGAGTGCTATTCAGGGACAGCAGGGACAGGTCTCTCTACCTGGGCAGGAATATCCAGGGGCCACCTGGCCAGAAGTAACATCTCCAGATCCCGTGGCTCAGCTGTTGCTCCTTCACCCAGCATCCTTCCTACCAGGAGGCAAGAGTCCGGCCTTTTTTCCCCTTGAGAGGGATTCCCTGGAGGTCCAGGGGCTTCAGAGACACTTCTGGTGAAATACATCCTGCCAGTAAGTCTACAGTTACCTCCTTTTTATTCCCAGGTTTGGGTAGGGGGCAGACTTAGTAATTATTTTCAGGAATGGGCAGCCATTGCTTCAGATACTTGGGTGCTCAACACTTTTCAAGGTTTTTGACATGGTTTGAGCAATTGATTTGTGTGCCTTGGCATTTTCCACCCCTCTTCCCATCTTGTTGTCCCATCAGGATCACAAATTGATAGATGAGGAGTTGTTGGCCCTCCTGGAAAAAGAGGCAATAGAGTTGATTCCAGCTTCAGCTAGCAGAGTTGCCAGCAATATCTTTCTGGTGGAAAAGAAAGTGTCATGGTTCTCCCCTTGCAATGTAGATGGCTAGATGTCACCGTTGAGTCACAACCCAGGTGGCTTCTTACCTGGTTACCGTGGGTTGTGATTATCTACAAGGGTGAGCTAACATGTCTGCACTATGGACTCCAACCAAGGTAAGCCCTCACAGAAGGTAGCCAAGTGCAGCTTGTCAATGATTGGCTGGCAAAGCTGGATTTGAAGGATGCTTACCTGGAGGTCCCAGAGGATGTGGAACCCCAGGATCTGCTGTGTTTTCATTTTAAGCAGGTTTGGTGTTTTTTGTGTCTTCCTTTTAGACTCTCATCAGCACCTTGGTGATTCACCAAGCTGCTGCACCCAGCCATTGCCTGGTTGTGCAGTCGAGGCGTGAGCCTGATCATATACCTGGATGACATTCTGGTAATGGCTCATGATCACACCATTGAGTTGCAACCTGTTGCAATGGATGATAGACCTCTGCCCTGCTGTCACAGAGCTCTAGGAGAGACTGTTGTGCCGTGCTCACTCACCGGATGCCCCAAGGGCTTCACAGAATGAACCAAGTAGTCCAACCAGTCACCTGCTGATACTGCAGCACTATAGCTGCGGGCCCCATGTGCAAGGTGTATCACACTCTCTTCTTGCCTGCCAGCCTCTGTTTGCCACTCAATATGTGTTGCAATATGCATGGGAAGACAGGCATGCCTGGAACAAAATATAGTGGTGCAAGTAGAATATCTTTCTGGCCTTGTGGCGGTCTTCCAGAGTATCACCGCCATGGCTACCCTTTTCCCATATAAACCAGCAAATAATTGCACAGGCAAAATATCACTGGTGGAGCATAACCCCTCACACATGAGCCAGGGCTTAATGCTGGGAGACAACTGTCAGTTAACACCTCCTCGGTTCCTGAGAGATCATTTTGTATGCACAAAATGGCAGCCACCCAGTGGAGCATTCTATTAATGGGTTCCGTTGCGGTTTTCGCACAAGATTCAGAGCGTTCCACGTTCTAATTGGTCTCTGGGGTGGTCTCAGTTCGGGAACCAAACAAAATAAACTAAATTAAATTACACATGAATCCAGTTCTGCAAAAGGAGCCAAAAGTGATGGGGATTTTCCTTCACAGGTCTACACAATGTTCACTCTAACTCTCCGATTGGATGTGAAGGTTCCACTATCTCTTCTCTTTCAGGTATGTTTGCTATAGAATAAAATGGGGAGGGAAGCAGCGCCTTAAGGGTGTCCTCCAATCCACATTCACATTGGTGAATATGTAAAACTAAGGAGGATAAATTGTAGAACATAGTGTAATATATTGAAGTTCAGCAGAAATAAATAAAAAGTAATGCACTTACAGTTTTTGTGTGCTGATAACTAGCTCCAAATATATGTGCCTGGGCCGTACAAATCCCGCCTGTGGATGTACTTGGTGTCTTGATCCAAAGGGGAAACTCCTGATGGTAAAGAACAAAAACAAAAAGAACCAATATAGTGTAGTATGTTCAAAACACCAGAATAAAAAAAAGTATTTATGTGGATGTACACTCACAATTTACTGTGACAATATTGGCTCTCAGTGATACGCATGTAATGAGGTAGTCCACAAACTTAGGTATACAGGAGTTCCCACTATTGGTTTACATAGCAGCAGATTCTCATGGGGATATACACATAAAACAGGAATAAAAATATAGTGTTTAATGTTAAAACAGGTAAAAGTAATAAAAGGAGATGTATTCACAAGTGGAGAGCAAAAGAGATTTTGCTCAATCTGTATAGCATAGGTGGTATAATCGCCACCGAGGAATTTGCTGGTACAATCTTCTGGTTGAAATCAGGACGGTCCAAAATTAGGTTATAAAAACACTAATTTTATTGAAAATCAAATGTAAAAGCATAATAGAGTAACACATTAACACGTTTCACCTTCTTGACAGGCTTTCCCAAAGTGTCCAGTGTTCACTTTGATAAAGCCTGACAATAAGGTGAAACGCCTTAGTGTGTTACTCTTTTACACATTTTTTCATTTCATTGGGCCATGTTGTTTAACTCCCCCTGCTTGTGTTCCTCTTATATAGGTGACCTCCTGTACGGTAGGTGCTGGTTTTGTTCATGTTTTATTTATGTATCCTGTTATGCTATATTTTGTTCACTTAGTTACAGATTTATAGTTATTGAATTTGACTGTTGCATGCTAGCTCAATGGTTTGTGTTGGTTACTGATTATGGCTTCTTTGTTACTGTTTTAACTGTTGGGCTCCTGTTCTTCATGTTTTCCCAGCCTGACTTGGCTGTGTTTCCTGATCTGCATGTTCTCTTTCTTGTGGGACATCTCTTGGATTTGACATGTTACTCTGTGACCTTGGATGCTTGTTTCCTGTTTGACGCATACTTTTTGGACTTGGTCGCTGTTTGATTTCAAGGGCAGTTGTCTGTTTATGGACTGTTCCTGTTGTTCCTGTTTTTGGTTCTTCTAGTTTTGTGTCGCAGCTTCAAAGAAAGAGGACAGTTTGGGGGAGTTTGTTATAGTTATAGTGGAACTTGGATGGTGGTAGCCTGCGATCACTGTGTGGGTTCTATTTTTTTTTCTCTTTGCATTCTTATCTGCGATTAGTAGACAGTAAAGAAAGGTTAAAGCAATATGAGACTCTGTGTCTTGACATAAAATTGTACTGCTCTTCTGATTCCAGTAAATGTTTCAATAATGTTTACTAGGGTATGGTAAAGAGAAACTATAACTATGACAGCTTCTCTTTATGGTCACTGGGGGGAAAAAATCACGTAGTATAATATGCAGCTGAGGTCTTTGTTTGTCCTGGTGCCAAGATATTAATGCATTGAGGCCCAAATTCTACATTTTGCCAGAATTTAAATATGGCTCCTAAGGACCGTATGACAGCATGGAATTGCCTGTTTATGGTTCCACAGCAGCTCTGACAAGTAATGTTACTAAATGTGTAGGTCACTATTTGGAGCAATATCCTTAAAAAAACAAATTGTTTTGACAGAATTGACCATCATTAGTCCTTAAGGGGGAACATTCAATTTCTGCAATATAAAACATTGAAAATGTGGGTTTAACCTTATTTTTAACGAGATGTTCCTTTATCTTTTAAATGTATAATTAAGATTCAATAAATTACATCATAATACAGTTTAGACAAGGCAAAACCAGGGCAAACATTGCAAATGGAGAGGAGACATAGAAACATTATTTAATTTCTCATTTTCTCTGTGTGTTTTCTTTATGATACCATGTGCAAAGCATCAATATACAGCAATACTTGACAAAGAGTTAAGATGGAGACACCCTTTAAGGTATAAATGGGTTTGAATCTCTGCATTTAATTAACCTCACATATGAGTATTTTCTTAAATATAAGAATATGTAAACATAATATTAAAGATCTAATACATGGATATTTTTCTTTACAATTAAACCTATGAAGTACTATCAGTACATTTAAATAGAAGTGAATTATTTATTTATATTAACAGTTTTATTTTTTATTTTTTTATTTTTTTTATTTTTTTGTTTCGTTTTCTTTAACAAATTTTTCTTTGCGTTTCAAATAAATGGGGGATGTGGGGAGATTTGTCAGGTTGTCCCAGCGTAATCTGCAAATAATTTTGTGAAGAGTTGTGGTATGTATTAATAACTTTTTTTCCTGTTTATTACTTCTGCACTTTTTCTAGAAATTGGCACTGCCCATTACCTTTCACATAGCACATTACATTATTAATATTTATGGGGATTTTTGCACCAAGAAAGCTTTCAATTCTCTAACATTCTCCTATGATTTTTATTATTTTGGTGTAAAAAGAGAGCCAAAATTTGTGCCAACTATTAGCACACTGCCACAGTATGTGGTGTGTAAATATGGAGGCTTAATAATTGTTGATACAAACAAAGAAGAAATGAGACACTTTCACATTACTTTTAAAACACGTAAAGGGTTACTCCAGGCACCAGACTGTTTTGAAGTGGTCATAGTGCCTGGAGTTTGTATGTACAGCATTTCGCTATGTAACGCCGCATATACTGAGTTTAAGACTATTGCAGCATGTATTGCAGTCTTTGCTACTGTTATTATCTCCATTACACAAATTACAGTTAAAATAAGGAAATTTCAAAAAATGAAGTTGGAAGCCAAAAACAAATAAAGGAATATTGTGCACTGTTTTAATAAAGCAGATTTAATAAAAAATACTCTATCGGTTGGGCTCATTAACTGAATGGAAAATGGTCCAATAAGCAACAGAGACAAAATTACATCTGACCTGCTCATCTAATATAATGTTTTTATAGGCACAAAGATACAATTAATGCGGCTCTAGCTCCCGTGTGGTTGTACAGTACCACACATCACTAAGCACAAAAGCTACATTGAAAGAGCAAACAAGAAAATAAACAAAAAACTGTTCCAAAGCTTTATAAGTATTGCAGTTTATCCTTCCCACTCTCCAGATTAAAAAAAAAAAAAATCTACGCTGAAATTTGAGGTGAAATTAATTCTGTCATTACTGGAATCCAATTTTGTTCCTGACACGAGCGCAATAGCAGGATATTACGATAGCAATGAGCAGGAGACACGGGCATGGAGCTGTTAATGGAGAAGACTTAATTAAATACACACTGCACAAATAAAACCAATTGTTTCTTTTAAACCATTACCCGAACGCGAAAACAACTTTGTGTCAAGAGTCTCGACAAGCAGCTTCGTATTTTTATTTTTATTCAAACTAACAATGTACAGGAAAAAGATTAGAGTTCAACAGTTAATTGAAATGACAATTATATTTAAAGTGCCTCATTTACATATTTTGCGAGAACCCTGGAGATGACATGCCTACTTATGATGTGGTGGGCGACAAAAGAATATAGATAAATAGATAGATATAGATAGATAGCTAGATAGATAGATAGATAGATAGATGTGGAAGTATAGAGCCACAGGTTACACAGTGCAGATTGAAGAATAAGGTAAATTTAATTTTAGTCCAGGAGACAAAACAAAGATACAACGTTTTGTTGTTAATCAAGTAAGCCGAAACGTTGTGTCTTTGTTTTGTCTTCTGGACCATAATTAAATATATCTTATTCTTCACCCTGCACTGTGTAACCTGTGGCTCTATACTTCTGGATTTATATTGAGGGCTAGCAGGACTCCCCCACAGAATTCCAGTGCATCAAGATACTAGTGTGCAGCACTACACTACCTGGTGATAGATATAGTTAATTGAAGCACTCCATCATAGGCATAGCTAGTTTCCATTTGGCAAACATGTTCAGCTCCTAACACTTAATTCACCAGGTGCCGTGACAATGTCATGCTTTTGCGTGTGCACAAGAGTACACTTCAGAGGCCTATGGAAGATCGCATGAGACAGTGGGATCATCTGTGGACCAATGCTCATGATGGCCATTACTATGCATGACGACTGTAGGAATTGGTTAAGCATAATTGAGAAAGCGTTGCCTTTTCTCAAGTTTTGTCATCATATCAATTAAACATAACACAAAGTAGTCCCTTCTTTGTTTTATGAAATGTTTTGTTTGATGGAATTTATTTATTTTTATTTATTAATGGCATTTATAAAGTGCAAACATATTCCGCAACGCTGAATGGGATTTTTCAAAGCAGTCAATTTAAGTATCTTTTGGTAACAGAGACTGACCGTGATAAATATACTAACATTATTAAAACATTACTAAAACTCTATGCAGCCAATCAAAATATAGTTATGATTTTTTTATTTAGCCTCTACCTTGAACCCTTATAATATGATTTATCTAACATGCATTGGTTCTTATCTTAGAAAATTGGATAACAATTTGATTGTGAATATATGTGCCATTTCAAATAAAATATATTCATATTTTGTACTTACCCTTTGTGAGATGATTTATGTTGTCAAATTAGTGGTAACACTTAAGAATTGAAAAATATCTCAGTATTTTGGGTAATGCTTTATTAAAACGATGCTGCATATGTGTTACTCTAAATATTATTCAGGCATCAATAAAACATACTAATGTATTTTTTGAAAGTATAAATTGTTCTTCATGGTCTTTTTCTTGTATTTGTAATTAACTAGTTCTTCTCAACATTCACAGTGTTTGATGTATGGTGGTACCCACTTGCCATGAAACAGACAATAGTGAGTTTAAAGGAAATGATGATTTAAAGATTTTGGGTCACAATAAATTCTGTGCAACATTACCTCTAATAGACAGAAACACAGCACCATGACTCACCCTATCTCTGTGGGCAATTGTTTTTGTTCTTTTTCATCTGTAAACTTCAAGGGAATAATCAGGCTGATGTATGAAATAGTTTCTGGCATTGTCTGTACTTACACAAAAAAGGATTCAGAGAAGAAAATTGTAATAGTGAAATGGTGGCAATTGTGCTTTTAGGTCATGTGTAGAAAAATCATGCATATGTTAGCCTCGGATAAAACTATTTTATGTGAACTTATGTTTATTTCATAATTAAGAAAAAACTATTCTGCCTTGTGGCCCTTGTCCTTGTCTGACCGTAGTAAAAAAAAGTACTGGTGGTTTATTGAGAAGAGACAGAAAGGAGTTAAGTGACAAAGTGAAAATAGGGAGGTGAACAGACAAAGAATGAGGAGTTGACAAAGAGAATGGGAGGTGATAAGATAGAGAATGGGGTAGACAGAGATAATTTGTTGATTTGGGGGGGCTTAAAAGAAAGAGAATGGTGGTGGCAGAGAGAATGGTTGTGGCAGAGAGAATGGGACATTTTGGGTGAAAAGACAGAGAATGGTGGTGGACAAACAAAGAATGTCTAGTGGACATACAGAGAATGGAGAGATGGACAAACATAATGAGGGGTAGAATTTACTTAAAATAGGGGAGTGGACAAACAGAATGACGGGTGTACATAGAGTGGACATACAGAGAATGGGAGTTTGTGGAGAGGACAGAATCAAAATAGGGTACACAAATAGAGAATAGGGGTGGACAGATTATGGTTGTGGGTTTGGACAGAATGGGAACAATATTGGGTGGGTGTCAGGGTACCTGTGGTCTCTACCTCCGAAAGAGGTAGAGACTTAGCCGTTCCTCCATCCAGACGGTCTGATGGCTTCCTTCCTCGCGGTCTATCCGGTCATGTTAAGCCGGCCGCGAGGGAGTGACTGCCTTTTACAGCATCACGACCGGAAGTCGACGGCAGGACACTACCCGGAACGAACTGTCAGTCAATTGCTGCAGGACCAATCAGGACGCCTCGGAGGCGTGGTTACTTTCCTGAACAGGGTATTTAACGGAGCATCTTTCTTTAGCTCATTGCCCTGTCGTGGTTCTAGCTTGTTCTAGTCACTCAGTGCTTGTATTCTGCTTATTCCTTTTGGTTTTGACCCGGCTCGTTTATCCTACTCTGCTTACCTCTGTACCCTTGATTCGGCTTGTCTCTCGCTCACCTGTCTTCTGTTACCCTCGACCTCGGCTTGTCTTTGACTATTCTCTACAGTACTACTTACGTTAGTCCGGCCATTCTAAGGTCCGGTATACGTATCTGGCTACTGTTTGTACACTGCGTGTTGGATCCCTGTCCCGATCCTGACATTACGACAGGGCCAATGGATCCTGCAAGTACAAACAGTCAGCTTGCTTCTCCTGATCCTAGGTTTGAAGCCATGGATCACAGAATGGATCAGATGGCGCTTGCGCTACAGGCACTTTTATCTCGTGCCAATAACCCACCAGAGGAGATACATAATACCCCTATTTCTCCTGTCAGTTCAGGTCTAGAGGTAGCCACAGTGGGTGCTTCTTCTCGCATTACCCCCCCAGTACGCTATGGTGGGGCTCCTGAGAAGTGTCGTGGTTTTTTAAATCAAATTAGTATCCACTTTGAATTGCAACCTCGCTCCTATCCTACAGATAGGGCAAAGGTAGGATTTATTATCACCCTACTTATTGAGAAGGCTCTGAGATGGGCTAACCCATTATGGGGAAAACGATAACCCATTAGTGTATAACTATAATGCATTTGTAGCTGCTTTTAGAAGAACATTTGACCCTCCAGGTAGAAAGGTGAATGCAGCCAGATTACTGTTGCGCCTGAGACAGGAGAACCGAACACTTGTGGATTATGCACTAGAGTTCAGGTCTCTGGCGTCAGAAGTCAAGTGGAATGAGCAGGCATATATGGATGTATTTTTGAATGGCCTATCTGATGTAATCCTTGATGAGGTTGCTACTAGAGAACTCCCTGAGAATTTAGAGGACTTAATTTCGTTCATCTCTCGTATAGATGAACGTTTAAGAGAGAGACAGAACACTCGAGAGAGGAATCGGAGACCTTCTTTTAGGTTAGCCCCCGCTTTTCCAAGTCCTGACTCCACAGTATCTTTGCTTCCTGAACCTATGCAGATAGGGTATACCCGCCTCTCTGAGGAGGAAAGACAGTACGGGAGAAGAGAGGGTTTGTGTATGTATTGTGGAGCCAAAGGTCATTTACTCTCGAACTGTTCTAACCGTCCGGGAAACGCTCGCACCTAAGTCTCTCTAGAGGACAGGCCTTGGGTGTTTCTATTTTGTCCTCTACTCCTAATTATAAAGATCACAGGCTTCTGCTACCAGTTTCCTTAACTTGGGAGAAGGAAGTAGTCAGGGCTATGGCTTTGATAGATTCCAGTGCTGCTGAGAATTTTATAGACCAAGCCTTTGCTATTAAAAACAATTTCCCATCCCAGCTAAGGGAGACACCCTTGGCCGTTGAGGCCATAGATGGTAGACCACTACTAGATCCTGTTATCTTTCGTGAGACCGTACCCATTAATTTAAATGTTGGTATCCTACACGTGGAGAATTTATCTCTTTTGCTCATTTCGTCCCCTTCCGTTCCCATAGTTCTGGGGTACCCATGGTTGAAGAAACATAACCCTATTATCGATTGGGAGTTAGGGGAGATACTCTCGTGGGGCCAGGGCTGCCAGGAAAGGTGTTTAGGCAAGGTTTCTCCATTAGCTAACATTAACATACCGGAGAATCCTACTCAGTCCACAGAAGGACAGATACCAGACCTTTACCTAGACTTAAAGGCAGTATTTGACAAGAAGAATGCTGATTCTTTACCGCCCCACAGGTCATTTGATTGTAAAATTAAGCTTCTACCCGGGACTATGCCTCCGAGGGGTCATGTATATCCCTTGTCTGTTCAGGAAAACTCGGTTCTAGAGGAGTATATTCGGGAGAATTTAGAAAAGGGATTCATTAGGAGGTCTTCTTCTCCGGCCGGGGCTGGGTTCTTTTTCATTAAGAAAAAGGATGGCACGCTGAGACCTTGTATCGATTACCGAGGCTTGAATAAAATAACTGTCAGAAATGCCTATCCTATCCCACTGATTACAGAGTTATTTGATCGTCTTAAGGGCTCCAAAATCTTCACTAAGTTAGATCTCCGAGGGGCATACGATTTGGTGAGAATCCAGCATGGTCATGAGTGGATGACGGCATTCAATACCCGGTATGGTCACTACGAATACACGGTGATGCCATTTGGACTTTGCAATGCTCCTGCAGTATTTAAAGATTTGATTAATGAGGTACTTAGGGAGTTTCAACATGATTGTGTTATTGTTTACCTGGACGACATACTAATACACTCTAAGGAGATTGAGACTCACCATAGACAGGTCAGAAAGGTATTACACAAACTTCTGCAACATGGTCTATACTGCAAATTGGAGAAGTGCAGGTTTGATCAGTCTCAGACAGACTTTCTTGGGTATGTGATTTCTGGGGAAGGTTTTAAAATGGATCCTGAAAAGCTCCAATCCATTTTAGACTGGCCTTTGCCCAAAGGACTCAAGGCTATTCAAAGGTTTATTGGTTTTTCCAACTACTATAGGCGCTTCATTAAGGGATACTCCTCTATCATTGCGCCTATTACCAATATGACCAAACAAGGGGCTGTTACTAAGATCTGGTCTAAGGAAGCTCTCGTTGCTTTCAAGACTCTCAAGGAACTTTTTGCCTCGGCTCCCACTCTAGTCCATCCGGATACGACTCTGCCTTTCTTGCTCGAGGTCGATGCCTCTGAGACAGGAGTTGGGGCTGTTCTGTCTCAAAGGTTAGGGGTGGATAAACCATTACACCCTTGTGGTTTCTTCTCTAAAAAATTATCTGGGCCTGAGAGCAGATATGACATCGGGGAGAGGGAACTCTTAGCGGTCATTAAGGCTTTAAAGGAGTGGGGAGACATTTACTGGAAGGGACATTACACCCTGTTACTATTTTAACGGATCATAAGAACTTGTCTTATATTGGGGAGGCTAAGAGCTTATCCGCCAGACAGGCTCGCTGGTCATTGTTTCTCACTCACTTTAACTATGTACTCACTTATAGACCTGGTTCTAAGAACTCCAAAGCTGATGCTCTGTCTCGTCAATATGAACCATCCACTATAACTGAACCAGTCCTGTCCTCCATAGTTCCTAAGGGGAATATCATCGCAAACACGAATCTCAGGATTCACTCTCCATTGCTTTCTGAGATCATGAAGTCTCAGCATTTGGCACCTAAACAGACTCCTGGGGATCGACACTTCGTTCCTGCCGCTCTCCAACTGGAGGTGCTACGCTGTCTCCATAACAGCAAAGTGGCTGGGCATCCTGGCATCCGCAAAACATATGCTCTGGTCTCTAAAGATTTTTTGTGGCCTGACTTACGTAAAGATATTAAAGAATTCATCGGGGCATGTGAGGTTTGTACTAAGACCAAGCTACCTCATTCGCTTCCATGCGTATTTCTGCACCCTTTAGAGGTTCCTGAGAAGCCTTGGTCCTGCCTGGCTATGGACTTCATTGTTGATTTGCCTATCTCGAAAAAGCAGACTGTCATCCTTACTGTGGTGGACAGATTTACTAAAATGGCTCACTTCATTCCCTTACCTAAACTACCATCTTCGCCCGAATTAGCGGAGATATTCGCTAGGGAGATTTTCCGTTTGCATGGGATACCTTCCCAAATTGTCTCTGACAGAGGCTCCCAATTTGTTTCCCGCTTTTGGAAATCTTTCTGCTCCCAACTAGGCATCAAATTGAATTTCTCCTCTGCTTATCATCCTCAGTCCAATGGAGCTGCTGAACGCACTAACCAAAAAATTGAACAATATTTACGTTGTTTCGTTTCGGAACACCAGGACGATTGGGTCGGTTTGATTCCTTGGGCGGAGTTTGCACATAACAATCTCATTTGTGATTCTACGCATTCTAGCCCTTTTTTCTTGAATTATGGCTTTCATCCCTCCATCCTTCCTTCGGAGTCTTCTTCTCAGGGGGTACCGTCGGTGGATGTTCATGTGGCCAATTTAAGGAAGTTGTGGGATCAAACTCGACAAATCCTGCTGCACAATTCTATGCTGGTTAAAAAACATGCTGACAAACGTAGAAGGGCAGCACCGGTGTTTGTTCCAGGCGATAGAGTATGGTTAAGTACCAGAAACATTCGGTTAAAAGTGCCGTCCATGAAGTTTGCTCCTCGATATATTGGACCTTACAGGGTTCTCTCTCAAATTAACCCAGTTGCGTATCGTTTAGCGTTGCCTAATGCCTTACACATTCCTAATTCATTTCATGTTTCTTTACTAAAGCCTCTAATATGTAACAGGTTCTCCTCCGCAATCGCCCCTCCTCGCTCGGTTCAGGTGGAGGGTCAGGAGGAGTATGAGGTTAATTCCATCATTGATTCTCGAATCTCCCGAGGGAGATTGCAATATCTGGTCGATTGGAAAGGTTATGGTCCTGAGGAGAGAAGTTGGGTACCTCAGGAGGAGGTGCATGCTCCCCGTCTCCGCAGGGCGTTTCACTCTCGCTTCCCTTCTCGCCCTGGTACCTTCCGCCCGGTGGGCGTATCTGAGAGGGGGGGTACTGTCAGGGTACCTGTGGTCTCTACCTCCGAAAGAGGTAGAGACTTAGCCGTTCCTCCATCCAGACGGTCTGATGGCTTCCTTCCTTGCGGTCTATCCGGTCATGTTAAGCCGGCCGCGAGGGAGTGACTGCCTTTTACAGCATCACGACCGGAAGTCGACGGCAGGACGCTACCCGGAACGACCTGTCAGTCAATTGCTGCAGGACCAATCAGGACGCCTCGGAGGCGTGGTTACTTTCCTGAACAGGGTATTTAACGGAGCATCTTTCTTTAGCTCATTGCCCTGTCGTGGTTCTAGCTTGTTCTAGTCACTCAGTGCTTGTATTCTGCTTATTCCTTTTGGTTTTGACCCGGCTCGTTTATCCTACTCTGCTTACCTCTGTACCCTTGATTCGGCTTGTCTCTCGCTCACCTGTCTTCTGTTACCCTCGACCTCGGCTTGTCTTTGACTATTCTCTACAGTACTACTTACGTTAGTCCGGCCATTCTAAGGTCCGGTATACGTATCTGGCTACTGTTTGTACGCTGCGTGTTGGATCCCTGTCCCGATCCTGACAGTGGGCTTTGGAACACTGAGCCTTGCTTGCACCATTACTACTACAATAAGTCATGTAGTATCAATGTCAGGTTGCCAAAAACTCTAGGTACACCTCTGGTAACAAGGTTAATTTAGAAAAAGGTGGCAGAGAGAGGCTTGACAGCTAACTGAGTAGCATGGAGGCTAGAAGTACTCCTCAACAATGCTGTAATTTAAGCACATACTTGGTGATTTGGCGTTTTTTACCACTGTGTAATTTACTCTACCATTGGCAGATGTTGTAAACCACTACTTTAGGATTTTCAATGTTTTCTGGGCTTCTTTAAATTGAGGCCTACTGACCTGTCACACCAAAGAACGTGGACGATCTTCTGCTTCTGAAACTCCTTGCAGAGCCAGAAGCCCCCTGAGGTGCAGCTATACAGGGAGAAGAGAAGATGGTGAAGCATCTCTGTACACAAAGCTGACTATACTAACAATGGTTTAAAGTAAACACCATCAAAACAGTCTGTGTGGACAGAAACCTTTAACCCATCCTTTGACAATAAATACACCTGATTCTGGGCACAGCTAGTGCTATGAACCTGGGCCACTTATGGAACACATGAAACACATGGCAAGTTTCAGACCCAGAGAGTGGCCAATTTCAGTAAAGGCTTACCTAAGCCACGAGCCTTGGAGGGTTGATCTTTCCTGCATCACTCACATCCCAGGAGGTCTAGTCCGTATGGACATACCAAGAAAGCAGGATTGTACACCGAGAGCGGACTGATTATTGGGCGAAAGGTGCTGGCTCTTTTTATGGCCTGGGGCAGTTTGAGCATATTTTCTCCAATTACAGTCCTTCAGGAGTGCACCCCTGGGACTGATTATGTAGGACAGATAAACGGTATTCCAACATTGGAAATTGGGTGATTTTAACCTGAGTGCAAGCATGAAAGGAGTCTTCCTACCATGTGGCATTGTGTTTGTTTTTCTTCAGTTGTGGCACCTGCTAATGTTTGTATTTTTATTATTTTTATTCAATTTCCTGCTGTATTTCGGCTATTCCATTA
The DNA here is from genome assembly GCF_036172605.1 of Pelobates fuscus. NCBI lineage: Eukaryota > Metazoa > Chordata > Amphibia > Anura > Pelobatidae > Pelobates > Pelobates fuscus. The sequence continues at coordinate 94,247,138 of NC_086327.1, read as the reverse complement.
CCGGCTATTTGCCTCCTCCAGTGGCTTTCTTATTCATGCATTTATGCTGTAACACTTCTATCATTTCTTATGCTTTGATGTAGCTTCTGTTTTTTTTTCTACTATACTTACTTACTAAAACCTCTCACATTGCAAAATCAATATTGTTTCTGCTCGACATCTCATTGTTTCGATGTTTTGGGATATTGCATGTAAACTATGTGTAACTCATTGTCATGTGAGATTATAAAAAAATACAAATAATTTTATAAAATTGTCGATTTGTATTGAAATATGTACTTTTTGAAAAATGAAACACATAAAGCACTTCAGCAAGCTAAAATGCTTTAAGGGCCTGCAGTGACCCTTTAAAACTATCACTAGAAATTAATCCATACACTAACACTACACATTAAAACCAACACCAAACATTAGCCCCTGCAATACCCTAAGATACACTACATAATGTAATATATAAGATTCATAACAGTGAAGCATGCGCATGTATTATGGGAACGTTAAGCCATCTTGCTGTTCTGGCTCAACGTTCAGTTTTGTTGTTTATAATGTCTTTAGAACCTCAAGATGGCATTAGTTTTCCTTAACACATAGTTTACCATGAAGTATCATCTCTCCCTTTTTCTCTTACTTTATATATACATACACATACTCTACATCATTAGTGATGTCGCAAACATAAAATTTTTGGTTCGCGAACGGCGAACGCGAACTTCCGCAAATGTTCGCGAACGGGCGAACCGGGTGAACCGCCATAGACTTCAATAGGCAGGCAAATTTTAAAACCCACAAGGACTCTTTCTGGCCACAATAGTGATGGAAAAGTTGTTTCAAGGGGACTAACACCTGGACTGTGGCATGCCAGAGGGGGATCAATGGCAAAACTCCCATGGAAAATTACATAGTTGATGCAGAGTCTGGTTTTAATCAATAAAGGGCATAAATCACCTAACATTCCTAAATTGTTTGGAATAACGTGCTTTAAAACATCAGGTATGATGTTGTATCGATCAGGTAGTGTAAGGGTTACGCCCGCTTCACAGTGACAGACCAAACTCCCCGTTTAACGCACCGCAAACAACCGCAAACAGTCCATTTGCACAACCACAAACTCCCCATTTGCACAAGGTTGGATACCAAGCTCCCGTTCCTTGTCCTCACTGATGTCATTGAAGGTCTCTTCCTCCACCCAGCCACGTAAAATGTATTTTATTAATTACAATTTGCAGGACCTGCCTGACAACCCAGGTCGAAAGTCCAGGGAATTAAATTTTCTAGCACTGTATTTAACCCTGTAACTTTCTATGACACCATAAAACCTGTACATGGGGGGTACTGTTTTACTTCGCTGAACACAAATATTAGTGTTTCAAAGCAGTAAAATGTATTACAACGATAATATCGTCAGTGAAAGTGACATTTTTCTACACACAAATGGCACTTACCCGGACGAGATAATTGTTGTGATACGTTTTACTGTTTTGAAACACAAATTTTTGTGTTCAGCGAAGTCTCCTGAGTATAACAGCACCCCTCATGTACAGGTTTTATGGTTGTAACTGATCGACAGGCACCCTGACTGGGTACCTTCGTTGGAGGATGCTCCTAGCGCTTCCTGAGGGCTTCCAGCACTCCAGCCGACACCATAACCACCGTAGACTCCTTCAGAGCGCAAACCAGGGACAAGCTAATGCAAGAGTTTAGGAGTGATTATAGCAAGGGAATATGCAGAGCATAGCAATCCCTTGTAGCAGATTCCCCCAATAAGAGACAGGACTCAAATTGAGGGTGAAGAAGAAATGAAGCGTTTAATGAGACACATAGTACTGCCCACAGGGTTTTGTAAAACAACCAATCAATACGTACAATACACTCAGACACTCCCAGCAATTACAGACAACATCCTCCCCTCTGCCTGTGATTTAATTACCTTACACAATGGGTTAATGTAATTATCACTGGCAGAGAAATAAAGTTTTTACACATGTACTATAACTTTAAAACTATACATTCAATATAAAAAAACGACATATTATTATTCAGCACACTTTAATTATAAACATAGTCAAAACTCTGCCAATTGCATCCAGGGGTTTACAAGTTAGCTGGAGGTCCCTTTATGACCGACCGCAAGCACATTTTCCTGCCCAAAACAGTTCCATAGATTTGGGCTGTGCGGTCGGTCAATTTCACACTGAAAATTGAATGGGACTTAGTCTCTGCTGCTGCAAAATCATTGTGGGAGAAGGTAATGCTCAGCGGTGTTCACGGAACTGTATAGCCGATTTCAGTTCCATGGATTTGGCTACACACACCGCTGGCCGCATTGAATGAACAAAGATGGCCGCCGCCACGTGTTCGTTTGCACGAACGGCGGCCCCCCAGTGTTCGGCAATTTACCTACAGCAGGCTCCCAACCTGGGAGGTAAATTGATAGCACACTTCCACTTCTGGGTGGTCTGCCTGTGTGGTACCTGGTTCAGTAAGCCCCATTTACTGAACCAAGTGAAAAATAGCAATGAACAAATGATTTTAACAGTCTGGGGACAAAGTCTTAAAGGAGCATTGTTCCCAAAAGTCACAACATGTCCCCAGATGGTTCTTAAAGGGGCATACACAGTCCAATACAAGTCCATTCACTGTGCTTAAAGGGCCAGTAGCCACACAATATAAATCTATTATGCCCAAATATGTTCTTAAAGGGCAATACATCACCGGGGCCGTAGTCACAGGGCAGGAGGCGGGCAAGCAGGCCCCTCCAAAAGCTCATGGCAAACTCCCTTAAACGGGTGAGTTTGCTACAATGGTGTTTTCAAAAGTTACTGAGTCAAATATAAGGCTTGTGTTTCAGTTTTTCACATTAAAATTAGCCAGATTGGTTACGTTGCCTTTGAGACCGTATGGTAGCCCAGGAATGAGAATTACCCCCATGATGGCATACCATTTGCAATAGTAGACAACCCAAGGTATTTCAAAAGGGGCATGTCCAGTCTTTCCTAGTAGCCACTTAGTCACAAACATTGGCCAAAATTGGCATTCAGATTAGTTTTTTGCATTTTTCACACACAATCCAATATTAACAATAACTTTGGCCAGTGTTTGTGACCAAGTGGCTACTAAAAAAGACCAAACATACCCCATTTGCAATACCTTGGTTTGTCTACTATTGCAAATGTTATGCCATCATTTTCATTCCTGGGCTACCATACGGTCACAAAGGCAACATAACCAATCTTGCGAATTTCAGTGTGAAAAATGTAACATGCTATATTTGACTCTGTCACTTCCCAAAACACCATAAAACCTGTACATAGGGGATACTGTTATACACGTGAGACATCGCTGAATACATATATGTGTTTTATTGCAGTAAAAGCAAACCGTATTATGACATTCACAGTTAAAATGTCATGCAGAAATAAAAAAAAATCTTATTTCCTACCATTCTTTAATATAATATTCATATTAAATTATGTTTTATACCTGTGAATTATAGCTCCCAATCCCCCAAACATGAGCCCAGACTTCATGAAGGGGTAAAAACGGTCTGTTTAATGGTGGCCCCAGCTCAGCCTTTTATGCAGGTCCTCCAGCAAGGTATACTCCCACATGGACCTTTTTTCACAATGTTAATCACTCCCACAGAAACAGTAAAATCCCTCCCCTCTATCATGGAGATAATAGGGTTAAGTAGCCATAGAAAACGTAAAGGATCACTATAGTGTCAGGAAAACAAAGCGGTTTTCCTGACACTGTAGTGCCCTGATGGGGGCCCACAAAAAAAGTGGTTAATCACTTACCTTTTTCCAGCGCCGTCCTTCTTCTGCGCTGGGGAAATCTCTCTCTTCCGATGTCAGTGCTGAGTGCGCATGCGCGGCAAGAGTCGCGCGCGCTTTTAATCAGTCCATAGGAAAGCATTACTGTAACGGATCGCCTGGCACCTCGACTGTATAACCTCCGTTGAAGGATGCTCCTAGCGCTTCCTGAGGGCTCCAAGCACTTCAGCAGACACCACAACCACCGCAGACCAAACCTCTCTTCCTACAGAGCGAAAAAGGAACAAGCTCTTAAATGAGCTTAGTAGTATAGCAAGATAGTATGATGAGCATAGCAATCCCTTGTAGCAGATTCCCCCAATAAGAGACAGGACAAATTGAGGGTGAAGTAGAACTGAAGTTTTAATGAAACACTCAGCTTTTATGCCCATTTTCTACCCATAGTACCGCACGCAGGGTTTTGTAAGACAACCAAGAAAACACCTAAATTATAGTAAAACCCTCCCAGCAATTACACACAAATCCTCCCCTCTGCCTGTGATATAATTACTGAACACAATGGGTTAAAGTAATTATCACTGGCAGGAAAAATACACTTTTTACACAGTTACTGTTACTTTAAAAATATATACCCAATCTTCCTAAAAGTAACATATTACTAATCAGCATCCTTTAAATATAAACACTCTCAAAAACAATACAAATCCCTCCAGTAGATAAAAAGTTAGTCGGAAGTCCTTTGTGATTGGTCAATTTCAGGCATAAAAATTATTGTCTTATTCAAATTCACGAAGGGGGCCGTTCGTGCAATTGGCTCAGTATAGCAGTGAGTGAGTCCAAATAGCTGAACTGTACCGAATGGCGACCACCCAGCCGTTCGTCAATTAGGTCAATTAGTTGCGGTTAACCACAGCTTCTGGGAGGTTAACAGGCTGCACACTCCCATTGCGTGTGGTCTGGCCGTATTCGGTAAAATAAAAGGGAATAAATAGAGCTAAATGCACGAACGGCATACGAAAAAAAAGGGCACTGGTAGCCACAAAACTGGGGTTTTGTCAGTTACTTACTACACAGTAAAAGATATATAAAAAAAATATGATATAGAATTCTATACCCCAAGGTCTGCTAGCGGACATGCGCGCTGCTGAGATCAGCAAGTGCTTTAGCAGACCTTGGGGTATAGAATTTTATATCATATTTTTTTATATATATCTTTTACTGTGTGTGTAGTAAGTAACTGTGACAAAACCCAATTTTTGTGGATACAAGTGCCCTTTTTTTAATATGCCATTCGTGCATTTAGCCCTATTTATTTATTCCCTTTTATTTTAGTTACGGTGACGTGACATTTTTTTATTTTACTTACAGTGACGTGGGTGCACCGGATGTGACCTAGGTATAGAAATCTGATAGATACAGATTTCTGATAGAGCACAGGGAGTCCCTTTAGTGCAGTGGTTCCCAACCAAGTCCTCACGTTCCCCCTAACAGTACAGGATTTAAGGATTACTCAATTGTGTCTAAGGTGTTTTGGGGAAAAAAGCAAAAAACACTTTAGACACAACAGGGTAATCCCTAAATCCGGAACTGGTAGGGGGTACTTGAGGACTGGGTTTGGAACCCCTGCTCTAGTGGCTGTCTGGTAGAGGAGGAGTTAAAGGAGCACTATAGTGCAAGCACAACAAACTTGTTTTCCTGCCACTATAGGGTCATTAGGTCCGCCCACCCTCAGGGTCCCTGTCCCGCTGGGATGAATGGGTTAAAATCCCTTCAGCCACTTACCTTTCTCCAGCGCCGGACTCCCTCTGTGCTGGGGAACTCTCCAACCCCTGCCGATGTCAGATCCGAATGTGCATGCACACATTTAATTTGATTCATAAGAACGAAAGTGAAAAAGATAGAAAAAGGAAAAAGCGAGATAGTAAATAAAAATTTAACCACAAATGGTAAAGAGGAGTGAGTGGGCAATTGGCGACCCACTCACCTGTTACATCCCCAGGTCAGAGCATCCAAACTCCTTCGGTCCTTGGCGTGGGGAGCGGACCTCCGGAGCTCAAACACAATGCCCTAGCGTTAACTGGCTGCGCTGGTGAAGGTAGCAGGCGTTGCCACACCGCTGTCAGACACAGCCAGAGGGGAGAAACCAGTACCACTTTAAGGGAGATTTTAAGGTATTGTGGGGGGGAGAGAATAGAAGAATAAGGAGGAATGAGAAATAAAAGAAATATTTTGTCGCCACCAACTTTATATAATTAGAAAGAAAGTTGAGAAACCCTAAGCTCAATTACAGTCAAAGTGTAGAGCAGGGTACCCCAATTTAGGCAGATTGAACTTAAGAAAGGCAATCTGCTCCATGAGATGAGGTGACATTTGTGAGCGCTTAATGTATAATAAACACAGGTTACTGGCTATGGGGGATAATGTATAATAAACACAGGTTACTGGCTATGGGGGATAATGTATAATAAACACAGGTTACTGGCTATGGGGGATAATGTATAATAAACACAGGTTACTGGCTATGGAGGATAATGTATAATAAACACAAACACCAAAAAAAAAAAGAATAAAAAAAAAAAAAAAAAAGAATGCAGCTTCAAAATTAATCTAAATTGTATGCTGTCTAGGAGGTGGGAGGATCTGGGAAGGAGGGTCTGCTGCTGATTGGCTGGAATGTGTCTGCTGACTGTGAGGTACAGGGTCAAAGTTTACTCAATGATGACGAATAGGGGGCGGACCAAACATCGCATATGTTCGCCATCCGTGGCAAATGCGAACAAGCTATTTTCGCCAGCGAACCGTTCGGGACATCACTATACATCATTTATTGTCGTTTATTCAGATTCTGTAGTTTAAAAAAAAAACAAAAAACATGAAAGTTGGTTAACTCTTTAGAGCCTAACAGACTTCATTATTTTTGTCACAGTGTTGCAGGTTCAAAATACTTACAATCAAGCAAAAACACTTTATTTGGGTGTTAGTTGTGTGTGTGTGTGTAGAAGTCACCAACCAATACAGGATGCGGAAAACTTCTGTAAGCTCTTCTCCTAATTCTGCCTACATGTTGTGATTGGTTATATTTTGCTGTGTGTTGTTCTATTGGGGGGGGGGGGGGGGAGGTAATTAGGGGAACATGCCAAGCAACATAACAAATTTAGCTCTTTATAGTGTTTATGTCAGGGCTGTCCAAATGCTAGTTCCCCAGATGTTTTAAAACTACCGTTTCCATGATGATTTGTCATTCTAAAGACATGCAAACGCATGCAATGCATCACGTGTGTTGTAGTTCTACAACTCCTGGAGATCTACCCTTTGGGCACCCCTGGTCTATGGTGTCCTAGTAAAATATTTTTAACGAAGCTTGAAAAACCCTCAGAGAATTCCAATGCATCCAAAGTATGGATCCTTTGTTTGAGATGTAATACTGTATTATGTACAGCATTATGGTGTATTTGGATATGGCTGTGCAAATTTCCTCAGCCATTTGGTTTGGTGAAATTGTATTGTTAACTATCCATCATTATTTTATGTGCAAACACATAATTCGTCATTATAATATTATTTTCTCAATATATGAAGGAGAGAAGAATCTTTGCCTTTGAGTTGTCTTATAATCAGAGTGCTTATTTTGTTGCTTTTTCTCTCAAACAGTTATAATGTCATACATCATGGCTGTAATCAGGTATAGCTAAGCAGCAATTCACAGTCTGTTTTATCAAATAATCCTTGAAATATGCATATTTTTACATGTGTTCCTCTCAAATCCGTAATGCGGTCACTCTACATCGAATTAATTTGTAATATACAGATACACTTGTAAGAATTCCGGTATATCTCCTTGTCTGCAGGATGTTTACATTTTTACATTTCAAAGCGCTAGTGTCCAACTAGCTTCAAAATTTACATTTCAAATAAGTTTCTGTGTCCATTTTCAATAATTTATTCAGAGGATAATTGATACTTATGTATTGAAAAAACTTCTTTGATGCTGCAATGTCTTACTATCGTTCATTAATTGTAAACTTTATTGGTTACTGCAGAAAAAATAAATCAACTTACAGTACCAAAGCCTCAAGGGTAATTTTCTTTTTTTTTTACTGCAGGGCTCAGGTAGCAATAATAGGAGTAGGAGTAATAATGCAATAATGTAGTTCAATATTGCCCTCTCTTAAAGGAACACTATGGACGCCATTACCACTTCATCAAAATAATACCTTTAGGAGTTAAATTGTTCACAAATGGATTAACCCCAATGTTTCCTCTCCAGCAACATATCACTCTTCCTTCTCCAGCATGAGCTTGCTGAAGAGCTTAAAAATTGAAGCGTAGGGCTCCCCTGCCTGTGGCAGTCCTAGGCTTCCGTTTTCAAGCTTTTCAGCAATCGTTAGCAGATGTTGGAAAGGATAGAGCAATCCGGTGCTGCAGAGGAGACTTTGGAATTAAACCATTTGTGAAGAGTTTACATACATATTAGACCTGGTAAAAAAAACAAAAAAAACATTATTCTATGGTTTAACCCCTAAAGGTAAGCAGGGCCGGTGCTTGGATTTTTAGGTACATAGGCGAAGATGCATTTTTCCACCCCCCCCCCCCTCCACCCCAAAAAAAACATCTTCACCTATGTGCCTCTTAACGAGCCCCTCTCCCCTCCCCGACCATTAAGGGTCTCTTCCCTGTCCCTTAGTGTTCTTCTCCCCTCCCCCCTCTTTTCCCTGTCTCTTGGTGTTTCTCTCCCATTCCCTCCCTGTCCCTTGGTGCACCCCACACCCCTTTAGTGGTCACACTCCCCTTCATGGTGTGTCAGTGTGTACAGAGTGTAGCGGAGCGGAGCGCGGTACAGGAGCTTCAGTTTTCTGTACCCGGCCGAACTGACAGGGAGTGCTCTCTCTGTGAGCACCTCCTGTCAGTCTGGCCAGGTACAGGAAACAGAAGCTCCTGTACCGCGCTCCGCTCCGCTACACTCTGTACACACTGAAAGTCACACACTCAATGACAAACACACAGACGTCACTGACAGACACAGACTCATTGACAGACACACTGATAGTCACACACAGACTCAATGACAAACATACTCTCACTGATTTGACAGACACACACTCATACACTGACAAACACACTCATCATACACTGACAGACACACTCATACACTCACATGCACACACACACGCTGTCACTCACAGACATACGCTGTCACTCACACACATAATGTCACTCACAGACACACACTCTGTCACTCACAGACGCACACACTGTCACTCACAGACGCACACACTGTCACTCACATACGCACACTCTGTCACTCACAGACGCACACACTCTGTCACTCACAGACGCACACACTCTGTCACTCACAGACGCACACGCTGTAACTCACAGACGCACACGCTGTCACTCACAGACGCACACGCTGTCACTCACAGACGCACACGCTGTCACTCACAGACGCGCACACTCTGTCACTCACAGACGCGCACACTGTCACTCACAGACGCGCACACTGTCATTCACAGACGCGCACTCTGTCACTCACAGACACATAAACTCACACACAGACACATACACTCACACACAGACACATACACTCACACACACAGACACATACACTCACACACACACACATAGACACATACACTCACACACACACACACACAGACACATACACTCACACACACAGACACATACACTCACACACACAGACACATACACTCACACACACAGACACATACACTCACTAATTATTTTATAAATAAATATTTTCCACCCAGCCTCCCTACCTGGAGAGCTGGTGTGGATAATGAATCCTTCCCTGGGGTCCAGTGGGACTGCTGGGCGGCGTGCGGCTGTGCTGTAATCAGGCGCGCGAGGGAGCTCTAAGCTCTCTGCTCTGCTCCCTCGCGGGCTGTCTACTGATACCGCGGGAGCCGGAATATGACGTCATATTCCGGCTCCCGCGGCATCAGCAGACAACGCGCGAGGGAGCAGAGCAGAGAAGTTAGAGCTCCCTCGCCGCGCCTGATTACAGCACAGCCGCACGCCGCGTGCCGCCTTATGGACGCGCCGGCCCTGAAGGTAAGCCAGTGCCAGAATCTCCTGGCACCATAACAATTTATTTTTATAAACTTGTTATGGTGCCTGTAGTGTTTCTTTAAATGTAACTGCCATTTTTTCTTTATGTAGAGTACTATACCACCTTAGTTTGATTTTACATTTAACGCTGAGTAAACAGTTAGTCAATTACTAGATAGATATATCATATATTAAATGGTATCTTGAAAGTTAAGTCATGAGACAGTTTATCCTGAAGTGACAACCAAAATGTAGGGCAAAATTTAACTCTTCCAACGTGACTAATTGGGCCCAAAATTTGCAATTCAGTTGTTAATTCAACACAATACACTGTGAATGAAAAATACTTTCATAGTCAAGACATATATGTAAATGCTATGGGAACAATAATTATATTCTCTAAAACTCAGAGTCACTTTATGTACCATAACAACTTTGCATCATTGCATAGGTCATGGTGTAGAGAGTACTTTGCCTCCATTCACATGGTGACCTATAACTTTTGGGATCTGAAAACAACACTTTAACTATAGGTGTGGCTCAAGGAGGGGAGATGTCAATAAACAAGTTTACTCAGTTGCATCCAACTTGTGCATGTAGTATGACTTGCCGCCCTACCAGGGCGGGTGCAAGTATTTTTGAGAACCTAGGCATAGATGCATTTTTCTTTCCCCCCCTCTAAAAATAACATCTTCACCTATGTACCTCTTAACCAGCCCCTCTCCCTTCCCCATCCATTAGTGGTCCCCTCCCTGCCCTGTCCCTCAGTGTTCCCCTCCCAACTCTTTTTGCTGTCTGTTGGTGTTTCTCTCCCCTCCATGTCACTTGGTGCACCCCCAACCCCTTAGTGGTTACACTCACTTGTAGCGTTGCCGAGCGGATTAGGTTCAGTTTTCTGTTCACGGCCGGACTGACAGGAAGTGCTCTCTCAGTGAGCACCTCCTGTCAGTTTGGCTGGGTACAGTAAACAGAAGCTCCTGTACCACGCTCTGACATGCTACACTCAGTGGTACATACACACTGACAGTCACACACACTCAATGACAAACACACATACGTCACTGACAGATACAGACTCACTGATCTGACACACACACACTCTGACAGACACACACTGATTGATACTCATTAACAGACACACTGATAGTCACACACAGACTCAATGACAAACATACTCTCACTGATTTGACAGACACTCACAAACACACACTGACAGACACACACTCACACTGACAAACACACTCATACACTCACATGCACACACATTCATACAATCACTCACAGACACACTCACTCACATAAACACATACACTCACTCACAGTCACACAATCACTCACAGACACACATACACTCACTCACTGACACACATTCACTCACACACACACACTTACTCACAGACACACATACTCACTCACAGACACACTCACTCACAGACACACACTCATACATACACTCAGGCACAGACATACACTCACTAATTATTATTAGTGGTGTGGATCTGTCCCTGGGGTCCAGTGGGGCTTCAGTGCGGAGGGCGGCAGAGTTCCTGTCAGACGTGGCGAGGGAGCAGTGATCTCTCTGCTCTGCTCCCTCGCGGGCTGTCTATTGATGCCGGGAGCCGGAATACAATGTCATATTCCGTCTCCTGCGGCATCAGCAAATGGCGCACAAGGGAGAAGAGCAGAGAGATCACAGCTCCCTCGCCACATCTGACAGGAACTCTGCCGCCCGCCGGGGGGTTCAGAACGTGGCCTGGCAGGAGGGAGCACTTCCCTCCTGACGGTCACTGAAATATTGCGCCCTCAGAGCCAGTGCGCCCTAAGGTGGCCGCCTGTGCTGACTTATATATGCTCCTGCCCTGCACCCTACCTGGATTATATTCACCAGCATCAACGCTGACCTTCCCAACTTGCTGTAGCAGCACCGACATACCTTTGCTTTCCAGTTGGGGGCACATTAGGAGCCAGACTGTGAATCTGTTCAAGCAACACAGCTCACTTATATGACCAAGGAATTATATTAGTAGTAATATAGCTGTTAATGTTAAATAACACGGTGGTGAGATGAAATCAGGAAATGCGTTAAGAGATCGTATACAAAGGTTGTTAATAGAAGAAAGATGATAATGAGGATGGATGATGGCGAAGATAATGATACAACTAGGACGGGGAAGAGTAAAGGACATCATTTGCTATGCTATTAACCAGTGCTGAGTTTGCTTATATTATACTGTTAGCTTCCTAAAGAATGACACAGTAGATTCCTTGTTGGGTAGAGCTAGACGTGCCAATGCAGAGTAGTCTGCACTTACTACTGTTGTCATGATGATATTAGTGGTAGTGTAGGAATTATAAAGTTTCCTTATTTACCTTTTTTCCCCCAAACATGTCTGCTGTTGCAGGTAGATTAAGTTTCTGGCAAAAATATCCCAGATACTCTACCATCCATGCTACATCTGGTGAAAGGTCTTCAGTGCACAGTGCAAACTGTGATTTGGTGCCCATCCCCTACTACTTATTTTATTTGCTACTAGAGATGTGCATGGGCAAAAAAATTTGGTTCGGTTCAGAAATTCGGGTAAGTAAAAAACTGTGTCTGCTTCAGCAATTCGGGCCAATGGCATTCGGTTCAGTACGGCACTTTGGCAATTCGGCACTTCGGAACTTCGGCAATTCGGAACTTTGGTAATTCGGACCCTAACCCTAATCTTAACCACTAACCCTAGCCCCTAACTCCTAACCACTTGTTTTGCATCCGAATGTCCAAATTGCACGAAATCCGTCCACATGTATATTTGGAACAAAACAAATTGCCCATGTCTATTTGCTACAGCTAAATTAAGTTAGTGCCTCTTAACAGCTGGGCCTCATCCGTAGCTGCCTAGATTTTTCTTATGTATAGACCAACCTTAAATTCATGGATCTCGCAGATAAACCAATAAAAATACAACAAAATGTAGGCAGTGAGTAAACAATTAGTAAATGGACCATCAATTCCTTGCCTTTAAGAATGTCTACAAACACTGATTTAAGACTACCACCAAAGAGTGGTAATTTTAAACATATTTTTTTTTTTTAAATCAAAGCTATGAAATACACAGAGCAATACATTTTGATCTTTAAATCGTATACCTTGAATCTTATTGCCTATTCCCTGAAAAAGATTAAGACATCATTTATTCGTATTTTGTGTTTACTGACATTGTATAAGGATGCCATTACCTTAACAGAAGTTATTTGAAATTGTTCCATGATCATTATTAAAAGCACACATTTACACATAAAAGATTAAGTTGTTACAAAGTGACCAAAGATGGTGACTGACATGTATATTTTAAAATATATACGATTTTCAACCCAGCCCATCCACCAAGCTGATCATACCAGCAGCATATATCTGTCATTCAGCAGCAGCAATTATCTTGCTGTAATGAGGTCATACTAATTTTATATGTAATCAGTTTAGAATAATTGTTAGTGACTTTTGCTGATTAGGAAAAATATGAAGAACACACCTATTTATAATAATGACAAATATTCCACTTTCAGTTACATACTGTATAAAAATGAGAGTATCTCACTCTGTTTAAAGTCAATAGAGAAACACATCATACCCCCTCTCTCTAAATCTACCTCCTGCCCTTCCTTACTTTTCTTTTCTAATAGCTTCTTTCTTTCGTGCTTCATTCCTTCTTTCGTTCTTCTTTCCTTTTCTATTGTATGTTGTTGTTTTTTTCTTTTCAATTTTCTCCTTTGTTTTATGTCCACAGCCTTCAATGGAGTTAAAGTGAGCATCAGAACTGGACGATGGATCAATGGAAGAAGGTTTTCTGGTCTGATGAATCACATTTTCTTTTAAATCAGGTGAATGGCCTAGTGTGTGTGCATCATTTACCTGGGTAAGTGATGGCAGCAGGATGTACAACAGTAAGAAGGCAGTTATGATCTGGGCAGTGTTTTGCTGGGAAACCTTGGGTCCTGGCATTCATGTAGATGTTACTTTGACACATATCACATACCTAGAGATTGTTGCAGATCACGTACACCACTTCATGCCAATGGTGTTACCTGGTGGCAGTGGCCTTTTTCAGTGGAATTATGTAGCCTGCCACACTTTAAAAATGTTCATGAATGATTTGAGAAACATAACAAAAAGTTCAAGGTGTTGTATTGGCCTTCCACAGCATCTGTGGGATGTACTGAAACATTATATATGACCCATGGAGGCCCCACCTTGCAACTTGCAAGACCTAAAACAACTGCTGGTAATATCTTGGAGCTAGATACCTCAGGACACTTTCAGAGGTCTTGTGGAGTCAAGGCCTCGACGCATCAGAGCTGTTTTGGCTGCATGAGGGGGACCTTCCTGATATTAGGCAGATGATTTTAATGTTGTTGCTGATCAGTGTATATTAACAATGCACTTACAATGGAATAATTTCATGCACTTAAGTTTAATTTATATTCATGTAGTATTGTCATTATTTAGGTAGTTTGTTGTCTCCCTTTTTAAAATTAGTGTAGGATCCACTGACATTGAGGTACGGTGACATAGCGGTGGGCTTAACACGATATGGCTATATGGTGGAACTGAATCCATATATTTGTTTGCTAAAACAAGTGGTTTTAGGTTGCCTTGTAAAATTTAAACTGTATTTTTGTGTGCGCTGTTCCTTAATCTGTATTTAGTATGCTTAGAGCTGTCAGCAACAAAAGTGATGCAAGAATAACGCACAACGTCAATACTCGTACAACGAGGTCCAGAGGTCACTGCAGCCATGACATTAATTAACTAAGCTGTTGTGCTCTATTGAAGAAAGACTGAGAATCTTCTCTTCCAGGATCAACTGATTTCAAATACTAGTAATTTTAATCAGAAATGATTAAGACGTATTTGCCACGAGAATGACTTGACTTACCTATCTTTGAGAAATATCCCATATTTTCCCTTTGGAATACATGTATATTTTAAGTGGTTTTATCTTCATCGGTGGTACCATTTGCTAAACATAATGTTGCACTTACATTTCTCATCTTCAGGGAGTTTTTAAATACCTACGCCGATCATCAAAATGCTCTACATGTAAGATGTATATTCTAATGAGGATTCTGTAGCATTACTAGTCTTTTATCTGACATCAGAATAGCACAATTGGATATTAGGTTTATATATCTTCATATGAATATGCAACTTCCTTTAGAATAAATCTTACATTAGTACCCAGAGGAGTACTTTCATGAATCTTCAATCCAGGGGGAGTGTCTAATTTAATTTATCTTACTCCTGTTGTACTGCTTATATTCACACTTTCTTTTATTCCATGTTACAGACTTACAAGTCTGTCATTTATGTCTTTTTACTGTGAATCGTCAGTACAAGAGTTTATTGGTAAAATCAGCAAGTGTTAGTCAAGCCAGCCAGCCAGCCAATGACATATGACTTGATTATAAATTATGATTATGTAATGGAAAAGAAAATGCCAGTAATTAACTTTAAATAATACATCACTTGACACCATCATTTTACAAGCTTGCAAAACGATTAAAATGCTTTTATCTAAGAAGAAACATAAGTAGTTTAATCCCTTCAGCAAAGATAAAAAATAATGCATCTAACGGAACACGACGCAAAATGTTTAACAGTCGAAGCTTATCTTGGCACTCTGGTTATATTGGGATATAGTTTTATACAATGCATTACCATTTTAAAACTCATGTTACACCTGTTATCATTAACCCTTTGGGTTTCAAAGTAATGTACACAGAACAATGTGTTTAACTATACATTTCTCAGTCCTCAGTAGATTAAGTTTTCTCCGGTTGCTAAAAATTATCCTTTCAACGTGTTTCTCATTGAACTCTTTTCTCCAAAAATGGCTTTTTTTTTCAACTTGATTTTCATTGAACTCTCCGTCTCCCATTACATGAAAAGCAAGTAATTGCTTCATTAAAGTTGATGGTCTGTAAACACAAATGCTGACTGGTTCTGGAAATTACCTGTATGAAGGTCAGTTGTTTGTTTGCACTATGAATGAAAATATGATACGTATTTATTTTTATTGCGTGAAAGCTTATACACTGGTTCATAAAAGAAATGTCAATTTTCTGATTAAATAACTACTGCTTCTGTCTGTACAAGGCAGGTAATAAAATGGTGGTTATGGATATAACAAATTAAACTGTTCTGTGATGCAAAAGAATGATTTCTAGTATGCAAATTAGAGTTGATTCATTTATTAAGACAAATACAGTGACCAAGGGAGCAAGAACTAGGGGCATCCATGTCATAAATAAACATCTGAAACACATTTGACATAAATATATTTATGTTTTTTTAATAATTAACTGTTCGGGATTTTCAACTGCTGAATATATGGGTAGGAAACTAAGAAAAAAGGAGAAAAGTAAATTGACAAGAGAGGACAGTTTAAATTTGTACAAAAAATATATATATCGGCATATAGACTTCATGGAGTCGACAAAGCTAAATTGGAAGAACAGAAAAAAAAAACTAAAATCTGCTTCCCCAATTAAATGAGTTTCAAAGTCCACAATAGGTGTGGAGATGAAAAGGTGCTCACTGTATCAGTTCTATCGTGCTGGTAATAGTGTTCAAATAAAGCAAAATATAAAATAGAGAATGTAACACACTTGATGATTCTTCCAAGAAAATCAATAGGGACTTCCTTCTTGAATTTGTGTATTTGCTCATTTATTGGCTAAAAATAAACATATATGGCAAAAAAAACTAACAATTTGTTTATGGAAAAAGTAAAATTCCAAACACCAACAAAATGCACTGGTGATAAAGCATGATTTCTATAAGCAATATACATACAGGTGGCTCTTAGCATTGATATTTTCTGGTGTGCCCCCTATTTTTATTAGTGTTTGGAGTTTTGTTTTTTTATGCACAGATTTTTTGTTTTTCTGTTATATGTATCTGACGAGCAAATACAAAGAATTTCCTGTTGGTTTTCCTGTGAGTATCATTGAGTGCGGTACATTTTCTATTTTATAAAATAGTAGGACATTTCATGCTTGAGACCAGTTTGTGATGATGGCACATTTTTAAATTTTGGTCCTTAGTGGATTAATCACACTTTACTTTCAGCCTGATATAATCAATGTCAATCTCAAAATGTATTCTAAAATGTTAGTTAATTCAATCAACTACTTCATACCTACACTAATCAGTTTAGAACAGATAGAAATTATTTAATGAAGACTGGGTGAAAGCAACAGAAAAAATGAATAAAAATTAGTTTTATTCCTATGGTAATATGGTCCGCATACAAATACTGACACGAGACAGTCAAAATTAAGATTTAAACCTTGTAAATAAGGAATTCCATTAATAATCCTACGATGACCAGATTCAAAGCATCTTTTTGTATGGGCAAATCTAACAAACGCCCAGACCTTGTGTGTATGTAGAGGGTGACTATGTATGGGAGTAAACCTTCACCATTGATAAACCACCCCAACCTTCAGCATGTACCAGGATAATATTGGGAACACCGAGTAGGCCAGACAAACAGACCAATTCAGGCAACAGGTGCTCCCACCGCATCCCCCGGGTACCGGATAAATGGACGTCTGCCCCCGCTGGCGACAGGCCCAGTTGTAGTTCCCCAGGACGAACTTCAGCACGCTCTTGCGCCCAATGTATATAAGAATGGCCTATGGCCCATACTCTCTTTCCGGCACCTACAAGGACAAAATGGAATGGAATCAGTCCAGTTGGTCGAACATACAATCAGAACCTCCCAGATTCCCATCTCCCCATCCTCTGGATAACTTCCTCAGCTAGCCCCAGGGAAGATGCCTCAGTAGCAGCCCTTATCCGAAAGGAGTGCCCCCCAAACTCTGCACTAGGCAGCCCCAAAACCTCCAAAGCCATGTGGAAAACCCTGTTAAATTGGAAACGAGATAGGAAACTGGTATCCCTGTGAACCAACAAAGGACCCACGCCCACTTGGCGAACCTCACAGAAAGCACAAAGACATGCCAAAGGACAGACCATAGAGCCAGGGATTCTTTGTAACATGACCCAAGTGCCCCGTCCAAGAACATCCATCTTGGACTTGCAAACCAAAAACCTCATAGCATCCACTTCGCTAAAAACATCCCCAAATAACAAACCCCCAGGGACCGAGCTCGCCCACCGGCATGGCCCCGAAAAAGGTGAAGGAGAACGCTAACTGAAACAACACCACTTGGAATGGGGAGAAACAAATCAGTGGCAGAACAGTGAACAAGCCCACCATAAGAGCAAAAAATAGAAAAAGTGCTCTGTGCTATAAGGCGCTTAAAATAGTATAAAGTGCTTATAATGTAAAGGAAAGTACCTTCTACACGTAGGTAGGAACTCCCCAATCCTGCTTTAATCTGATGGAAACAACCACTATTGAACAAATGAATTAATTGATAATAGTGAAAAGAGCTTAGCGCCAAAAATGACACTTACCCCTAAGGGTTAGGGGATGAAAAGTAGTTGAAAGTAACTGGAGGGGACAAAAGTAACAAAATATAGTGTAGAATAATATGAGCAAATGGCGATAATAGATTGTAATAGGAAGCACTCACTATAGAACTATTTTGTATGTATTTAAATAATTTTAATTTGGAATATAAATAAATGTTAATATACTTTACTACATAGTCTGGTGGATCATCTATGCTGCTAAAAGAAGGGTAGTGTCACCCTGAAGAGACACATCCATCTGTGCACTCAGAGCCAAGTCATAGGCTCTTGATAAGGTGAGAAGCAACCTGCATTTTATTATTTTCAGATTTTATTGAGGATTTCTACACCAGAGGCAGTTTCCCTGTCTCTCCCGCTTTTATCTCCATTTATTGAGGTTATCACCAAATATGGACATATAGGGTGTATCACCTTAAATACACAACGACGGATGTGATTAGAGTCGGTCCCAATAGGCTCTAAACCACGTGAATGCTTCATATTACAAACTAGTATTTCCACTTGTTCATATTGCACTACACTATATTTTGTTTCTATTATCCCCTCCAGCTACTTTTAACTACCTTTCATCCCCTAACCCTTAGGGGTAAGTGTTATTTTTAGGGTGACGCACTTTTCACTATTATCGTTCATTTGTTCAATAGTGGTTGCCTCCACTATAAGAGCACCTGAAACCGGCCTCCGAGAATCCGAAAGCTTGGGCCCCTTACGGCATCCCCTCATAACCAAGGAAACTAGAACATCCTTCTTGATGTCCGAAAACCTGGTGAGCTTAAACCTGGAGAGCTTAAACCAAAATCTCAGCTCAGACAACTTACTGGACACAGCCAAGGAGGAACAGCCCAAGGCTTCCCAGATCCAAATTAGTTGTAACAAACCTTGCACATGCTCACCATCTGACAGAAAACCACCGAGCTGCCTCTCAAATTCCACAAAGCGCTCCATGCCTTACCATAACGCTGCTAAGTAGACTCCGAGACCTAACCTCTGATCCAAGACATTATACGGTCAACCCAAGGCCCCACAGATCCGCTGGACATGGAAAGCTAACCTGATCCACCACGGGCGCCGCCGCCCTGAATTCCCACCACTGGAAATGAGAAAGAGCATTCGTTGTAACATTAGCAACCCCAGGCACATGCACAGCCCTACAATATATATTCAGAAGCAAACAGTGCAGTACTAGTCGCCGCAGAAGCGGAACCACAGTAGGGGAAGAAGCCGACAAATGTTAATGGTCAGCACCACCCCCATGTTATCACAGTGGAAGACCTAAAGTGTTCACCCCAGGGCTCCACCGCCACCACGATAGGGAAAAGCTCCAAGAAAGCCAAGTTCTTAGTCAACCCTGTCGAATGCTAAGATTCCAGCCAAAATTAGGCACACAAGTGGGCCCCAAATATAACCCTGAAACCCACCGCACCTGCGGCATTGGTGAAAAGATGGAGCACTTCAGGCGCCTGCCAATACATCCGACCATTAAACCCGTCAAAGAAGACGGACCAAACCACCAGATCCTCGTGCAATAGGCCAGTGATACGCACATAATGATGAGGGCATTCCACCCCGTAGGAATAATCCGGCACGCAAATTGCAGCTTACCCAGGAGCGACTTCAGCTGTCGCAAATGAATCTTCTTGAGGGACCCGGCGGCAGAGACCAAGCCGTGCATGTCTGACACCTTATCCCCCAGCAAACGACATTCCACAGCAACCAAATCAATCTCAATCCCCAAGAAGCTCAGACTAGTCAAAGGACCCACCGTCTTGTCCAGGGCAAGTGGGACCCCAAAGAACCAGGAGACCGATTCCAGGGTTCGAAGAAGGTGTGAACACACATTCGAACCAGCATGACCAACACATAGGAAGTCATACAAATAATGCAACAGCGAGTTACACGCTGCGTCTTCCCGCACCACCCATTCGAGGAATGTACTAAAACATTACAAATAGAAGCAGGACAACCCATGGGTAGACACAAGTCCACATAATAACGGTCCTGAAAGAAACAACCCAATAGGTGATGGCAGTCCGGGTGAACTGGAAGCAGCTGAAATATCCGCCTTTGCCATATGAGCCCCTGGGCCCGCAACCCGGACCATCCAAACCACCGCATCAAAGGACGCCTATGACACCCTATACAACTCCTCATTAATATCACTCTTCACTGAGCTCCCGAATGGGTAGGACAAGTGGTGAATCAGACGAAACTTACCCTGTTGCTCCTTAGGCACCACCCCCAATGGGGAGACACGTAGATTAGGGATTAGCGGGACTGCGAATGGGTCAGCCATCCATACAAGAGACAGCTCCTTATTGAGCTTGTCAGTCACCACCTCGGGATGATCCCGAACCGACTTGAGGTTCAGGCACACCCCATCAGAATCCCTCACCTGATGGGGAATCCAAAACCCATCACAGAAACCCCCAAAGAGCAACTCTGCTGCCCGGTGGTTCCTATAACGGCTTAGCCACAGGAGCATCACGCCATCGTCCACCGGCGTCCTTACCTCATTAGACCACGGTATCCCAGTGCTAACTGCTTTTCCCTGCTTGAATCAGCGCGATGCTGAGTGAGAACCCCCACATCTGGAGCATTCATGTTTAAACTTGCAACCGGTCCGCCACTTACACTGACTTTCGCTGAATTGCCAGCAACAATCAGGTGCACCACCAAGCCGCCTGCCCCCTCCTCCCGAGAAAGGACAACATACCGCCCTGATGCGAGGCCGAGCAAGTCATAATTTCCAGGCACAAACAAATATTTATTTGATCCCAACCAACAGACAGGCAAACTGCCAACCACTGGTGAAACTGCTCATCATAGCGTCACCAACTCAACCCATCATACACACGACATGCAGTCCAGACTGTATCCTGATAACAAAGCAGGCCAAGCATTTTTCTGGTGCCTTCTCCCCTATAACACTGGCCAGGATTGAAAAAGACCCTGATCCAAATCCCAAATGTTTTGGGGATCTTCCGATACCGGATTTTGTCCTCGTCATTGTCGGAGTCCTTAGACTCCTTATTAGGAAGGGGCAAGTCATCCAAGAAGGGGACAGGGAGAAAATCTCACCAAACTCCCCCTTCTGAATTTTTTCACTCAACTCCTGGTGCAAATGCAGCCCCAGGTGGGCCGACCAGCACATATAGGCCGCACCATATGCACCATACTCGGCGGAGCCGCAGTGTGTGCGGAGATTAAGGGACCACTGAGGGTCCCATCCGGAATGAGTACCCCAAGCCCCCCAGATGAAGTAACCAGAGAAGGGTCCCACAGAACGGTCCCACCCCACTCTAATCTGTGCGTCCAAAGAAAGGGGCCGCTGAGCTACATTCCCAGGTATCCAAAAGCCTCTTCAGACACCCCATCACGGAACCTGAAGCCCCAGAACCGACCGGAGTCAACCATCTACCAATGCAGAACAGGACTTACCGGAGGATGTGGGAGTCGATTGGAGTAGCAAAACCATAAACATTGGAGGCTGGGACAGAGCTGCCACTTCCAATGGGAGTGATACCAGCATAGAGCTTAACTATGCCTAGAACATGACCTGGTCTGCAGCCACCTGGGAAGAAAGAATAGGTGAAATCATATCCCTCCCCCCTGATCCAGAAGGCCCACTCAGGGGGACACAGAAGGCAAGGGATGCCCGGTAGGACCTGACAGCACCCCAAGGGGGGGAGTATCTGAGCTACTATGGGAAGGGGTAGGAGACAGTCACCTCAAACTACTCCCAGCCACCACCCCCTCTTCAGGAGGGGATACCTCTTCCCCCCAAGAGACATCCTTAAGCCTACTCACCCACCTGGAGGACCATACACCCCACCACTCGCCTGGGCCACGGGACCCACATGGCGAGTCCGCCAATGAAAACAAGGCCGCCAGAAAACCCTCAGCTGCCATGGAAGGAGATTCAACCTGCGCCAGAGCACTATCAGTCTGCGTAGCCACAGACCAGCCAGCCCGGGAAGAAGGACTGCGGCTCCTGCTGTGTAAGATTGGAGAAGGGGATGATAAGTGGGTGTGGACAGTCGTGGACCGCCCCGGTGCCCGGGTAGTGACTGGAGCCCACAAGGGAGGTGAAGCAAGTCTCGCAGCCACAGACCAGCAGATCCACGAGGCCAAGCCAGCACTCCAGAGTCCAGGAGGGCCCGTAGCTTCCCCTTGCAGGGCAAAATGCTCCGGAGGCCGAGCTCACCTCCAGGGATATCCGCTACCGCCGGGAGACCTGAAGACGAGACAGCTGAGCCTGTAGGTGCACATCCCAATCTTGTAAGGCCTCAGCCCTGAGGGCAGAGAGGACAGCTTTGATATGCATACCGACCCTGGCCGCAAACAGCACTTTGAAAGCAGGTATAACGAGAGCAACAACCAGCAATTACCAAGTTGTTCCCAACTGATAATTAAGATGGCTGCTATCCTGAAAGAGAGCAACCTTTTTATACTAGCCCATACTACCCCATACTACTCCACCCACATCCCAAGACCACTTTACCACATTCTTCTGTATACACTCCCTTCACACTCACATGTCCCTGTTCAGCCTAGGCCTTACCTGGCTTCTCAGAGTTGAAAATGTGTCCTTTTTATTTAATACCATGTTTTCCATTTTAAAATAAATAATTACAGTGAATACCACAAACAAATATATTTTAATCCCCAGCAAGGGATATAATTATTTATGCTAAAAATTATAGTAGCCTTCCATATATATCCACGCCTTGAAATGTTCCTCCTTTTGTATCGTTACAGGCAGAAATTATTTATTTGGGGGATTTTTACCATTAGACATACACTCCCAAAAATACTGTTGTAGCTGCCGTCAAAGTATCAAGTATTGTCCAAGGTGGGTGAATACCTTTGCAGCCAATAGAGGTCTGTTGTCTGTTTTGTTTTTTTCATTAATAACATTTGTGTGACTACAGTAGTGTGTTGCATCATCAAATAGGTAGTTACGTTTTTTAAATCAAGTGGTAAAAGCCCAACAATATGCAAATTATTATTATTATGATAATTATCGAGCACCATCAAATTCCGCAGTGCTTTACAATGGGTGGACGAACAGACATGTAGTTGTAACCAGACAAGTTGGACACACAGGAACAGAGGGGTTGAGGGCCCTGCTCAATGAGCTTACATGCTAGAGGGAGTGGGGTAAAATGACACAAAAGGTAAGGATAGTATTAGACTAGTGACAGTTGCAGAAGAGGAATCAGTTGGGAGCTATTAACAGTTTAATTGATACGCTTTTATGAAGAAGTGGGTTTTTAACGATTTTTTGAAGGAGTGGGACTGGGTGAGCATTTAACGGAGGAGGGAAGCGAGTTCCACAGGAACGGTGCAGCCCTCGAGAAATCTTGAAGGCGAGCATCAGAGGTAGGAGTACGGACAGAAGATAGACGCAAGTCTTCAGCAGATCGTAAGGGCCTAGACGGGACATACTTGTGTATAAGGGAGGATAGATAAGTGGGAGCAGCATTATGCAGAGATTTGAAAGCAAGAACCAGAATTTTAAATTGAGCTCTATATTTTATAGGAAGCCAATGTAGGGACTGACAGAAGGGTGAGGCGTGGGATTAAATCCCAGGTTATAACTCTACAAAATATGGATAATTCCAATGGAAGTGAATACATTTTTATGCAAAATTAGTTTTAGTATGAAGCAAACATGTACAAATGATATTGTAGTTACATTACCAAACACCCTATCAGATAGTTATACTTAGAAGAAAAACAAACAAAACAAATAATAAGAATTTACAAAATTAAATAGATAATTATTATCGTGGTCGATTATGCAAGCCACTGTGTAGTTGACGTAGAAGAGTTTTCCAACTGACCTGTTTTTCCCTAAATGTACAAATTTAATTTTTAGAATAACAATATACTCAATAAACCCCACAGTGTGACTCTCATATACTTTTAATTCTATTTATATTTTCCATTTTTAAAAACCACAGCAGCAGCCCATTTTGTAGTCCTTTGTTCCGGTCTGATTCCACAAAAAACTGCTTGGCTCTTGAATTAAGCGTATTTGTAAGTTTATTTGAAAAACATTCCCACTGTTCAGAATCTTTATTTTTTATGAGCAGAAATGTAAGTGTAATGGTAATAATGTGAGGCATTAAACAGCTATTGACATAAACAACATGCATTTAACTTGAACTAAGCATAAGGAAAAGACATCGAAACTAGCAAAAAATAAAAAATAAATAGATGACTTCAAGCATTTTATGTTCTACCCGACCGGCACAAATCAGTATAAGATGAAAAATGGCATATGTCAGCCGAATAAAAAGTCTGGCTGTGACTTGCATGATTTCCGTGACAATGTTTAGAAATACTATGCACTTTAAATGATCTGCTGGTTACAAATGGAAAAATGCAGAGTTAGAAAGGCATTTGGGAAACAATTCAGCTTAAAAATAAAATGCACACATGTGTATACTTCTCACAATACAGCCAAGATTGAGTTATTATTTAGTATTTTCTTCTTAATGTCTAATAGACCCAGCTGCGTGGCTGAACTTCACATCACACCAAAACACATTCCTTTGTTTCTCTAGAGGAATTAGTAATGACGATATTTGGCGTTGGTGACACCCCAAATCTCTCTCTCTCTCTCTTTTTGAATTAGCTACTTCATTAGGCCTCACACCACCACCACAGGACAGCTTGGCAACAGCTCTCAGATTTTTACACATGCCACGCAGCAGCATTTGATTATATAGTTCCTGAAACCAGCATCCACGCATTGAGTGCCCTTATTCTTTATCTCTCTGTAACATCGACAGTTCATCACTGTAGTAACACTTCAGCAGCCGGAATGATCCTTTCTTGTGTGAACCATACCTCCAACATCGATCATGAGTGCAAGTGTCAAATTTTAAGTATGGTTATATAACAAAGAGTTTCTTTTTTTTTCCATTTAAGTATTACTTTTAACACATTTTTCCAACCAAGTATCACACATACCGTCCTTTTTTGTTTTAAAACAAGTGCATGTAGTATTACCTTTTTTTCCTCACAAACATAGTTAGCTAGTTTTAAAAATAAAGCATGTAGTCAAGTACCCCATTAGTTGACTTATATGCAGAAGGCATATTAGGTGCTCTGTTAGGCAAGATGAAAGAGATAAAACAAGAATTTGAACATAGGAAACATGAGTCTGCTGCTAACATGGTAGGTGAAAAGTTAAAGATTAAATGAACACTAAAGCGTTAGGATTACAAAACTGTAGTCCTTACATTATAGTCCCACTGCCTCTGTGGAGCCCCACACAGTAATTGACAAGTTAAAAATCCATTCGTCATTTACCTCTTCACAGCGCCTAGATTACTCGTGCTGGATCGATTTCCTCCTCCCATGATGTCACAGCAATGGGGGGAACCTAATGCTCATTTGATTCAATGCTTTCCTATGGGGGATTTAACCCCTTAAGGACACATGACATGTGTGACATGTCATGATTCCCTTTTATTCCAGAAGTTTGGTCCTTAAGGGGTTAAAGAGGTAGGATGTCCTCATGCAAAGGTAGGATGTCCTCATGGAAATGCAGGATGAACCTCTCGTGGCTGTCTGGAAGAGATCCAGTAGATGTTATCTTAAACAGTACAGGGGTGTAGTCTTACATATGATTAGCCCATGGAGGCTATCTATATGTAAGCGTCCTGCTGAGATGTTATCTTGTGGTTTATGATTATTATAGCCTTTATCACTATTTGTGGTTTAGTGCTTTTTTTTTTTTTACAATAACGTTTTTGATTATTATCAGTGATTTTTTGGGGGGCTTTACAGGGATGCCTCTTTAGGATAGCATCCTCTTTATTGTTTACTTGTACAACCTTACCAATTTATGTTTAATTATAGGTTCTCTGAAACTGAAAGGATAGCCTTATGCCTATCACATGCATTACTGTGTTAACCTCTACCACTTCAGCTTGAAAGCTATTCCAGGCATCCACTACCCTCTCAGTAAAGTAATATTTCCTAAAATTATTTTTAAACATTTGCCCCTCTAATTTAAGACTATGTCATCTTGTTGTGGTAGTTTTTCTTCTTTTAAATATAGTCTCCTCCTGTACCTATGTTGATTCCCTTTATATATTAAAATGTTTCTATCATATTCCCCCGTCTCGTCTTTCCTCTAAGAAATGGCATGTCACTTGTTTTCCATGAATTTCTACAGGACAAGGTCAGGTTTACAAGCCTCTTGGCAAATTAAATCTAGAATTAAGCAAGGTAAGACCACCTTTATTTATATAGAGAACATTTGCTGAATATACCTGCTTGGATTTTCCAATTTATATATACCTGTATGGATTTCTACAAGCAGTTGATTTTAGTTAAAATGTGTAACCTTTCAATTTTTTAAAAAATATATTTTTCTCTAATAAAAACTATTCCACATAAAAAGGCGTTTTCAATTATGATATATCGAGAAGCCTCAGGTATGAAGTAGTTTGATCCAAACTTTATTACAAATTTTGCTTATAGTGAAATTCATTATTCAAAGTGCATAGGACTATCATTTTATATGGAGTATATTTTGTATTTAGTTTGAATCATCTTTACTTCTGCATGTGTAGACATAGAACATGATGATGCAGATAACCCATATGGAGATATCAGTTTGAATAACTGCAAGAGAAACAATTCATCAGTACGGAGAGCATATGGCTCACTGTTGAAGTAAAATGAGCAGAGCTTCAGGCAGACAGGCATATGTTTGTAACAGGTATACAGAAATATTGTGTGTATATAACAAAATAGGAAATTTCTCCAGAGTAAGAAAATAATTCAATATCTTTAAAATATTAATCTCATCATAGCAAAATATTATTTTTTTAAATCAACAAATTCAATATGATATTATGCACAATTGTTTTAAAACATTTTATTAACAAAAAATATTTTTTTTTTTTTATTATGGTTAAAGCTGAAATACAACCAAATTTACAAACAAGTGGAATGTTTAGAGTTTTTATTCAGTATTCACATTTTGAAATAAATTCACAAACACACAAACAAATTAATAAATACTAACAAGGTTATTTAAATTCGAAATAGTCAAAATGGAAAAATTATCTAAGTCACCTATGCTTTTAGTTTAGCTACTCTGCCCTTAAAGAGACACTACAACCACCATGACCACTTCAGTGATTTGTAGTGGTCATAGTAATAGTTGTCTGTATATGTAGTATTTTGTTCAAACACTAGGCATACAGAGATATCTGCATTTGTGCGCTAGTTAACCAACGGCTCATGTGATTTTGGCAGCACAGAAATCTGTTCCAGGCTTCTAAATGTGAATTTTGCACATAAAATATTAGAATCCTATTTTGATTTTTAGTTTAAATCAATTCATTTTCCTTAATATCCCATATAATCAAATAGAAGAATCTCAACCCTGTTACTGCTCTTTCTATCTCATAGCATCCCTCAAGCCCTTAAGACTCTGTTTGCAAACAATACATATTGCAATTATATTAGCCTGATATATTTTTCTAATATTTGGAAATCCTAATCCCCCATTAACTTTATTTAACCCCTTAATGACCTTAGTGACCAGACGATTTTTCAATTTTCTTACCGTTAAGGACCAGGACTGTTTTTACATTTCTGTGGTGTTTGTGTTTAACTGTAATCTTCCTCTTACTCATTAACTGTACCCACACATATTATATACCATTTTTTCTCGCCATTAAATGGTCTTTCTAAAGATACCATTATTTTCATCATATCATATAATTTACTATAAAAAATTATGAATTTTAATTAAAAACATTTTTTAAAACTTTGACCCCCAAAATCTGTTACGCATCTACAACCACCAAAAAACACCCGTTCTTAATAGCGTCTAAATTTTGTCCTGAGTTTAGAATGTGAGCATGTTATTATGCCAATAAGTACAAATAGCACTTTACTATTTCCAAACAATTTCCCAAAAAAATTTTTTTTAAAGTAAGCAAGTTACATTGTAACATTGATATCTTTCAGGAATCCCTGAATAGCCCTTCACATGTATATATTTTTTTAAAAGAAGACAACCTAAGGTATTAAACTTGGGGTATTTTGACTCTTTTAATGTAACCATTTTACCACCAATCTATGCCAAATTTAAACAAAAAATAATAATTGGTTAATTTTTCTTGACACACATAGCAATTTAAGAATACATGTACTGAGAACGTTAAGGGTTA
This sequence comes from Pelobates fuscus, assembly GCF_036172605.1. Classification (NCBI taxonomy): domain Eukaryota; kingdom Metazoa; phylum Chordata; class Amphibia; order Anura; family Pelobatidae; genus Pelobates; species Pelobates fuscus. The sequence continues at coordinate 94,218,600 of NC_086327.1, read as the reverse complement.
CTGCCAAAGAACACCCCAATATGTGTTCAGCAACATCTCCTGAGTACAGTGCTGGCCAATGTAATTTACCCCCATCAAACCATATAGTTTGAAAAGTAGACACCACAGGGTATTTCAAATGGTAGTATTTTTTTTTTTTGTCAATCATTCTTTTATTATGGCATATGCGTTATGGGGTACAAAAGAGAAAGAGGAGGCATTGTGGGGTAACATGAGTTAATGATAACAAGATGGTGTGCAATGCACCTCAAAGAAAAATCGCCATAGTTTTTTTTTGCAAAATCATCATGTAAACATACAAGCGTGGTTGTTAAAATAACAGGACATGTAACAAGTTATACGCAGACAAATGCACATTTTCATATTGTATATCCTTCTGTGTATGCTGTAGTACAGCTTGCGTTACAAGTATTTGCTTGCTTACTAAGATGAACTAAACCATGTGGTGGAGATGATATGAACATAAAGGAACATAACTTAAATCTATGTTACATGCAGGGTTATACGTAGTGTAATGTACTGCAATCGGTCGAGGAGTATATTTACGAGTCGTTGCAGGAGAAGGAACAAATTAAGTAAATATTAATGTAAGCAGCTAGTTGCTCGTGCGATGAGTGGTAGTGAGAGACATATATGGCCACGACAGTGTTTGCAGGTAGTTTGCTGGACACTGCAAGTCTTAGCGGTCCGTACATAACATATTTTCCAAGGAATTAAAATGAAATTAACAGATTGACATAAACAAAAATTTTAAAATTATGCAGGCTGCTGGGTCTAATGAGCATGGGACAGTGTTAGGGTTACTGGCGCTGAAGAATGTGGTCGGTGGGATAGGCAGGTTATGCTCTGTGTCCCATGCTTGCCTAAACGGTGAGGATTAGTCGTATAGCAAAGAAGAGTTACGGGAAGAGAGAAACTGAAACCAAAGATGCAATGCTCTGCATTGCGTACATCGGCTTGTGTGGCCTTTATGCTAACAAGCTCTAAAAGCTTGATTTTCGCAGTAGTTGTTACGTCTAGGAGAATCTCCCGAAAACATAGCGTGAGTTTTGCTGAGTATTCGTTTCTGCTAGTTATTGTATCGGATAGGTCGAGTTTAATACAGAAATCGGCTAGTGTTCGAGCTTACGTCCTAAACTACACTCGATTCACGTTGTGCTAACCGTATGAAATAATAACAGTAATGAAGCTGTGATAAACACTGCCATTAAACAAGTAATACAACGTTATTCATAGTTAGCGGCCTAGGCAACAATGCAAGAAATACATGTTAGGGGCATCGGCAACTGTCCTTAACAATGGTGTTCCTGTCTGGGACAGTAAAGCTGAATAGCTCATAGCAGTTCAGTGGTGTACTGTCACAGTGTGGGATATTTTGTAATATACCAGTCCAGACGGCGCATGCTCCAAGGCCCGGTGGTCCCGGTGTAACATGCACGAGGTGAGTGCGACTAGGCCAAGTCTCTGAGTGTCCCAAAGTCTCTATGACGTGACAGTTGCATAGGCCTCTGGAGTGGAGCTCTGGGGTACAAACGGAGCGCTCCGATCTGGATCCCAAGTGTGGGTGTGTTCAGGGGAGCAGGTGTTGGCATTGCCCGTTGTGGTTGACTCCTTCGGTGTTAGCAGATCTTGGGGTAGGTTTAGTAGCCGGAGAAAGGCCGGGGCGTCACGTATGTCTTGGATGCTGTGTGTGGTCGACCCTCTTGTGACCGATAGAGTCCTGGGAGGTCGCCACCGATAGTCCAATTTGTGGGCCCGGAGGAGTAAGGTGAGGGGTCTGAGCGTTCGGCGCCACGCCAAGGTGCTGCTGGATAGATCCGGGTACAGGGAGATTTCCATGTTCTCAAACCTGAGGGGGGGTCTTGCCTCTGAAGGCTGCGAGGATCATCGCTTTGTGTCCGCTGTTACGGAGGTTCAAGATGACATCCCTCGTAGCAGTGTTTGGTGCATTTGAGGGTTTGGGGATTCGGAAGACCCCCACTGGGGTGATCGTCTCTTGCCGCCCCTGCGGCAGGGTTGTGAGTAGTATGCGGTCGACTAGTTTTGGCAGTTCGGCGTCGGCGATGGCCTCTGGAATTCCCCTGATTTTAACATTAGAGGCGCGCCTGCCGGTTTTGGTGCTCCAGGTCTTGCACCGTGTGGTGTAGCGCGGAGATTTCCTGGGCTTGGGCTAGCGATGAGCCTTCTAGCGTGGTGATGCGGCCTGTCAGGCCTTGCAGGTCTGCGCGAAGCGCTGATACCTCCTCGCGGAAGCTGTTTTTCAGGTCCGCCATCATTCCTTTCATAATCGCCACGGTGAGCTGTTCTGGTTCTGCCTTTTTACTCTGGCGTTTAGTCTGCCGCGGTGGGTCGGGAGGTGGCAGGTATCCCCCTTCTTCCTCCTCGGATACTTCCTCGGAGAAGTCCGAGCACCCTCCGTGTTGGGCCGCCATGTTGGCCTCTGTGGCTCCTCGTGCGTGCATCCACATTTCCCCGATCGTTAGTCCCGGGGAGGGCTTGTGTGGTACCGGTCTTTTCCCCTTTTTCCCCATTAGGTTACTTGGCGTGTGCTAGGGAATTAGTGGGATAATGGGGTAATTACAGGCGTTTTTCGTTGTTTGGGGCTCGGAGCTCCGTTTACATGCGTCTGGTTTCTTCAGCGTTCAAGCCCCGCCCCCCTCAAATGGTAGTATTTTAACACTTTCCATGCACTAATTCTACCACCAGTCTTTGTCAAACATTTGGGTAGTCAGTTTTTTGTATTAATTTTTTTTTCTCACATTGTACTTTAGGCATGTATTTTCAGTTCCTGTAATGTGTTACTGACAAAGAACAAATTCAGCAATATCTCCTGTATACAACAGTGCCCCCAATGTACAGGTTTCATGGGGTTTTGCAAACTTACAGAGGTCAAATGTAGGGCTTTTCCCTTTTCCATGTTTGCACATTGAAATTTGCCAGATTAGTTTGCTACCATTTGTAAAAGTAGACAACCCACAGTATTTAAAATGGGGTATATCCAGTCTTTTTAGTAGCCACTTAGTCACAAACCCTGGAAAAAATTAGCGTTTATATTAGTATTTTTGCATTTTTCACACACAAACTGCTATTTAACTGATGATATTATCAGTATAATACATGTTAATTCTCTAGAAACACTCATATTTGTGTAGAGTAATGTCTCACAAGTACAACAGTACCCCTCAAGTACAGGCTTTATGGTGATTTATAAAGTTGAAGAGTCAAACATAAGATTTGCCAATTTCTGTTTTTGTAAATTGCTATTTGCCAGATTGGCTATGTTGCCTTTGAGATGGTATGGCAGCCCAGAAATTAAAATTAACCCCGCCATGACATACCATTTAAAAAAGTAGACAACCCAGGGTATTCAAAATGGGGTATGTCCAGTCTTTTGTAGTAGCCACCAAGCCACAAACGCTTGCCAAAGTTAGCGTTCCTATTTGTTTTTTTGCATTCTTTTACACAAAAACTGCACTTTTACTGGTGATTTCATCATCATGATATGTTTTACTGTTTAAAACACACATATTTGTGTTCAGCAAAGTGCCGAATTTCCAAAGTGCAGAACCGAATTTTCAAAGTTCCGAATTTTCAAAGTTCCGAATTGCCGAAGGTTTGAATTGCCGAAGTGGGTTAGGAGTAGGGTTAGGGGTTAGGGTTTAGCATTTAGGGTTAGGGTCCGAATTACCGAAGTTGCGAATTGCTGAAAGTGCTGAATTCCCGAATTTCGGAAGTGCCAAACCGAACCGAATGTCATTGGTCCGAATTGCCTAAGCAGACAATTTTTTTCCCCCGAATTTCCGAACCAAACCGGATTTTTTGCCCATGCACATCTCTAATATAGCGAGTGCGCTCGATTGTGTATTTTGTATATTTTGGCCCCAGCAGCCCCCTATAATGCATGCATGTTCAGGTGAGTGTAGCCCTCTTGGTTTTATTTATATATTCGGGAGTCCAGGCCAACTCCTTGGTTTTGCAACCCTCCCTGTCACAGGTGTCTCATTCCAGGACCCTATTTAGCCTTGACTTGTAGAGTCCCAGTAAGGAAGTATTTCCCAAGTAAGTGGACTAATCTCATAAGAGCAAACATTAGGCTGCTAGAGTAGGACCTGCCAGGAATGAGGTACATTGACATTGTTAAACGTGGTATAACTCGGTTGTGGAGTGCCGAAATTGATGTTTGGGAAGCCCTATAAAAGAGGGCAAAAAGTTAACAGTTTAATCCTTAGTACGTGTTGACATTACATAACCAGTATTTTAAATGCCTGTCTCAGTTCCCTCTCCGTTTGAGGAATATCTGGTGTATGATGTGTGCTGGGATGTTTACTACAGACTGCAGAAGCAGTGCTTATACTAAAAGAATGACCTGAATATGTTGAACGGTCATATCAGAGGTTTATGAAAAGTGTCCTGACATACAGGATGAATTTGATGTAGACTGACTTGACTGGTTACCATTTAACCTTAAAAGAGCGTATGCCCGTGTAGTCCTGTGAGTGTCGGACAATTGGTCTAGAATGTTAACTTGGCACCAGGGGCGTACCTAGAGCATGTGACACTAGTGGTGGATCTTGTGTTTGGCACCCCCGCCCAAAAAATCAAATTAAAAAAACACCTGCAAAATTTATAAAAGGTGTTTTTTGTTTTTTTTAAATGTATTGCGCACATTTGTAAACTTTGTAAAACGCCTGTCAGCCCCCTTCTACAAAGCCCTGTAGAAACATAGAAAAATGGAATGTAACGGCAGATAAGAATCAATCGGCCCATTTAGTCTGCCCAATTTTCGAAATACTTTCATTAGTCCCTGGCCTTATCTTACAGTTAGGATAGCTGTATGCCTATCCCATGCATGCTTAAACTCCTTTACTGTGTAAACCTCTACCACTTCAGCCAGAGGGATATTCTATGTATCCACTACCCTTTCAGTAAAGTAATACTTCCTGATATTATTTTTAAACCTTTGCTCCTCTAATTTAAGACTATGTCTTCTTGTTGTGGTAGTTTTTCTTCTTTTAAATATAGTCTCCTCCTTTACTGTGTTGATTCCCTTTATGTATTTAAATGTTTCTATCATATCCCCCTGTCTTGTCTTTCCTCCAAGCTATACATGTTAAGTTCCTTTAACCTTTCCTTGTAAGTTTTATCCTGCAATCCATGAACCAGTTTAGTAGCCCTTTTCTGAACTCTCTCTAAAGTATCAATATACTTCTGGAGATACAGGTGATACTCGAAAAATTTGAATATCGTGCAAAAGTTCATTTATTTCAGTAATGCAACGTAAAAGGAAAAATGAATATATGAGATAGACACATTACATGCAAAGCAAGATAGTTCAAGCCGTGATTTGTCATAAATGCGATGATTATGGCTTACAGCTCATGAAAACCCCAAATCCACAATCTCAGTAGATTAGAATATTGTGAAAAGGTGCAATATTCTAGACTCACAGTGTCCCACTCTAATCAGCTAAGTAAGCCATAACACCTGAGCCTTTAAATGGTCTCTCAGTCTGGTTCAGTGGGAATCACAATCATGGGGACGACTGCTGACCTGACAGTTGTGCAGAAGCAGAAGGGATGACCCCAGCCTGGAGAGGATTGTCAGGAAAAGGCCATTCAAAAGTGTTGGGGACTTTCACAAGGAGTGGACTGAGGCTGGAGACAGTGCATCAAGAGTCACCACACATAGACGGATCCTGGACATGGGCTTCAGATGTCGTATTCCTCTTGTCAAGCCGCTTCTGTCTGTCTTCCTCACTCTGTTTTTTTTTTACAATTACTAAATGCTCACTTTTAGTTTTTTTTACTATTGTGGCCACATCTGTAGAGTAACACAGTGGTTTCTTGATTTTTTTGCTTTTACTAACATGCCTAATGCAATTTTCTGTTGCCGTCAGCAGTGCAACTTTTAAATACCGTATATACTCAAGTATAAGCCGACCCGAATATAAGCCGAGGCCCCTAATTTTACCACCAAAAACTGGGAAAACTTATTGACTCAAGTATAAGACTAGGGTGGGAAATGGAGCAGCTACTGGTAAATTTCTAAATAAAATTAGATCCTAAAAAAATTATATTAATTGAATATTTATTTACAGTGTGTGTATATAATGAATGCAGTGTGTGTGTGTATGAATGCAGTGTGTGTATGAGTGCAGTGTGTGTGTATGAGTGCATTGTGTGTGTATGAGTGCAGTGTGTGCGTATGAGTGCAGTGTGTGCGTATGAGTGCAGTGTGTGTGTGTATGAGTGCAGTGTGTGTGTGTATGAGTGCAGTGTGTGTGTATGAGTGCAGTGTGTGCGTATGAGTGCAGTGTGTGCATGAATGCACTGTGTGTAGGAATGCACTGTGTGTATGAATGCAGTGTGTGTGTGAGTGCAGTGTGTGTATGAATGCAGTGTGTGTATGAGTGCAGTGTGTGTATGAATGCAGTGTGTGTGTATGAGTGCAGTGTGTGTATGAATGCAGTGTGTGTATGAGTGCAGTGTGTGTATGACTGCAGTGTGTGTGTATGAATGCAGTGTGTGTATGAGTGCAGTGTGTGTGTATGAGTGTAGTGTGTGTATATGAGTGCAGTGTATGTATGAATGCAGTGTGTGTGTGTGTATGAGTGCAGTGTGTGTATGAATGCAGTGTGTGTGTATGAGTGCAGTGTGTGTATGAGTGCAGTGTGTGTGTATGGATGCAGTGTGTGTATGAATGCAGTGTGTGTGTGTATGAGTGTAGTGTGTGTATGAGTGCAGTGTGTGTATGAATGCAGTGTGTGTGTATGAATGCAGTGTGTATGAGTGCAGTGTGTATGAATGCAGTGTGTGTATGACAGAGGAGCTGACCGGACCGGCGCAGAAGAGAAGGGAGCTGACAGGAGCTGCAGGAGAGGTAAGTAAACACTCTCTGCAGCCCCCACAGCCCCCTGTCTGTATTATGGCAATGTAAATTGCCATAATACAGACAGTGACTCGAATATAAGCCGAGTTGGGGTTTTTCAGCACAAAAAATGTATACTCAAGTATATACGGTATATGTGTAGGCTTATACTCGAGTATATACGGTAATCCCATTTCTCTTGAACTCCATTTAAATTGCTCCACTCTGATAATGACTCCTTTACATATATTCTAATTTTAGAAAAGTCTGTTTGTCTAAAGTCTATAACTTTTGTTTTTGTGTGGTGTGAATCAGTCACTGTTCTTATATTAAACCACACTGACTGATGATCACTGGATCCTAAACTTTCACCTACAGTAATATCTGATAACAAGATGTGAATGTTACCATGGTATTGATGGAGTACGGATTGACAATTCGATATTCGATATAATTCAATATAAGTGAACTTATGAAAATGGCCAGAGTTCTGGTATATAAATGGTTGGTATAAGCAGAGAGAGCCGTGTGTGCCAGCAATCTACCATGACCATGAGATGAGCTAATCCAGAATGAGATCCTGGAATGTAGGAGTTTTAGTATGTGGTTAAGCAGCCTTGGAATGTTTGGAGGAATACCTGAAATGGGATTGAGACAAGACTTCAGCTGCTATGTTGAGACAGGCTGGTATGTATGCAGACAAGGTAACATTGCTGTGTTGCTGCCAGCCAAGTAACTTTGCATACTGCTGTGTTTAGGTAGTAAGTGACAGACTTCCTCCCCCATAAAGACCCCCATGCTTGTGCAGTGGCCGCGATAGAGTATACTACAGCGAGACCTGAAGGTTACTAAATGAGTAGGTTTCATGTCTCTGCGGGCCATGTGTCACAGAACCAGTTGTCCTTGATAATGGCTGCACACCCAGTCTAAAATAACAGGGGAATCATTGGTCAGTGGGGGAATGAACCTTTGCAGATGAATGACTACGTCTTCCCTGATACGTTGGACACTGTCCGCGGAGGGCAGGGCTGTATTGACAATAAGTCAAGATGTACGCCTAGTAATATTACAGGTATACGCCTATGGTATATCTTGGGGTAGCGGAGTACCCAGTATGAAACAAGGCCATGGGCTTGTGAATGCTTTAGAGTATAGCAATAGGTTCTTCAACAGTCAGAAATGTGTCATGATAATGTATCATTGTATAGCAGTCACAGACAGTCAATAGCAGCCATGAGAGGGTTACCACAAATACATTGAATAGTTTAGGACTGCTATAGATCCCAGACATGAGACGGGTTGCAAATAAAATGCCCCTACCATTTAATACCATGGAAATGCCACAGAGATATCCACTGTGGCATGTTGCAGGGAGCTACTTTGGAATTAATTAGTGAAGTCAGGCAATCTACAAGGAGACCAAATTGATGACTTTGCCTACCAATATGTACTTACCTAATGACAGAAGAATTAAATGTACCGGAGAAATAAGGGGAGCAGAGGGAATGTGTGCCGCACTGTAACTTGTGATGTTACCCATAGTGGATGCAAGTAAGGGGTACATAGTGGAGTACTCCGTGTGATGGTTAGGAACTCTTGAGTTAGGAGATTCTAATTCTCCAGACTATCACAGAACATAATTATGATAAAAGGATGGATGTCATCATAGCATGCATCTCTGCCATGTTGTCTGTGATATTTGCAGGGGCACAGATACCTAGCTGGGTAGTTCAGAGTTGACAATCATGAGTCTGTACAGTTCAGCTTCAGTACAAATAGTTCCCGGCGAACATAGCGTGTTCGCGTTCGCCACGGTGGGCGAACACATGCGCGGTTCGATCCTCCCCCTATTCATCATCATTGAGCAAACTTTGACCCTGTGCCTCACGGTCAGCAGACACATTCCAGCAAAATAGCAGCAGACCCTCCCTTCCAGACCCTCCCACCTCCTGTACAGCATCCATTTTAGATTCATTCTGAAGCTGCATTCTTATTGAGAGGAGGGAAAGTCTAGCTGCTGCTCATTAGATAGGGAAATTGATGGCAAGGCTAGGGTATTCAGTGTCCACTACGGTCCTGAAGGACTCATTTGATCTCTGCTGTAAGGACAGCATCCCAAAAAGCCCTTTTTAGGGCTAGAACATTAGTCTGCTTTTTCTTTCTTTTTTTTTTCTGTGTAATGTAATTGCAGTTGCCTGCCTGCCAGCTTCTGTGTCAGGCTCACAGTGGATACTGTGCCCACTTGCCCAGTGCCACCACTCATATCTGGTGTCACAATAGCTTAAGCTTGACATTTAAAAACAAAAAACTTTTTTCACTGTTATAGATTGAATAGCAGTTAGTTGTCTTCAAGCGGGTGTCAGGCCTTCAGCGTGTACTCTGCCAACCTCAGCAAGTGCATTTGCCACTCATATCTGGTGTGACTATAGTGTGCCTTTAAAAACAAAAAAAGTTTTTCACTGTAAGCTAATAGCAGTTAGTTGTCTGCAAGCGTCTGGGTGTCAGGCCTTCAGCGTGTACTCTGCCAACCTCAGCAAGTGCACTTTGCCACTCATATCTGGTGTCACTATAGCGTGCCTTTTAAAACAAAAAAGTTTTTCACTGTAAGCTAATAGCAGTCAGTGTCCTTAAAGCGGGTGTCAGACCTTCAGCGTGTACTCTGCCAACCTCTGCCAGTCCACTTTGCCACTCATATCTGGTGTGACTGTTGTAGAATTATTAGGCCCCTTATACAATATACCCTTACTGGGCCCCTTTAATACTATATTCATATATTCATTCCTTAGGCCTCATAGCTTAAATCTTACAAGATTTCTTTGTTCATAGAAATGGCATGTCAGCAGGAAATGCTAGAATCCTGTTAAATGAAACACTGTAGCAGATAGTCTTAATAGAATGTATAATTGCTAAAAAGGCCTTGAGGATGCTAACCTTGAACGACTAATGTACCAGTTGCTCATTATGGACAACTGCCAAAAGCCCCCTCCCATCGAGAGAGCTCCCTCGTGCCAGCAAGATGGTGCCGAAACCTGTAGGAGCTCGTCATGACGTCAGCTATGACATAAAGATGTAACACCCAACAGGGAGGGCATTTAACTAACCACTTTACACCTAAGCCAATTGACAATGTTTATTTGCTGATATCTTGATTACTTTCAATGATGTAATTCTGCTTTTAAAAGGGTCTGCGAGCCCGCTTTTTAAAAGATGCCAATAAATTTTCTCGAAGTTCTTTTAACCTGAACTCCGTGTGTCAGTGGGAATTTACTTCTGCGTATACGCAATTTAAACATCTCTAATTTGGTCAGGAACAGATAGTCATTCAAACTTATTGGTTTGCCTAAAAGATTCCCTTATCATGACTATAGCGTGCCTTTAAAAACAAAAAACGTTTTTCACTGTAAGCTAATAGCAGTTAGTTGTCTGCAAGCGTCTAGGTGTCAAGCTTTCAGCGTGTACTCTGCCAACCTCAGCAAGTGCACTTTGCCACTCATATTGTTATGGGCAAATGCAAATATTACAAGTTTTAGAATGAAATATTGTATTTCTTAAACTGTGTACTTTGTCTTTAAGAGATATTGCAAACTGGCAAGGTGTTAGAAATGGAACATATTGTTTTTCATAGATGTTTCTTTAAGCAATAACCTCAGTGCATAATATGTTTGCGCCATTTTGTCCCAGACGAATTACAATAACAATAACGCATAAACAAGTTTCAAGGCTATACTACGACTCTTTCAGTACACAATATACTGTGGTAACCCCAAGTTAATGGAACTTCCCCAAATCCGGGAATCTCCCACGACTGTGCACTTACGTCTTAGTATAAACAACAGATAAGCTATTCAGACTTTAAGATGCCATCTTGAACTAAGTCAGGAAAATTTCCATGACGTATGCGCCCTTTAGTTATGGCCTTGTATCTTTGCCAAATTAAGGGAGGTCCTAAATTGATTTAAAGTAGACAAGTTACTTTTTCATATATGAACTATGGTGACTCTAAAATGACGACACTTAAGGTATAAATAAGTGTACTTTTAAATGTTGAGAAACAGAGGAGAGACTTGGAGACAGATGCTGCTCCATCTTAAAATGACTGAGAAGCTGACATGATGACATGTTCAGAAGGGTATGTTAACCTATTAATGATATTTGCAAGCATTTAATTTCATCTTATAAACTCTGCTATAATGGATTTTATATGTCTATATTTATATTTTTATATAATAAATATCTAAAAGACAAAACTATTGCTTCCAAGACAATCCTTATTTTATATTGTATTCTCAATTATTTACATATGTTAAATAGAGGATCTCTTACTAACTATATAACATTATGGCTAAGATATTTGTATGGTTAGCCCTGCTAAGTTCTATGCTTTAAGACATTATAGAGGTAAATAAGGGAACCGCCCACGGTTACAATATCTGGTGTGACTATAGCGTGCCTTTAAAAAGAAAAAAAAATTCACTGTAAGCTAATAGCAGTTAGTTGTCTTCAACTGTCTGGGTGTCAGGCCTTCAGCCTGTACTCTGCCAACCTCAGCAAGTGCACTTTGCCACTCATATCTGGTGTGACAATAGCGTGCCTTTAAAAACAAAAAAAGTTTTTCACTGTAAGCTAATAGCAGTTAGTTGTCTGCAAGCATCTGGGTGTCAGGCCTTCAGTGTGTACTCTGCCAACCTCAGCAAGTGCACTTTGCCACTCATATCTGGTGTGACTATAGCGTGCCTTTAAAAACAAAAAAAGTTTTTCACTGTAAGCTAATAGCAGTCAGTGTCCTTAAAGCGGGTGTCAGGCCTTCAGCGTGTGCTCTGCCAACCTCTGCCAGTCCACTTTGCCACTCATATCTGGTGTCACAATAGCGTTGCATTTAAAAAAACAACAACTTGTTGTTCACTGTTATAGATTGAATAGCAGTTAGTTGTCTTCAAGCGGGTTTTTCAGGCCTTCAGCGTGTACTCTGCCAACCTCAGCAAGTGCATTTGCCACTCATATCTGGTGTCACAATAGCGTGCATTTAAAAACAAAAAAAATGTTTTCACTGTTATAGATTGAATAGCAATTAGTTGTCTTCAAGCGGGTGTGTCAGGCCAACAGCGTGTACTCTGCCAACCTCTGCCAGTGCACATTGCCACTCATATTTGGTGTCACAATAGCGTGCATTTAAAAACAAAAAACATTTTTCACTGTTATAGATTGAATAGCAGTTAGTTGTCTTCAAGCGGGTGTGTCAGGCCTACAGCATATACTCTGCCAACCTCTGCCGCTGCACAGTGCCACTCATATCTGGTCTATGTCTCAGGCAGGCAGCATTACACACATGGACGTACGGTGTGATGATGATGATGTTGTACCCGCTGCTGCTTCCTTTGCTGAGTTGTCAGATACAAGTGAAGCGGTTGATGATGACGATGCGTCCATGGATGTCACGTGGGTGCCCGCTCGGCAAGAAGAAGAACAGGGCAAAAGTTCAGATGGGGAGACAGAGAGGAGGAGGAGGAGACGAGTTGGAAGCAGGGGGAGGTCGTCGCAAGGAGCTAGTGGCATAGTCAGACAGCATGCATCGGCACCCGGGGTCAGCCCGACAGCACGCCAATCAACGCATGCTGTGTCCACCACCAGAATGCTGTCATTGCAGAGCTCAGCAGTGTGGAATTTTTTTTTGTGTCTGCCTCTGACAACAGCGATGTCATTTGCAACCTGTGCCAAAAGAAACTGAGTCGTGGGAAGTCCAACACCCACCTAGGTACAACTGCTTTGCGTAGGCACATGATCGCACATCACAAACGCCTATGGGATCAACACAGGAGTACAAGCAGCACACAAACTCAAAGCCGCCATCCTCCTCATGGTCCAGCATCTTCAGCCACGTCAACCACTGCTGTCCTCCTTGCCCCCTCTCAACCATCCGCCACTCCGCCTCTCGCCTTGAGCAATTCCCGCTCATCTGCCCACAGTCAGGTGTCTGTCAAGGACATGTTTGAGCGTAAGAAGCCAATGTCACAAAGTCACCCCCTTGCCCAGGGTCTGACAGTTGGCTTGTCCGAACTATTAGCCCGCCAGCATTTTTCGTTGATATGCATATTTATTTCTTCTTAGATAACAAAAAAATTCTGAGACAACATTGGCAGGGCTATTCACTTGTGTGATCTGTCATGAATTGTAATTTGAATGTTAATTTGAACTGTGGGGCACAAGAACTTGAATAGAAAACATCTTTAAGCCAACTATGTTTTCACGAAGCTTAGTGAATAACTAACATTAACGAGACGGATTAAACACACTCTGCACTCGAGGTATGATCTGTTTAAATGACCCCACTCTGGGCCCTAAATGGTAAAACGTTTCACATGGGCATACGAAAGGTACACATGGCAATTAAAATCAGAAAATATGTAAAACATTTTTAGATATATTGGAAATTAGTACACCAATACGATTAAGCACGTTGATTAATAAAATAAAGAAATTTTAATCTATCAAAGGGGCTTGAGAAAATATATGTTTAAAAAGATACAAACATATCAAAATCTGCTTGTAAAAAAGAAATACTGCCTTAAAATTCAAAATGCAAGTATGAATATTAGCACACGCAAGCTATCTACCAAATGTGAAAACTATTATTTAGCTTTTCTGGCAACTAAAACTAACATACTACAGAGTGTACTATATTCAGTGCAATATCTAAAGGAAGTACTGGCTAAAAAATTCAATGCAAAACTAGCAAAGTTGTAAAAAACGGTATTAAGTTGGTTGTTTTCTTTTTATCTGGTGAATAAAATGTTTCTACATTATATCACACAGCTATTTGTCGTCTTCAAAAAATTCTTCTTGTGGTTTTGTCTTTCTGTACTTTCAGGATTTATGTTTGCACGTTTTTTTTCAGAATTTGCCAGGAATCTATTTTTGAAGTTGTTCCCCTCCTCTTGACACGATCAATGGCCTGAGAGTCTCCGTAAGCAGGGTTGACCTGTTAGTCCCGTTTTACATTCAAGTTGCACATGATGTCCCGGCTAGGTTTCTAGGGACAAATGTTGGAGCCTCGGCGTTGCCCCAATATGGAGGGAGCGTGGAATTTGTTGGAAGCTTCGATGTGAGTAGTGAGTCCGGGGGGAGACCCAGTACCCCCAGGATTCCCTCTGCCTCCTGCATGTTGCGTACGGTATGCCTGGCGTACGCATGGCGACTTCTCGCTTCAGTAGTTAGGACACGCCCCCCTAGCCCGCCAGCTTTTACCATACAAGCTGTTGGAGTCTGAGGCGTTCAAAAAATTTGTAGCTATTGGGAAATGTAAATATTTTTGTTGTTATAAAAAATCCAGAGCTTGAAAGTATGCCCACAGGTATAAGCATTATGTTTTACTGTGTCTTTGCATCTCCTTTAAATAGCTTGCGCCGAGGAGCCTACAAGAGGGAATAGATATAGCAATATTAATAATATACATCTATTCTGGGGTAAATTGTCAATGCAATTAATTTCCTAGCGCTTGTAAATAACAGCCATCAGCAAGCATGATGACTTCCTCACATATAATATAGGTGGTGATACTTTTCTTACAATATTAATCATACAGGAATACTGCATTTAATAGCAAATCCATTTCTGCAACCCGCATCTCATTAGCATTAAATATACACTGTAGCTCGCAATATTAATGTATTTCAATACTTTAAATTACAGGATCATATGGGTGATCCAGGTGTTGCCCAAATGGCATGCTTAATGTGTTTTCAGCAAAGCAATATATTAGCAGATCATATATAACCATTAGTTCTTAGACCCAAAGCTCCATATTGATCGAAGTTCATCACTCATTCCTAAATACCTTTCACATAACACCTAGTTACCTTATCCCCTATTGATGTGATGCTACTGTATATTAATGATCATGTTATGATTTCCAGGTGATATATGTGCTACAGAAATATTGAATTATTTACACATTGCCCTATATTTATATAATGAACATAAAATCATTTTTGCTTACAGATGGTAGAATGAATGGATAGATAGATAGATAGATAGATAGACAGACATACAGACAGACAGATCTGTAGATTATCTGTAGAAATCTAAGTGCAAATAGCTTTAATTGTTCATGTGTATCTCTGAGATGCTTGCTGATATTGGCTATCTACCTTCCTAACTGATTAAAAAAAAAAAAGATTAATACAGATCATAAAATAAATATTTAGCCGAGGTTTCTAAATGCATCCTCCAATTCCAGGAAAAGTCATATATGATCGTAAAACATCACATTTTTTTACAGGCTTAGTTACAGAGGTCAGTGAAAGGAGCATTCGTTCAACTGCATAAAATAAACCCACAAATGGGGAAAAGGGTTAGAAATCTAATATAATGCAAATATATGCATTTGTCACCGTTAAATAAGTCACTTAACTGAAAATGTATGATGTGGGAAATGATTTATTTTAAATGCTTCTCATTAACCAGACTTTTAGATAGTTTTGCAACTCTTGTTAAAGAGACACTCAAAGCACCATAATAACAATACCTTAATGAAGTAGTTAATTTTCTAAAAGACTATGGGTGAAGTTCATCTTTTTTTTTTTTTTTTTTGGCAAACCATTTTTAAGTAGTTACAATAAACGGTTTCTTTCTCTTTACGTTTAGACCATACCCTCTACTGAAAATGTGAGAAAGTTCATAAAGTTAAGTGGTTGTGATGTTTAAAATGTTTTATTGGTTATGGTAACATAACATGATTCAGTTTAGTTGCCTTTTTTCAGATAAAATGGCTTGATTATGCAATTGTATCAGAATGCTCAGACTTAATAAGTCTTGGTTCTTTTATACGTACAATAGCATAAAATCTATGGCACTAACATTGTGCTTCAGCCTCTGTAAAAATCTATGGTCCTCTAATACGTCAATCCTTTACAACCTCAAACCAACCTCAATCATAATAAGTACAGATCAGAATATATAAGATGATCACTGCTTTAACCCCTTAATTACCAAAAAAAGTAAATTTTACATGTTGGTTGCTTATGCACTTAATGATCAGTACCTTTAAATTGTGCATCTCACTAATATCAGTTACATACAGTTATTTTTTGACTCCTCACAAATGAGACAGTCCGGGTATACACCCCTCCCCTACACAAACACACATCAGAACATCCTAATGCATGTTATTTCTTTAATTTCATAGGGAACCATGAGGTGACTGCAGTGATATCCAGTATGTGCCGATTGGATCTGGAGATATAACACCATAGTGTCTGTCAGACAAATGCTACCGGCAGTTTCTGTTCAGGTACACACTGAACTCAGCATCATTGCTGTAGTGATACAACCAGAAGGTTTGGCTAACAGGCTATGTATAGCTAGACTTCTCATGGGTGCCTTGTTAATGTTAGTTATAGTTACAGTTAGGATTAGGATTAAGCATGCTAGGTTTATGAATTGCTAGGTTTAGCTAGGGTTATGGTTAGCTGGGGTTACGTTTGTTAAGGTTAACTGGGGATTGGTGTTAGCAAATCATTTTACACTTGGAAAAAAACTTGTGTTTGGGGAAATGCGTTGCGTTCCTTCTAATACTCTTTTTAGCATTAATGTATATTTTGCTTTCACCTATCTTAGTGTTTCAGACCATTTATTACACTGTTTATGTTTTTATTACTTTTATTACTTTTTTTTTTACTTTTTATTGTTCCTGGTACACCCATACTACTGAAGAATCTACCTACTCGATGCCTAATCCCTGGCAAGGATGGAGAATGCTACTCTTCATCACATCCCTGGTGGGGAACATATCACCCAAGTGCTATGATTTGAGTGGTACAACTGGTCTATTAAATGTGAGTAATTTACTATTTATTTCTACCTGTTTTCGATTGTATCACAGTAAGCATTATTGTTTGCTTTTATGTTTTACCCTTTATATACATCTGGGTGCAAAGAGACTAACCTCCAAGAGATACATATTCATCAGTGGGGATTGTATCGTTGTTTTACTCAGCGCTGGTCTATAGCTCTATCAAATGTGAGTGTGAGCCCACATATCCTTGTTGTGTTTGCTACACGTAGTACTAGATTATACGCACTATTATTTGTTATTTTCTGTTTCATTGCATATTTCTACCACCAACTGAAGCTGGACAATTTCCAGCCAGGAATTTCCTAAGAACTGTTTGGTCTTATTGGACGTATTATACTAAGTATTTGGTGCAACCTGTTTGTGTTTTGTATTGTTCTGTTTTTTTCTACAGTTAGGGGTTCAGTGTTTGCAGCCTATTCCTTTGTCCATATAACAAAAAAATGGTATATACCTATTAGAGCACTCCACTAATAGGTATATATTTTATACAATTTTTTGTTGTTTAATTTATTGTGGATAAAAGGGTATCCCACATTAAATGTTGAGCTGCTTATCACCAAGGCACTTTATAATATCACACACTGCCTCATAATAGAGGTAGATCTCAGTTTTAATTTTTCTTTGTCCATATAAGTTGATTCCGTAGCGCTTATCCTACTTTGTGTGTTTATTAAAGTGTAATGCTGGTAAATATGTTAATACAGATAGGATCACTTGAACAAATTGCTTATCTGAGAAGCATGCACTTCAAAATGAGGGCATGTGCACCTTAGCCATATACATTTCCCAAAAACCTGGCAAACGTATATATGTGGCCTATTGGTGTACTCAAGACATGCAGCGAAATACAAATCTTAGGTCATTCAGGTAGAAAAATAAAGTCTGCAGAGGTCACCATTAGTGTTAAATATGTATATGAAAAACAAATACTGCTAAATGTGACAGAATTCATGATGATATTGCCAATTAATTTTCTTTGTCCAAAAGTTCAAATAATAATGAGTTTCTCAAATAGGAACATTAATGGTAATTATTAAAAAAAATCAGAAGGTCCCGTTAAAAAAGTACAACAATAGGTCACATATATACGTTTGCCAGGTTTTGGGAATATTTATATGGTTAAGGTGCACATGCCCTCATTTTGAAGTGCATGCTTCCCAGATAAGCAATTTGTTCAAGTGATCCTATCTTTATTAACATATTTGCCAGCATTACACTTTAATAAACACACAAAGTAAGATAAGCGCTACAGAATAAACTTATATGGCCAACTTATATGGATAAAACAAAATTAAACTGAGATCTACCTCTATTATGAGGTAGTGTGTGATACATTGTTGTCATTGGTCTTGATCGCCTTTTGCAAAAAAGTCAACTTGCAAATGTATACAAGTTCCAGCACACTCACTAATTCACTAAACAGCAATTTTTATGCTTACAGAATGTAATAGTCTTGTTTAAAAACACCTAACCTAGATAAAATGTAATGGAGATTTTACTACAATACATGATCATATATTGCATAAACCTGCCGTGGAGACCTACCTGCTACTAGCTTTGGTGTCCCCTTTCCTAACATCCCTAAGAAGCACTCTTTTAAGCATCCCCTCTGTTCAAAAAGTGTCCCGAGTTAGCTGGATGTAAAGTTTCGACCTGGCTGCGAACATCCTCTGATTTGCCCAGAGTTTCGGGTAGGAACTACAGTTGACCTAAAATGGTGGTTCTTTCCTTTGGTACATGAAGCTCTCTCAAGTCCTTCATATAGTTGATGCCTCTCCACTTCCTCTATCACTCCTCCAAATAGTGCTCTGACAATGTTTTTTACCAGACTGCAGCAACTTCGGTGTCCAATCAGAAGTTCCAGAGGGTTTGCGTGTTGCTTGCCATGCCTCTATGACTTTCCTGCCAGTTTGTAATGATTCCTGGGCCACTGGATATGAGGCATGGGCTGGAGGGGTAAATATGGTGATTTTAGATCTTTTAGTGTGAGGTGGAGGTTGGGAGACTTGTACCAGTCCTGAGTGACTGGGTGGTCTATCACACCTTCCACAATGTCAATGTACTCCATTCTTGGCAGGTCCTACTCTAGCCACCTAATGCCTGCTCTTATAATATTAATCAACTTGCTTGGGAAATACTTCCTCCTGGGACTCTCTGCAGTGCAAAGTCAAATGAGGCACCTGTCACAATGACGAGTGAAAGCATATATATATATATATATATATATATATGTATATTTGACAGATGCTAGGTGCTGGAGTTGCACGGTGTGTCCACATATATCCTTGCAACCTCCATCAGTGTGACCTGAGCAAAATAAAAGAGCAGTCACACAGATCTGTACACACTTGTTACTTGTAAACTCCTCCAGGGATACAATATATACTCATGATAGTGCCTTGGCATGGTCATCCCAAGATTCTGCAATCCACATGCAAATAGTGACCAGTCATTGAGTCCTAGATTTCAAAGGTTGTGGGCTACTAGCTCATACACAAACCTATACAGTGCTGCGCTCATCTTTGTACAGTTTATAATTCTTTATTTTTCTGTAGCCAACTCTTACCATATCCTTAATCAGAGTCCTAACATACATATCTTTGCTTGATATATTGGGGGTTTGACCAAGCTTCTGACTTGTGTCCCCTTTCCCATTTTAGGTGCTCTAATATAAGATCTTCCTTTGAAAAGAGTCCTAGTGAATAAATAAAATCCAGAAGTATCATGTAACCAATAATGTTAAGTTAATTAACTTCATAAGAGAAATAATTATTTTAGGCGATATCAAAAGCAGGCACTTTACAGGGTCTGATAGGGTAACCATTTGTATGGACAATGTTAAAATACAATTTCTAAACAAACACAAAATACATTCTATAAGATCTATTTAAAAAGTGTAGACATCTGGCTTAGCTCACATTCCGAAAAATAATATTAGTTTGCCGTACTACAGGGCAGCCGGCATAGAGCAGTTTATTAATAATTTATATATTCTAATCTACATATGAACATTTATCGTGATGCCTTGCACTTAAGGCAATATCAGCCATATCTAGCTTACATTACACAGCTGCAATCCCACAGCTGAATGCCTAGATTACTTATAATTACCATTAATGTTCCTCTTTGACATACTTGTTATTAGTTGAACTTCTGGGCAAACACAGTGATGCAAACTCAGCTGTGTAAATATAAATATAATTTTCTAAGTTGCAATTTTAAGATGTTTCGAAGATTACTGAAAACTCGTTGAATACTGACATGCCCTTATAGTGCTGGTTTCCTCCTGCATCTCTGAAAAACATCATTGAATTCTAGAGAAGATTCTATTCTGACCATATTGTAATAGTATTCAGATATAATGGAAACTATCCCAAATCCTTAAGTTTCCCTTACATCGTGATACTATTAGATAGCATCCCAAATGTAATGACCATTAAAGTGTCAGCTCATCTGCCAGCATCAGATGAGCATTCACTTTAATGTCCATTGCAGTGGTACAGAACAAATCTCTGTTATCTAAATTTACATATTGATTTGAGATAGTGTGCAAATAGCATTTATGCATTGGATCTGACAAATAATAATAGTGGGAGTTTGAACACCGGGCTACTAAGAGAAGCCCTACAAATCAAGGTGATAATTGTTGTCCCTTGTTGAGTCTCTGAGTAGAACATAGTTAAAAGAGGAAAGGGAGGCACAGTTTCCATTGAGAGATCAATATTAAGCTATTCTAGGCATCAATACAGGAATATTTAAACAACTAGTAGGTGTGTATCCAAAGATATCCCCTATTAAGCTAAAGAAGAAACTACAATGTAAGTGGTCTACTAGGTGCCAGTTTCTCTCTAAATACAGTATCTTATATAAAGGGTTATTTCTCCATTTGCATGATATGTCCCTATGTCTGGGCTTTGCTATGTGTCTAGTGATTTCTCTCTTCTCAATTCTTTCAAGCTGACTTTAAAGGGTCAGTTATTTAATTCTGGAAACACATTGTACAGCATCAATGCTAACATTTACAAAATACTCACAGTGATGGTTTTCTCTAGAGGTAACTTACATTCTCCAATACACGTATTCAGCACTATAATTGGTCACTCATCTGCATCAAAGGATGTTGAAGGTCTGTATATAAATTACTTTTCAAATGGTTAAGCAGTCAAACATAGTTTGAGTCTATACTGTAGGTTTTTTTTTCGTTACCCCAAATTCTCAGACAATGTAGTACAAATGAGATAGAACACATTTTCTGTGTGAATAGAAGTATATTTAATACTTAAAAGTACACTTTAGGCACAAGTTAGTCTGCTTTCCTTGTGTTTTGGTGTAGTATGTGTGGCTAGGGACACGTGTGTATGTGTGTGTGTGCGCGCGTGCGCCATTAGTGGCTGTTATATTATAAACTGCTATGTTTTACTCAGGGTTAATCCAGCCTCTAGTGGCTGTCTCACTGAAAATCACAGTGAGAAGATGCTGGATGTCCATAGGAAAGCATTGAGAAATGCTTTCCTATTGGCGGTTTCAATGCGAGCGCGGCTCTTGCCGCCACATGCACATTCAGCACTGACGTCGGCAGAGGGAGGAGAGTTCCCCAGAGCTGAGGGAGCCAGGCGTTGGAGAAAGGTAAATGGCTGAAGGGATTTTAACCCCTTCAGCCCAGCAGGAGTAGGACCCTGAGGGGGGGTGGGAGGGACCTAAAGACCCTATAGTGCCAGGAAAATTAGTTTGTTTTCCTGGCACTATAGTGGTCCTTTAACTTTATTAAGGTGGGTTTGCGGTGCGGGTGCATACACTACATCCCCTTAATCAATGACTGGCATTAGCACTTGTTGCACTGTTTCCTTAGTGTAGGGCTTAGGCAGGATTTGTTTCTGTACAGGGCACCTAGTTTTGGGTAAAGTTTTAAAGATATTTTTTTAATGTGAAGGCCAAAGGATAGATTGGGTCTAGCAACAAACCTAGATGTTTAAAAGAGCAGAGTGCCGTCAGTGTGCTATTTGAATTTGTTCTGATACACAGTTGTTGATTTTGTAGTTAAATACATGTCTTTATGTATAGTGTTCCTTTAAATATTTAAACCTTTATAAGTCTGATAAGAAAATATTACACTATTTTAGATAGCCAACTGTATAGCCATTGTGAAAAGAATGTCAAATACATCAGTTACTTTCAGCAGAATTGCATTTGTACAATCAATAGCACAAGGCACATTAAGGAGTACATTGAAGGACAAGAAGTTGTTTTTTAAATTAATTTACGATCTAAAGGACAATGGAAATATGTATAAAGAAAGCAAATCGATAATAAGGATTGTTTTAGTTTATTTTTTATTTATTTTTTATTTTGAATACTTGTTGCAAAATGGAAGAAAAAATATGATATAACTTTTATGTTTTAACATATTTTAAGTGTATGCACTGTGTTACAATATCATGGTTATTGTTTTTTTCCTATACAACTAAACCTCTTACACAAATGGCAAAATATTCATGATTGAAATGATAGACCACCTATTCCATCAGTGTCCATATTTTCGCAGACTAAACTCCCAGAATGCTCTGTCAACTTAGGACTTGCAGAGGATCATGCAGGCTGCAGTTCCATACCTCCCAAGTATCCCTATTTAAGGGGAGCAGTCCCTATTTTGGACCCAAACCTATCTTTTCCTCTCTTCTTCCTAATGTCCCTCTTTTCTAGGAACTCTATATTGTTAGTCTTCTTGAGCATATAACAGAGTTCCATAGCAATTATACTCACAGTAATGTATCTTTAAACTACTATCAATGTATTTAGAAATCAGTCTACATAAATAAGATACATTGTTCTTACTTTAAATTACATTTTAGTTTCAGAAATTATTAGTAAGTAACCAAACATTTCTCAGAATAGCCCCCCAACCCCTGACCCCCTGACCCTCTTTACGCACACCCCTAAAATTCAAGTATCGCTCTTTGTCCATTTGAAATGTTGAGAGGTATGCAATTCAAAAAACATCTGGCTGACCTCAGCACTTTTACGAGCTATGTTTTTTGCTTAATAGTGCATCTTTTTAAATTTTTGCAATGGGTCTTGCCTAAATCTTGATCCTGTGATAAATCATTGGTTATCTTTACTGCATTTATTCCCTTGGTTTTAGAAATACTCCATTGGATCCTTCTTTACAAAGGTAAATAATGTAAACTTTAAGAAAAATAAAGCGATACCACTGTCTACTCCAGCACTAAAAAGTTGAAAGACAACAGCACACTGCATCATATAGTTGGCACAAATAAACCAATAAAGAATTAAGTGGCATTCTGCATTTTTTTTCTTTGTATCCTCTTATAATTGTTAATCTATATAAGCTAATCTTTCAACGGGAACGTTTCTGACAGATTTATTTACCTCACTTCTTGGTTATAGTTTATCAAAAATACTTTGATTATCCTTGAAGGACCAATTACAAATTATTGGCCCTAACTTACAAACTCCAAATAAAACACATTGCACTTCAACATAGCATGTTATCTTATCCACACTAATGATCTCCAGTAGACATGGCCAAAGGGTAAATCCAAAGATGCACTGTGCTACATTAGAAAATCAAGTGATCTTTATCTTTCCTTTTTAAGTATTCACATTGCAATTCACACTGACATAAAATTACTCACTTTTTATTTTTTTTTAACTAAACTTGGATTACCTTAATCAGCCATCTTGGAGCCCAATTAGTTTAATATATTTATTTATAATAGTATTTTACTATGATGAATATATTGGTCATTCTATATATTTTTTAAATTATGTATTTTTGACAATCCATGCTTTCTCTGAACTGTGCAAAGAATAACATTTTCATACATAAAGCGTAACATAGAGTAGGCCAAATTATACTGTGTGCTTGATACATAGATAGACATATAGACAGACAGACAGATAACTAATACAAACCTCTGCAAGAGCCAATAAAAGGAAACCGCTTTTAAATCATGTATAATGGATCTTAAGTGAACTTTTTAGATTAGTGACTGTAATATTGGTCTTAAATTGTAGCCTGTCACTTTTAATCATGTGTAGACTATACAAAATCATGAAATAGACAGAGGGTAGGCCTTAAAGGCGCATAGAAATTAATCATGCTAATACTTTAGGACGAAGTATGACAAGTTTTAATCTGAAGATGAATCCTTCACAGATTTTCTTGAAGATATTTGCAAGAATTTCACATTACCAATATTCAGAGAAAGGAATCTGATTATCAGCTGTCACAGAAAATTAGCATGCATATTTGTATATCTTTGATATTTATTTATTTGCAGTTGTTTGACATTAAATGTTAATGATAAAGAGCACAGCTATTACATAACTAATCAGCTGTCTTTGCAAGATCCCTCAACCGCTGATCTGAGTGGAAGCATCACTAAATATGTCATTTTTTTTCACTTCTTCTGTGCTAGAATTCTAAAGTCTTGCGTGTTTAGGCACGAACAATGGCATTTTTTAACTTCCTAAAGAATAAAAAGAGACTGATTGTAAACCAAGTCAAAGTAATTTTGTGCAATTATATTGAAAACATAATGATGTCTTCTCAGCTGTGAGAGGTTCATTTCGGAGGTTGTGCTGGGACTGCAGAGTAATTCCAGCACTGACACCTATTACATGTAAAATGATGGTCCAAAGATAAGATACAATAATATACAATGCCAAAGACGAGTTTGTACAGAATTCTTGAAATCTCCTGTAGATTTCAGTGCTATAAAATGGTATTCTTAAAGGAGATCATAGCAGTCCAGAGGTTTCAAGTCCAAATTTTTTCAGCAAACCACAAGTCATTTTTAGTACTAGAGTGGTTACATTTATTTAAAGAGGAAACTATGGCAGGTTTTTTATCTAACAAATTGGACAGTAGCATCTGGTGCAAGGATGCAGACAATGTCTTTTCAAATACAAAATTAGACCCTAATGCTATGACTCCGGATATTAATAAATCTTTCAACAAACTCCAAAGTCTGTATAAAAGTCAGATTCGGACCTGCTGGGAGGTCTCCTCTCTTGAAAATTATATAAAGAGAGAAATGATACCGAGGGGCCTTAGGGTGAGGAATACTCCCTCATCTCACTCTGAGAATACTGAGCTAATGAAGGAGTGGGAGTGTGCTGCTGGAATTTGTTCTAAAACCTTTATGCATATCATTTGTAAATTTGAGCAAGACAAACTTAAGACAGTGAATGCTAGTCTCGATGAGGAGATCAGCACGATCAAACAATTCCAAAATGATCCTAATTTTGCTTTCATGGAATCCAGGCTAAAACAAAACCTGGATAAATACCAGGATATAGTAAAATTCAGGAAACATGACAAATTTTTGAGGGATTTAAATGACTATGAGACTGGGAACATCTATAAATCATTTAATCGAAGAATCAGACGCACCTCAGATAATGCTTTGACATCAGACTACGACTCCTCAGATACAGACTCAGGTAGTCAAACAACTCCAGCTGAGTCCCAACCACAACCTTCCACCTCCACAATGACCCCCAATCCAAGGGGGATTCTTAAGAAAGGGGTTAATTTTTTAGCCATGGGCAATCAGGAGGAATTCCCAAGCCAACGTACAAGATACCAAACCAGGTACCCAAGGGGAGGGGGGAGAAGGAGAAGGTATTAGATGCCACTCAAAAAACAGAAACTGAGTCACAGGTCATGAATCTGTCTTCTCGTATATTGAACCAAGACCAGCTCAGGGTTCTTGGAAGGGGATTATCATTTGTACCGACCCCACCATTTGACAGATTCAGCTGGATCAAAGATCTCCACCTTTTTATTCGCAAACTGGCATTACACAAATTCCATTCAATTCAGAATGAGAAAAAGGCTAGAGATCTTGGATTCACGACCAAAGACTATCAGTGCCTGACTACCCTTCTCTCTCTCCTGGACGAGAACGACCCAAGTATCACCCACAAATATACCGACCTAAAACCTAAGAGTAGATACACACCGAGCTTTGCTGGCTTCAGAAATATTGAACTTTTTCTTGAAGCAGCAAGGAACGAGATTGAAAAAATCAATTTTAAATCTCTCTCCATCCGATCAAGTGACAACCTCCAGAAAAAGGAACAGCGGGCCTTGAAATCACTCCAAGACGATAGCGATATTATTGTCAAACCAGCGGACAAGGGGGGTAATGTCGTGATAATGGACGTAAACAAATACGTTGAAATGGTGGAACGTGTGTTGGGTGACTCTGTGACCTACAAAATTATCAAATCTGACCCCACAAACGACTATCTCCAGAAATACAAAGAGATTCTGGACGACGGCCGCAGTAGAGGGTTGCTGTCTGGGGACGAATATGACTTTATCCTCAATCGTCACCCTAAGATAGCAACCTTCTACTGCCTGCCTAAGGTTCATAAAAACAAAGAGCAACCCCCTGGACGTCCAATCGTCTCAGGTGTGGATAATCTCACACAGAATGGTAGCTTGTACGTAGATAAAATTCTAATACCCTTTGTGGAGGCCCTCCCTTCATATATTAGGGATACAAAACAAGCCCTAAACAGACTATCAGAGCTCAAATTTCCATCTACAGCGAACCTCTGTAGCCTGGATGTAGAATCCCTCTATTCCTCCATCCCTCATGAGAGGGGGATTGAACATGTAGGATTCTATCTCAATCAGAAATCACGTAAAGATGACTCCCACACAACTTTTGTTCTACGCCTACTGGGTTTTATTCTGTCACATAACTATTTTTTGTTCAATTCCAAGTTCTACCACCAGGTGAGGGGTACCGCTAGGGGCACAGCGTGTGCTCCATCATATGCGAACCTTCACCTGGGTTGGTGGGAACACTGGATATCTACATCTGAGAACTTGGCAGAATATTTACCCAAGATCCTATGGTGGGGTCGCTATATTGACGATGTTCTAATTGTCTGGCAGGGTACCCCCCAGGAATTCTCTGATCTGGTGATTCTTCTTAACCAGAATGAAGAGAACCTGCGATTCACGTCTGAATTTGGGGGACGCTCTATTAATTTTCTAGATGTGACCATCACCATGGACGAGGGAGGTACATTCCAATCCACACTGTATAAAAAACCAACGGCTACAAACTCGCTTCTTCACTGGAGTAGCTATCACCCGAGACCACTAAAGGAAGGCATTCCCACGGGTCAATACCTCCATCTCCGCAGGAATTGCAGCGATATTATGGACTTCAAACTCAAAGCACAACAACTCAGAGCCCATTTCAAAGCAAAGGGCTATCCGAACCGCTGCCTGAAGAGGGCGTATAAAAGGGCACTAGGGACCCAGAGAAGTACACTCCTTTGTGACCAACCCGACAAGGATACAACTACGGAAGCTGGCAAAATACGTATGATCGCGACATACGACGCAGGCTGGCCCGAGGTTAGGAAGTCTCTGGACAGATTTTGGCCTCTACTGCTAAATGATGCCCATTTTAAACACGTCCTTGGCCCCCACATTGATATTACGGCCAGACGGGGACGCAACATCCGTGACATGTTGGTACCAAGTCACTTCTCTATTCCAGTACAACCAAGAGCAACCTGGCTAGGCACCCCACCCTGCGGCTCATATGGCTGCGGTAGGTGTGTTGCCTGCAGATACATCTCCAAAGGCTCAAAAACTATAAGTGACAGTACAGGGGAAGACTCCATAAAGATTAAAGATTTCTTTAATTGTAATACTAAGGGACTAGTGTACCTTTTATCATGTTCCTGCGGACAGAGGTATGTGGGCAAGACCTTCAGGGCCTTCAAAGAAAGAATCTTGGAGCATGTAAGGTCCCCAAGGAACCGCCTAGAAACACCAGTATCCAGACACTTAAAGGAACATCACCACGGTGATTCTAACAACCTCAGATTCTGTGGCCTCGAACTAGTTAAGAGGAATCAGAGACGTGGGGATTTTGACAGAATCCTCAGACAGAGAGAATCCAAATGGATATATAGGTTAAAGACACTCCAACCTGGTGGCCTCAATGAGGGCTTTTCTTTTGCCCCATTTATTTGATAAGTATCTTGTCTCAATACCTATCTCCTGATAGGCACCAATTGTGCAGGTCCTCTTTTGAACCATGCCTTTCCTTCTTTATATACCACTCTTCTATTGTACATATTAAATCTAGTTTATAACATTTGATTGAACTATTTTAATTTATTTCCTTACTGATACACAATTTATTGTTGATCATGAATTTTGCCTCTCCTCCTCTACCTGTGCGCCTCCAATAGACGATACCAGGAGTAATAACCTACCTTATACATCCGCCATCCCCTTTTGCAATTGATTCTTGGGATGACTGATGAGGCTAAGACGCTATATATAGTCTCTGTCTTATTATGACAGAGACTATTGATGTCCAATAGCAGATATGATTTGGCCGATAGGACTCCGATTGGGGAATCATACTTATGTTTTCAGGCTTCTCTACAAAGACTGAAGTTAATTCCCTCTAGGACTCAAGTCCCCTTGAGATTGCCAAAAGTCACTCCTTGTATGAGGCTGACCCACTCTCTATTAGAAGTGGATCAGCCTTCTCTAGGGGACCGATCGCTCTGCTCGATGACTAAGTCCAGGCGCATGCGCATATTGAAGGACATATACCTAAGACTAAGTCCCTGCGCATGCGCTGGTATTCGGACACGGACATGCGCATCCCCTTAGTGGAATAATCGTTGGTCCGGAGACTAAGTCCAGGCGCATGCCTGGAAGAAGACTTACATGTGTAAAAAAAGCAAAGTCCCCGTGCATGCGCCAATAACTAAGTACGGATATGCGCATACCGCCAGCTGTAATTAAGCATATTCGGCTGGCGGTCACTTATGAACCCCACCCCCTTCTTAACAGATAGGGATTTCTGGGTATTTAAGGGATGCAAGGAGAGGCTCAGTATGCACTATTTGCCCTTGAGAAAGGCGGTTAGACCGCCGAAACGCGCGTTGGGCAGTTTGATTTACTGCTTCTAGAAATGATCCTGTAATTGGATAAACTTTTGTCGACTGCCTTGACAGCTTGTTGGATACCCCGCAGTCTAAGATATATAATAGAGTGATTACCATGACTCTGAGTTAGGAGCCTTTACGGCGATTTAGCCTTCTGTTTAGCTCTGTTTAGACTCAGCCATCTTCATACCTTTTTTTCCTCTATTTCTCATCTCGCTATCCTTTCGATTTATTATCCTTTGGTTGCATTAGATAGACCAGGGATTTTTTGTACTGGTAATAAATAAGCATATACTCCTTAGGATTATCGGAAGGTATAGGGAAACCCAGAACTGCTTAAAGTAGGAGAATCCAACGTTCTCTTTCTTTGTCTCTTGGCACGAAACAGTTACAAATAGGCTGTAGCTCCGTGGGAGGTCCTGTCAGCAACTATGTTTCTTCACTATTGCAATTTTGTTTCGATGTTTCATAAACTAATTGCATCTATGTGAAGGTTGTTGCTGCTCCTACCCCATAAGGTTCTCTGCCGTACTGTTTTGCCAATGTACCATTGCAGTCGCATTTTTACTTTTTAATCCTCACATTTTGGGGTGATACACTAGGTGTGTTTGTTTGATATTATTTGTGTTCTATTAAAGTTTTTGTTATTTTTAGTTTTAACTGCTTTGACATTGAAATTGGGGGTAGCGGTCGTGAGATTAAGTGCCCCGTCTCTCACGGGGAACTTTCCTCACTTCCTTTCCTTTGTTCATTTTTAGTACTACATAATAATAATCTACTTACTGTTGAGTAATGTCGTGGAACTCTCAAAAATGTGAAGACTCCTGTTCTTAGTCAAGTTGGTTTATTAAGGGATAAAAATACATTTGACCAGGATGGAGAGACAAAAAGCTTTCTCTTTGACTGGGTAGGACTACAATATATATTATATTGAAACATGAGTGCCTATCTCAGTAACTAGAAAAAGGCATGCATTAGATTGTTGATTTGTATACTTTACCTAAAATAGTATAAACCAGCCTATGTAAAGACAAGGAACATTGTCCCTAACTGTTTGTATATAAGTGAATTTATAAAGATTTAGAGGAAGGCATTCCAGACCACCTTTAGTGTCAAGGAATAATTTACTGTAGACCATTTTGTATGCAGATAGAGCAATGTTCCCCAGGATTTAGTAAATATCTTTACCAAGTACCTGTACTGCTAAAAAAAAAAAAAACAGGGGAGAAACCAACTAAGGCATATTGTGAAAAATGAGGGCTAGGTAGCTGAAAACATATTAACCAATGTATTGCTTTTCCTATAACAATACTCAAAACGTCCTTGGAATTCCATATCTATCTATGTGAACTAAATGAACAATAATTGAACCCTCGACCACAGTAGGCCCTGGTTAATTCAACTACAATATCACCTGCAACTCGGCAGGAATGACATGTTGCATCTAGAGGAATAGATATAATTTAGCTTTACTTAAAAAAACAGCCCCCTCACTCTTCCAAATTAGTTCAATTCTCAGAGAAGAACATTATAATGCCACCAAAGGTGGCCTAACGTATATAGCTTAAGTATGGGTAGTTTGCTAATTGCTAAAAGTATGCTAATTGACAAACCTTACATAATACCCCAGTAATCATTTGGCATCATGAAGTTTACTTTAGCTCCTACTTCAAGTCCTACTGTAAAATACACAGAACCGATTAGAACACCTAATGAATATGGCAAAACACCATGATCAAATTAATATGGCATGGCTTGTCATGTGTTTCAGTGTGATAAGTACTTGAGCAACATTTGTTAGTGTTGATAGAAAATTGACAGCATTGTGTCTGGAAGATTACCACCAAATGAATCAATAACCAGTAAACTCTCATTGTATTGAGGACAAAGTGAGTTTATTAAAGTGGACTGGAACCTTTCAAAAATGATCACATTTATACAATGTGCTATCTTACTTTCTAAAATGAGTAGAACTTAAAATATATTTTTGCATGAAATTTTTTTTTACATCTTTTGCAATGTCATTGGCAAAGAAGTTTAAACACTACATTGTAATTGACCTGATTGCAATAAACATACGCTAATATAAAATATTAATACACTCATAAGTTAGACATATGTATCCTAAATCACTATCTTCATTAATGCATGAACCAAACCAATGAAACAATGACAGTTAATATATACATGAAATTATGCTTATTATATTATGTTCCTTATATTGTGTACCTGCCGTTCCCAAAAGGTAGATCTCCAGATATTTTAAAAACTACAGCTTCCATGATGCTTTGTCTTTCTAAAGGCATTTTAAAGGCATGCACAGCATCATGGAAGTTGGGATCTACCTTTTAGGCACCCCGATGTACGAAATTAAAAACCTGTCTAACAGGCTTTTTTAGAAAGGGGCATATAGTTATTGCACATTGTTTTATTTTTATAGAGGTAACAAAATGAAGGCACTCTTGTGGTTGTTTCCTTTTTCGTCTGATGGCCAGTTTATTTAGAGAATAAGTGTCAGAAGAAGTACTGTGATGAGCACCTGAGCAGAAATGTTGCTCAGAAACAAATCATAATTTCCATGAATCTCTGCAATAATGAACATTGGTATTACTGCTACTCTGAAAATGAATTATTTTTGAGTTTACTATCAATACTATTAGAACAATGTTCATCAAAAGGTGTTCGATACTTAAAGGGACATTCCAGACTCCTAAAGCACTTTAGCTTGCTGAAATGTGTGAAGAATGTGTCCTATTTTTTAAATTTTATAAAAAGTGCAGATTTCAACAGAAATTTACACATTTAGAAATTAACCTGGCTACACACCCTGGGCTGTGAATCAGATAATCATTCCTGTTACTTTTGGTTTTGTTAACTCTTTGGAGCTAAGCTCAAGAGGCAGCAATTGCTAAAAGTAATTGCCTTACAAAGATGTCCCATCGAGCTGCATTGGGGAGCCTGTGATTGGACAGCCACAGACAGCCTAGAAAGGATTAGAAGAGGAGGACTTGAAAAAGCTGCAGACAAGAGAACTGCAGGTTTTGCACGTGGTTTTACGATATACTCCCAATTTAAAAAGACCTTATTAAATGTAATTTGGGGTATATCTACTAAAGTAATTTTTCTTCATATTGTATTTGGTACAGTGGAGTGTCCCTTTCAAGGAACCTTGACACAAAGTTCGATTGCACTTTGCTTATAGTAAATTGTGTGTGATGAAACAATACAGTTTCAAATTTAAATTTGTATTGATCTTTAATCCAATATATAATGTGTCAGATAAGTGTGATTTTGTTGCATTTAATCATAGCTAAATAAAAATAAATCTGTCAAAATGAGTTATTATATTATAAAGCCAAAATCAGTCTAGCATAACTCTGGTTATAGTAATGGATGGCTAATATCAAGAAACCATCAGTTTTCTATGTCATGGGAAAAAGTCACAGCTTTATAGTTCTTATCACTTTTATTAAAAGAAAACACATCAGTTGAATCTGCTTTATGCCACTGGAACATTTTTTCTTTGAATGGTTTAAACGAAAATTATAAGCATAAAATTGTAGATAAATGACCTTTAAAGTAATATAAAAGTAAAGCAATGCATGGGACGCTAAAATAAGTAGTTCTTAGAAAAAATATTTTATATCAAGATAGCATATGCTGAACAGACAATTCATATATGAAAAGTACAGAACACTATGAAATGGACATTATAAATAATTTGACATATAGTGACATTCAAAATGCAACTGAAAACAGAAAAGAAAGCTACGGGACTTTCGTTTTTGGATTTTAGTGGGGTTTTTGTTGGCTTATTTTTGGATTTTATTTTATTATATAATCATGAGGACAAAAGTTGGGTTAGTAATTTACTGCTGCACACAATCTTTGAACAGTAATTTCAGTGTTCTACATGTTCGTGGTGGTGCAAGCCTTCACTACAGAGACATGTTCAATCAGTATCACAAGCATTTATTGCAATGGAAAAGGCTGGAAAAAATGGTATTCTTCAAATGGAATACTTTATTTCAGTATCCAAAATTACCCAATCATCTTAAAACACGTACAAACATCACCAAGCACCAACTGACCTGTTTCATCCATCACAAGATGGGCATAATTATAGCTAGGGTGCTTCCACACAGATTCTTTTTTTAAAGGTTACATTTTTGAAGGCAGATGATCAACTAAAGTAAATGATGATGATCATCTATAAGAATAAAAGAAGATCCATTTACTCCGTGGGGTATGTGAATATGATGTAGATACACTATCAGATATTTAATACAATTTGTAAACGACTACACATAGACCTGTAGATGTAAAACATAGAAACATAGAATGTGATGGCAGATAAGAACCATTCGGTCCATTTAGTCTGCCCAGTTTTCTAAATACTTTCATTAGTCCCTGGCCTTATCTTATAGTTAGGATAGCCTTATGCCTATCCCACGCATGCTTAAACTCCTCTACTGTGTTAACCTCTACCACTTCAGCTGGAAGGCTATTCCATGCATCCACTACCCTCTCAGTAAAGTAATACTTCCTAATATTATTTTTAAACCTTTGCCCCTCTAATTTAAGGCTATGTCATCTTGTCGTGGTAGTTTTTCTTATTTAAAAAAAAAAAAACCTTAAAATAAATTGGAAATGATGCAAACAAATACAATATATCCATTATATGCAAAATATTCTAACAAAATGCCAAATAAAAAAAATAGTATAAAAAAGAAATTAAATGACAAATTATCAACTTTAAAAAATAGCAGATATCCCAAATACCATTCCTTATTCATGTCTAGCAACTTTATTAGAGTACACATAAATGTATGATTATTATTATTATTATTATATTATTTATATAGCGCCAACAAATTCCGTAGCGCTGTACAATGGGTGGACTAACAGACACATAATTGAGATCAGACCACTGGACGTACAGGAACAGAGGGGGTTGAGGGCCCTGCTCAATGAGCTTACATGCTAGAGGGAGTGGGGTATAGTGACACAAAGGGTTAAAGTAGGGGGATTAAATAGTTTGTTAGAGAAGGGTTTATTGAGTGCTTGGTAGGTCACGTTTGACAGTTGCAGGAAAGGAGTCATGGGGTGGAGGATGAGAAGCCTGCTGACAGTTTAATTGATACGCATGATAAAATAGAGAAAATTTATGACAAACTTACCGTAATTTTCCTTTCCTGGCTATTTCTCATGGCAGCATCACTTATGGGTAGCTCCTCCCTTAGCAGTCACAGGACAGGAATTAATTAGATTAATTAATTAGACCTATGGTATAAAGAGTCCCTCCTCCCCTTACACCACAGTCCAATTATAAAGCTGAAAATAAAAGAATGGGCGGGAACCCTGATGCTGCCATGAGAAATAGCCAGGAAAGGAAAATTACGGTAAGTTTGTCATAAATTTTCTCTATTCCTGGCTAATCATGGCAGCATCACTTATGGGTAATACCCAAGCTCACAGAACATAGGGTGGGAATACAACTTTGATAAAATACACTGAACAGACTCTATGCTGCAAATGAATTTAATATCAACGGGACAAAGAAACCGTAGACAAGACACTTTTCCCAAATGAGGTGGAAGGAGAATCCACATCTAGCTTGTAGTGTTTCATGAACGTCATCGGGGAAGACCAGGTGGCTGCCCTGCAAATATCATCGTATGGAACCTCTGCCCAATTAGCCCAAGAAGTCGACAATGCTCTGGTAGAATGAGTTTTTATCTTTAGTGGAGGAGAACGATCTTTAGCGATATATGCATTCCTGATCACTAGAGCAATCCACCGTTTTAACGTAGACAGAGAGGCTGCTTCACCTCTCCTGGCCCCTGAAGGCAAAATGAAAAGCTGGTCAGTTTTCCTGTAGGGTTCAGAGCGTTTAAGGTACATGGACAGGCAGTTCATGACATCCAACTGTTGCCACTTAATCTCCTCTTGTGAAGACGGATTGGGGTAGAAAGATGGAAGGACCACCTCTTGAGATAGATGAAAGCGAGAGACCACTTTTGGAAGAAATTCAGGTTTGGGTTTCAGGCATACCCTATCGTGATAGAATTGTAGACAAGAAGGTAAGGTAGAAAAAGCCTTGATCTCCGAAATCCTCCTAGCGGAAGTAATTGCCACTAAAAACAGTGTTTTGTAAGTCAGGAGGGTAGCATCCAAATTCTCAAGAGGGACAAACAGATCCTCAGTCAGGTAGTCGAGAACTAGCGGAAGGTCCCAAGGAGGGGTAGTGGATCTCGAAGGAGGTCTCAACTTGAAAGCTGCCTTGAAGAACCTGGAGATCAATGGGTCTGATGACCAAGAGGTGTTGCACAAAGCTGACAGAGCCGAAGATTGAACTTTAAGAGTGCTGATGCTAAGGCCCTTATCCAGACCTTCTTGCAGGAACTCCAAAATTTCAGTGTTGCGAGGGCATATGAAGTCAACTTTCTTGGCCGAAGCCCACTCTTGAAACACGTCCCAGATCCTATGGTAGCATGAGGACGTAGAAGCCTTCCTTGAGTGTAAGAGGGTATTGACCACTGCTTCTGAAAGACCTAATTGTCGAAGTCTTTCCTTTTCAAGACCCACACCCCCAATTTGAGGCATTCCGGATGAGGATGGAATACTGGACCCTGCGTTAGCAGATCCTCCAGAACAGGCAGGGGCCGAGGCTGTTCCTGGCTCAACATTGACAATAGGGGAAACCACGGCCTTCGAGGCCAAATTTGGATTACGGCAATAACCTTCTTCCCTTCTGACCAAACTTTCCTCAGGAACCTGGGTATCATGGGTAGGGGAGGGAACGCATACCCCAGATCGAACGACCAAGGAAGAGATAGAGCATCCTGGCCAAATGCCTGACTCTCTGGCATTTGGAGGGAGTAGTATTTCTCCACCTGGCGATTCCTGAACGAAGCCATCAGGTCGATCTGGGGCATGCCCCACCGATGGGTGATCCAAGCAAAAACCGTCTGGTGAAGTTTCCATTCTCCCGGGAGAATATCTGTTCTGCTGAGAAAATCCTTCGTTATGTTCTCTGAACCTGGGAGATAGATAGCCTTCAGTCCCAGGAGATAGGTCATGGCCATTTCCATTAAAGGGGCTAGTTCCTTCAAGAGCTGTTTGCTCCTTGTGCCTCCCTGGTTGTTTACATATGAGGCCACCGCTCGGTTGTCCGTCTTGATTAATACCCAGGAATTCCTGATCTTTGGAAGGAACACCCGAATGGCCTTGGAAATAGCTCGTAGTTCTCTTAGGTTCGAGTGGAGCCGACTTTCTTCTCGGGTCCACCTTCCCTGAGTCCACGAGGAATCGAGGTGGGCACCCCAACCAGAAGAACTGGCATCTGTCGTAATAACGGTCCACGGAGGCTCTTCCAAGGGAAAACCCTTTGCTAGGTTCTTCCTGTTCTTCCACCAGTTCAACTCTTTTCTTACTGGTAGTGGCAGAGATATCTTCTGTTCCCAATCCGTTTTTTCTCTGTCGAACTGGAGAAGGAAGCAACTCTGTACAGGGCGAAACTTCCATTGGGCCCACTTTACCAAACCTATCGTAGATGTTAAAGAACCCAGGAGACTCATGACTTCCCTTGCCGAGGCCCTTTCGTGAACTTGGAGCTTCTTGGCTTTGTCTTTTATCTTCATGACCCTCTCCGGAGACAAAAACACATGGGCAGAAATGGTATTTATCACCGCTCCGAGGAATACGATGGTCTAAGACGGAATCAGGGAGCTTTTTTCTATATTGAGAAGCCACCCGTGATCTTGAAGGATGTTCATTGCCACTAATGTATGATGCTCCACTATTCTTTGTGAAGGCCCTATGATGAGGATGTCGTCCAGGTAATGGAAAATCTCGATACCTCTCATCCTTATGACGGCAATCAAAGAGACAAGGACCTTCGAGAAAGTCCTTGGCGCTAAGCTGAGGCCAAACGGAAGCCCTCGGAACTGAAAGTGTCTTCCTAAAGCCCAGAACCGAAGGAACTGCATGTGATTGCTGTTTACAGGGATTTGGTAGTAGGCGTCTTTTAAGTCTATGGAGGTCATCCAATCTCCCGTTTTTACGCACTTTAGGATAGTCTGTAAGGATTCCATTTTGAATGTCCTTACGTCTAGAATGGTGTTCACTCCTTTCAGGTCCAGGATGAGACGCCACTTTCCCTGGGGCTTTGAGGCCAAAAACACAGTGGAATACATCCCCCGGAACCTTTTGTGTGTAGGGACTTCCTCCAACACCTTCTGTTCCAGCAGAGTGGAAATGCAAGTCCTCATGGCCCTTCGTTTGACACCTGCCGACACTTTTGATTTTCTGAAAAGAGCAGCATGTGGACGAGAAGAAAATTCCATCCTGTAGCCTTCTTTTATGATGGATGTGACCCACACGTCTGTGACATTTGCGGCCCATACCGGGTAAAAGAACTTCAGTCTTCCACCCACCGTACCCGGATGGGCCCGAGGACCTTCAGAAGGTCTTGTCGGAGGTTCTGGCACCTCTACCTCTGGAAGCCTTATTGGAAGAGGAGTGAGAGACGGACTTCCACGAGGAATTCCTGGAATACTCCCTTCCGGGCTTGTAGCTTCTGCTGTCCCGAAAGGACCGATCCTTGAATCGCCTGGTTTTCCAGGAGGAGGAAAAACTCTTTCTGCTGACTTGCGGGAGAAACGCTTTTTTCCCATCAGCAGCTTTCTGAATGGCATCCTCCAGGATCTTACCAAACAGGAGATCCCCCTGGAACGGGAGACCACACAAGGACGCTTTGGAGGCATAGTCCGCCCCCAGGAATGAAGCCATAAGGCCCTTCTGGAGGCCACAGACAGGGCCATACTTTTGGCAATCATGCGAGTGATGTCCAGGGAGGCTTCAGAGCAAAATTCAGTAGCAAGGCTCAAATCCTTGAGACTCTCCAGGAGATGTTCTCTACGGACACCTTGACCAATGTCTTCCTCCAAATTAGTGAGCCAAACTCTCAAGGCCCTGGAGAGAGTGGTCAGCGCCACTGCCGGATGAAGGGCGGAGCCTAGCGCCAGATAGGCTTTAATTAGATCACCATCCATACGCTTTTCCATAGGTTCTCTTAAGTATGCCATGGAGTCTATAGGAAGCGTAGTCTTCTTAGCCATGTGGATCACTGCAGCGTCAACCTTGGGAACCGAATTCCATAGGCTGCAGTCCACGGCAGAATAAGGATAAATCCTTGTGAATTTATTTTTCAAGGTGGACTTCCTTTCCGGCTTATTCCATTCCTGAAGGATCATGTCCCTAATTGAGGAATGTACCGGGAACGTCGGTCTAGTAGGTTTCAAGTCCTCAAAAAACCTGTCAGCCTCTCTCAATTCAGATTTTTCTTCCGTGAGACTCAGAGTGTCTCTGAGGAGGGTAATAAGTCTATCGACCGACTTTGAGTCCAGAGACCTGGAGGCATATTCAACTTCCTCCTCCCCCTCATCTGAGACCTCCCACAGGTCAGGGTCCTCACCAGAGCTGGAAGACTGAGGTTCCGCTCTGCGCCTCTTGCTCGGGCCACTAGACACCGTGGTAGATTTAAAGCCCTCAGCTATAGCTTGGGAAATCCAGCGTTTAAGGTCATCCTGTGGGGAACCCCCACTGGGGGCATCTGCCGCTTCCAATAAGCATTCCCTGCAAAAGTTCCTTCCATGGGGAGCAGGCGATGAGCAATTAATGCATTTATTGGACTTTTCCCTTGATTTCCTCGCTGGGGAATCCAGATGCTTGCTGAAATAAAGCCATATATAACATATATTACAGGCTTAGTTTGGCACTCTTTTTAACAACCCCCCCAATAGAAAAAATGAATGGCTCACCTATGTTTTCTAGAGAGGGATCTTGCAGAGGCAGAGGGGGAATCCATACTACAAAGGAGAACCAAAGGGAAATTCAACACACAATTCTCAACCAAAGGTCAGAGCAGACTGACCAGCAGAGAGAAAATTAAAAAAAATACAATAAAATATACACTTAAACCTTAAACAATAAAATATCAGGAATCCTACCTTATAATGACACAAAATCCCTCCAGGCAGCCAAGAAACAGCAAAGGATGAACTGCAGAGAAGCCAGGAACGAGATCGCTCGAACCGCTGATGCAGAGCACAATCAGACTGTCAGAATCCACCAATTTAAATAGAGCCGGGGAAAACCATCCGGTCCGCGCATGCGCAGACCGCTGGAACGCATGCTGTGCGTTCCAAACGCTCGCGGCCAATGAAAAATCACTTCCGGGTTCGCCGGATCCGGCCGCGAACCAGCCTGTCTGCTGGAACGCATACTGTGTCCCAGCCTGCGATGCCCGAACCCCCAGGAAGCCACAGGCAGTCGGGGAAGAGCCCCATGGGCCAGAAGGCATCACCACAAATCCTGGAGACCCCACAAGGAACCAGACAACACACCAAACCACTCCAGGACCCCATAGTATGGATTCAAAGAACTGCCAGAAATAGGTGTGGGGGGGATTTTGGACCCCAATTAATAGGGGGAATAGGGGGAATTTTTAAGGAAGACCAACCCCATCAAACAAACAGAAAACCAGTGTCTCCCTCAGAACACCTAACAATAATCCCACGCAGCAGTTCAGTACTTACACTGAACCTGACCCAGTTAGTCCTGCTCATGCAGGCTGTTTACTGGGGCCTTCAAATGAAGAGAGGCTGAACTTCATTTGGAACGAACCCACGACAAACGCAGGAAGGCGGCCATAAAATAAAACGTAAAAAGTCCTGTAGAACTTGCTAAGGACAGGAAAAAAGACAGGAAAAAAGACTGTGGTGTAAGGGGAGGAGGGACTCTTTATACCATAGGTCTAATTAATTAATCTAATTAATTCCTGTCCTGTGACTGCTAAGGGAGGAGCTACCCATAAGTGATGCTGCCATGATTAGCCAGGAATGACTAATTCTTTACTTAAAAATGCAAAACTAAAGGGATTCCTCAACATTAGGCATCGAAACAGGGTTATTCAGAAAAGGGAGAGTTCAAAGTGAAATCAAGGAAGATTTACAATTCAGAGTAGTTGAACTGAAAACATAGCAGACTTAGAGATTTATTCCAGTTAGGCTATGACCTTAAATTTTAAATTAACTTTGAATTCTCACTTTAGTGAATAACCCTGATAGTCAAAAGTACAGTTAATACAATTAACAGTTGCCTCGATATATGCCCCTAATAAGTCACAAATTTCTTTTGTGAGTAGAGCATTTTCTAAAATCGTAACTCATTGCAAAGGTCAAACTATAATACGCAGGGATTTTAACAGCACATTGGACTAGGCATGTGTATGGGAAGAAATGCACATGCCTAGTCCAATGTGCAGTGGGGGCCAGGGGGGAGGACATTAGGTCCCCCCCCTTATTATAATTTAGGGCCCTCACCCGCCGCTCAGGGGTGGGGACCAGGGGGGAGGACATTAGGCCCCCCCCCTTATTCCAATTTAGGGCCCCCACCCGCCGCTCAGGGGTGAGGGCCAGGGGGGAGGACATTAGGTCCCCCCCCTTATTTTACTGTAGGGCCCCCACCCACCGCTCAGGGGTGGGGGCCAGGGGGGAGGACATAAGGTCCCCCCCTTATTATAATTTAGGGCCCCCACCCACCGCTCAGGGGTGGGGGCCAGGGGGGGGAGGACATTAGTTGTTTTTTTTGTTTTTTTTTACAGTGAGCAGCCAATGCTTTTTTACAGTGAGCAGTGTACAATGCATAGGTATTCAAGTAATGCATTATCTAAGCGTGGTGGAGTAGAACTATCAATATCCTAACATAGTATAGTGCGGTTAGCACGGTTACAGATTTGTCTGACGTGTTTAGAGCAGATATAGGGGTAAATCTCCGTTAGCTGGCCGAACCCATTGGTAACCTTGCGTATGTGTGGCTGTACTGTCTGGGCACTTGGGAGATTGCACAAGATAATAGGACATTTTTGCTATAATACTCTCTTAACACAGGGGGAACCTAAGAAACAGAAATATGTTCTAAAATGGGAAACTGATTTGGGGGAATCATTCCCGCTAACAACTTGATTTCAGGCACAAAGGAAAACTAAAGAGGTTTACTGTAGTCTTAATCACTGGGAAACTTACTGCAAAATTATTATGCAATGGTATTTGGTGCCAGCCAAATTAGCACATATTTAACCAGAGACGAGCAACTTATGCTGGCGTTGTTTAAAACATGAGGGGTCTATACTTCATATCTTTTGGCTTTGCCCGAGCTTCACCAAACTATGGGAGGATATAAACACAATTTTTAAGGTAGCATTGATGATCATTATTCCATTCAGACCAGAATGTTTTTTACTCCATATATTCCCTACACAACTTAGGGATGAAGCAATATATGATTATTCATTGCTTAACAGCAACAAAAATTACCATTGCTCATAGATGGAAACAAACACAAGCACCAACAATATCAGAAGTCCTGAGCAGATTTGATTCTTTTAGCTTTTATGAAAAAATGGCAAGCCGAGCTAAGGGTAGAGAGGACCTATACAAACGAAGATGGCAACAGTGTTTGGAGATAAGAGTCCAGTATGCGCCAATGATGAACATTGCTACATAGTCCTTAAAAATAAAAATAAAAGGGAAAAGAGAAAAGAGAAAGGAAAGAAAGAAATCTTTCTAATTCTTTTTTCCTTTTCTTTCCCCCCCCCCCCCCCCCCCCCCCACTTTTAGACAAGATAGTGGTTTGCAATATACGCAATAGAGATAAATGTTACTGTATGCGATGCTATTGTTTATAAATTTATATCCCTTTTTTTCTTTTCTGTATCCTATGTATTTGATTGTTCTTTGGGGTCATATCTACAATGACCGATGTAATCAACATAAAAATTTTAATAAAAACAGTTAAGAAAAAGTTACATTTATGATCTTTGCAATTCTATTTTACCTATATTTAAATCATTTGATACCCAATAGATCTAGCCATGCAGCCTTATACATATTAATGGACATGATGATTATTTTATCTCAGCTTCGGATTGGTATTGTATTGAGGCATTAATCTATATAGGGAGAAATCATAAGATGTACCTGTATACCGGGTTATTGTATTAATACAAAATAGACTTGTGAAAAGCGATAACATTTGGTTCTTCTGTACTACTTTTGCAGAAGAAAAAAAAAAAAACACTTTGGTATGGCAGAATTTAGTTCATGCTGCTTTTTCAGCACTGAAAAAAATTTGGGAAGGCAATTTGGACAGTCAAAAAAGCAGGAAAATTATGATAATAAATACAAAAATGGCTACAATATTGTCTGACCTATTAATGCATGGCCTAATGGTTACGCAATATCATGCATTTTTGTGATGTCAATCTTGAGTTGCCAAAACTAGATAATTACGTATCTAGACTAAAAACAAATACAACGAAAAAAAACTTGGGGAGCAAGAGCCATTTCAAGCTCAAAATGAGTCCAAAAAAGGAAAAAGTCAGTTGGCTTTCCACTCACCCCTTCCACCCAGTTAAGAACAAAGCTTTTGCAAACATCCAGTCTGTATAGTCAGTGACCGTCCTTCAGTGCAGAAAAACTGAAGTGCTCTATCAGCATCTTCCAACTGCATCTGCAGAGGTAGCAGGCACCGCGAGATTCAGTTAGGCAGGGACCCAATACAATAAAAACATTTAAATGTGACTCATTCTTTTTATGTCCCTAAATGGACTAAGAATGAACAACAGCTACTCTATTGTTGTCCAAACCTCACGACCCAGTGTGGAGTCAATGCCAATGGAATGTTGGGAAGATAGACTATCAAACGCTCTCTGCTGTTTGAAAAATTCTTTCCACCGAGTCTAAAGTGAAGTTCTACCATGTGCTGACATCCTGTCATAGACAATGTGTTGTTAGCAC
The DNA here is from genome assembly GCF_036172605.1 of Pelobates fuscus. Taxonomy (NCBI): domain Eukaryota; kingdom Metazoa; phylum Chordata; class Amphibia; order Anura; family Pelobatidae; genus Pelobates; species Pelobates fuscus. The sequence goes on along the minus strand of NC_086327.1, from coordinate 94,176,057 downwards.
TGTTTTCTCTACACAAAGTAGAGTCTGCCTCAATAGTTGGCTAGCCCTCTCACTGTAGTGGAAATGCCCGGCAATCCTCATGCAATGCTCAAGCACCATCACTATTCCAAGACACTGTGAGCTGACACCAGTGTACAATCAAGGAAAGAAAGGCACACTGGCCAGTAGAATCACTCCATAAACCTGGACAAGGGCATTTGTAAGCCAGCTAATTTTACATGTCCCTGGAATGAAATACAAAGAAATGTTCAAGAGTGGGCTGGTGGACACTTTAATGGGGTGATGAGGAGTCCAACTGTCCCTACTTGCTCACCTGGATCTGTGGACAACTGACAGTATCCTCAACATCTCCTATACTCGACCTAAGGTTGGTAGTGGAGGAGGTACTGCTGCTAATGGTGTAGCTCCTCCTTTTTTTAAATGACTGTAATTGTGGTGCTTTTACTCTGCCTTATGTTTGTGTTGAAGCTTGGTGGATTTACTACTACTGTAATGTTGTTGTGTTGACTAGACTGCATACAGCAAACAGGGCACTGTAGTACACATAATTTTAACACGGCTAAAGAACACAAGAGAATGCCTTGCAAACTGGTTTAATGATGATGTACCCTGCTTGCAACACTACTACTGTAACACCCAGTGTAGGCTGGGTTCACTTGTGCAGTAAACTGCAGATACACACTGTGTATATGACTTTTGGAAGACATTTGCAATTTTCAAAGCACGATTAGTGGCACAGATGAACACTGCAAATCAAATCTGTCTATCAAAATAAAAAATAATCACAAATTAATAAACAAGTCTAACTCAGTAAATCAATGTGAGTGTATGAAGCACTGGCATTTTTTCTATTTCTGTTCCTTTTCCATCATTGAACTGTTCCTGTTCAATCTGCCTAGCTTCACTATCTTCACCATCCCCCTGCTCTGCATAAGGCTGGTGGCAGTAGTAGTGGAGGAGGTTGTGCTTGTGGTAGGTTGGGGTACGTGCGCAGAATCAGATACTGCATCAGTGAACCTGCTGCCTTCCCTACTACTTTCTTGTTTGGCTTCTTCTCACACTTATACAGACTGTTGAAACACTACCCTGTACAATATCACTTAATTGATTAACATTAATTGAAGTGTTGATGGCACCTGTACTGGTGATGTTCTAATTCTCTGGTCCTGAGTGCTATTTCTGCAAAGGTAGGGGAAACAAAATTCAATGTAATCTCTGCCCCCAAACAATAAACATTGAGAACACTAAACAATGGCTCTGACACAAAGTAGAGTCTACTGCTTCCCTTTGTTGCTTTAAGTATAAAACTTGACCTAGCTGTGGTTAAATATACCATAGTGCCAGTGGATGCAGCATAAAAAGAATATGAAAAAAATAAAATAAATCGGGTGTCTAATCAGATGTAACAGATGTGCTGCTAATCCCATTATCCCTATGCTACATATGGTGGTAGCTACAGCGGTGACAGAAACTTCAGCATTCTACTCCAAACTCTCCATAACCATGTTAGTATTGCTCATGGTATTTTAGGGAACAGGACCTCTTCCTCTACACTCCCTTAATTTCCTGTTGAGATTAGTATGTGACATTGACGACGGTGTGTCTGTTTTTCTTCTTACAATAAATTAGGGATATGAATGGTTGTTTTTTTTTTGTTTGTGTGTAATCTAACATGACTTTACCTAGCAAAAATAGATGTTTGTGCTGCAAAATTAGTTGGTGCTTGGTGGATTTACTATTGCAATGTTATTGTGTTTGAAACTCTGCACAGTGCTCACACATTTGCACAGAACACTCTGGACTGAAACAACTCCTATTATTTTGAATCTTTCAGAGAGATTTGATTGGTTGGTTAACTAGGCAACTGTGAAGGAGCTCCAGTAGTCTGAGTACCTCCACCAAGTCAGCTTTCTCATAGCTATCAGTGAACCTGGAGCACTTCAGACCCAGTTACCGAGACTTGACTGGCATCCCTGAGGGTCTTGTCCACCCTAGTCGAGGCTACTAAGATTATAGCCATGGACACCCTTTTCATCGCTCTTTTCCCAAACACCAGACGACACTTTGTGAAGGTTAAACTAACAACTAACTTTAGTATACATAGCACACATATTTATGCCCCCAACAGCCTCATTTTCATACAATAGGGTGAATAGAGCACTTTAGTACCTGGAAGGGTGGACAATAGCAAATGCTGAAAACCAAATGGGAGATTGAGAAATAACAGGTAGCTAGTTTTAACTGGTCTGGCAGTGTCCCTAAGACAATGGGGCATTGCCCTGCTGGGGAAACATTAGGGGAAACATTAGGACAGGAAAAACAGGGGAGGAGGAAAGGCAAAGACAATCGATACATTCAACATACCATGCATCAATACTGGGCACAGGGTGCCAAAACAGAAGAGCAATCTGGGGTCCCACACATAGGGTCTGTGTTCCATATCCAGTGATGGTGACTACTGTCACATCAACCAATCAGAGAGCGTTTAGTCTTAATGGAAAGTGTTTAATGCATAGTTGCAGAAAAAGCTCCATATCAAAAAGCCCATGTTTTCAAGCAGAATGAATATACAACTGATAGTGTGATGCTGTTAAGTCAACATGAACCAGAATCTCTAAGTTTACAATACTGTGTTGAATGTCATGTCATGTACAAACCAGGCTGTTCTGAGAAAAAGGGGTGTCCTACCCAACATTAGGAAGAGAGAGTATAAGTTATTGTGTGATATTTCAGACTGTACATTTATTTAACATTCTCTGAAGTTGCCATGGTAATGTCTAATCCATTTACTTGTGTAGTCATAAAATGAAGGTAATGATTTTATAACATTTTTAGAACAGAAAATGCCTGAGGGGCAAAATACTGCTATTATATGATTGTATTCTTTGTGTGGCAATTGCTGGTTGAAAACATCTTATTTACAGTCCCTTTTTTTGTCATAAAAACTCAAATTCTTTGACAACAGTACCACTTCCTAATACATTAAAATCTATTACTGCTTCATATATCTTTTTGATAAATAAAGGGATATTATTTTCATACATCATTTATGTATCAATCAATAACCCTGTGTAGTTTACAGCGAGTTCTTGCAATAAACTTAACTAAACCTTTAATGATCCCAATTCTAAAAATTGTTTGCTTTTATCACAATAAATGAAGTTGTATAAATTGGTGCTGAATATAACACATGTTGCCCTTCAATGACATTTTGGATTTTCGCACTACACATTTAAAAAAAAAAAAGGAAAAAACATGTTTGACCTTTTAATGGTTCTACCTTAAATATGAGATGTCATTGTTGCTTTTTAGGCTTGAGCACCAAATTGAAATACGTTTGGATTTGGGGCTTTTCGATAGAGGTCCGTATCTCCGAAAGGCCATGAGGACATAAAATCATGCAAACGACTAAGCGATGGCCAAGTACCGTATATACTCGAGTATAAGCCGACCCGAATATAAGCCGAGGCCCCTAATTTTTCCCCAAAAAACTGGGAAAACTTATTGACTCGAGTATTAGACTAGGGTGGGAAATGCAGCAGCTACTGGTAAATTTCTAAATAAAATTAGATCCTAAAAAAAATATATTAATTGAATATTTATTTACAGTGTGTGTATAATGAATGCAGTGTGTGTGTATGAGTGCAGCGTGTGTGTGTATGAGTGCAGCGTGTGTATGAGTGCAGCGTGTGTATGAGTGCAGCGTGTGTATGAGTGCAGCGTGTGTATGAGTGCAGCGTGTGTGTGTATGAATGCAGTGTGTGTGTATGAGTGCAGTGTGTGTATGAATGCAGTGTGTGCAGGGCCGGTGCAAGGATATTTGCCCCCCCCATATGTCCTGACCTCCCCTCCTCCTCCCTCAGTGGTCCTTACCTCCCCACCCCCGTGTTCCTTCACCCCCCTCCCCCAGTGGTCCTGACTCACCCCTCCCCTAGTGGTCCTTACCCTCCCCTCCCCTAGTGGTCCTTACTTCCCCCTCCCCTCCCCTAGTGGTCCTTATCCCCCCCTCCCTCCCATAGTGGTCCTTATCCCCCCCTCCCTCCCTCCCTCCCATAGTGTTCCTTTTCTCCCCCCCCCCTCCCTCCCATAGTGGTCCTTATCCCACCCCCCTCCCTCCGATAGTGGTCCTTATCCCCCCCTCCCTTCCATAGTGGTCCTTATCCCCCCCCTCCCTCCCATAGTGGTCCTTATCCCCCCTCCCTCCCATAGTGGTCCTTATCCCCCCCTCCCTCCCATAGCGGTCCTTATACCCCCCCTCCCTCCCATAGTGGTCCTTATCCCACCCCCTCCCTCCCATAGTGGTCCTTATACCCCCCCCCTCCCACAGTGGTCCTTATACCCCCTTTTTTTTATTATATATATATATTTTTTATTATTATTATTTTGTATTATTATTTCTTATTTTATTTATATTTTTATTTATTTTTCGTCCCCCCTCCCTGCTTGATACATGGCAGGGAGGAGGGCTCTCCTTCCCTGGTGGTCCAGTGGCAGTTCAGTGGGGGGGAGAGGGGGGCTGGCAGAGCTGTAACTTACCTGTTCTGCAGCTCCTGTCAGCTCTCTCCTCCTCTGCGCCATCCGTGCAGCTCCCTCTGTCAGCTCCCAGTGCAAGTCTCGCGAGAGCCGCGGCTCTCGCGAGATTTACACTGGGAGCTGACCGAGGTGCTGAACGGACGGCGCGGAGGAGGAGAGAGCTGACAGGAGCTGCAGGAGAGGTAAGTTACAGCTCTGCCAGCCCCCCTCTCCCCCAGTCTGTATTATGGCAATGTAAATTGCCATAATACAGACTATGACTCGAGTATAAGCCGAGTTGGGGTTTTTCAGCCCAAAAAATGGGCTGAAAAACTCGGCTTATACTCGAGTATATACGGTATGTTTGATTGCTTCAGGATTCAGGAATAAACCCATTGAAGCAAAAAAATAGGGTAAGCAATAGAGAGGAAGCAGATTATTGTTTCTAATAATTTTGAGGGAGGGAAAATAAGTAGCTTAGTTTGCCATGATGGAAAAGCGGTCTGCCCAATGTTGTGGGCTGCATTTCCTGTCCAATCAAGGTGGGAAAAAAATATGAATGGTGGTTAGGGGACAACAACTTAATGTTGATTTCATTTTTAGACCAATAGAATAGCGGAGAAAAGGAGGAGCAATAAAACAAGCAGGACCTCTAGTTACTTTGACTTCAGCTACTAAGCGAGACAGACCAGCAGACAGGGATTGGGCAGACTGGGCAGACTAGATGGGCCGAATCGTTCTTATCTGCCGTCACATTCTATGTTTCTATGCATCTATGGATTGACTAGTTTTGTCCTTGCTGTGCCTAGTGTGAGATGAATTAGGTTTAGGTTACTGCTGTGTCTGCCTAGATACTGCTAGTTTCACTTTCAACAACATTAAGTGTGAGATAGATAGCATGAGTTACTTATCCTAATGGTTTGGTTACTGCTGTGCCTAGCCACTCTATTTGGTACAGTGCCACTTACATCAACTTTGAATCACTGATTTAGTTTTAAATGTTTCTATCATCATTCTATGTTTCTCCCAACTACATATGTGAAGGTCACAGACACTGCAAAACTCAGCCAGGCAGGGCGAAACCACTGCAATACATTTTTGCATTGCAGCACACTATATAAAACATGTGTAATGTGGGAAAATGTATCCTGTAACAATCAATCTTACTCCATGTGAAAAAATCCCTACAAGGAGCCAACTTATTTGTAAGCAAAATATTGCAAAACCATGATCAATTATTGGAGAGCCCAAATACGTGTAGTTGATAATTGTGGCACAAAAATATAATATAATAGTAATGAAAAGTAAACAATGGTTTAAACCATAAAAATAGAAAAAACCAAAAGGTGAAAAAAAGAGAAAAAAGAAAAAATGAAAAATGAAAACAAGAAAAATGTAGAAAAAATTTATATACAGTCCCAGTGTGTACACACTATTATATTAGGTGGATCTCACCAAAATCTTCTGTAGGAAAAGTCCTGTTCCAAATAGAGTGTCCACAATATGTTGTTCTCACAAGAATCCTGTATTTCCTTGCTGAGTGTGACGCTGGATGTCTTCTCCAGGTGTCTTGTAGGGTATAGGGCTCTGCAAGTATGTGTCTTTGATGAAATGCTGGCTGCTGGTCGGTAGGGTGCTGGCTGCTGGGCTGCGCGCACGGGACCTTTGTAGTCCCTTCGATGGCCCTGTGCAGGTAAAGAATGGAGGAATGTTCATATTTATATCCTCAACCGGCACGCCCACATAGTCGCGCGGGTCGCGTCCGGATGACATCATGACGCACACGTCGTGTATTGACGTGCGGCTCCTCAAATGCACATGCGTGCCGACTTCCTTATTGCGCATGCGTATCCCTTGGGGTGTATTTACAAATAAGTCTCCCAAAAGCTTATATCGGAGAACCGATGTGGAAAGACAGGATTTAAAGGGATACCATCCTTCCCATCCTATATATGCATAAAATCATAAAAACAAACATTGAGTCATTGGATAAACCTGCTAATATTAGGAGGATTTATGAGAAGGCTGCTAGAATATAGGAACATCAATGTCTTTTTCACATTATTGTTTATGGACAGGTTTTTTCAAAGTTTTTTTCAAATTTTTTTCAAAACTAGGTATTTTTATAAAGGTATTCCATACTAGAGATAACTCCAGAAACAGTGTAGCCCTTGTAAAAAATAGCAGACGATATTGCAACAGATAATCAGAGGCTAACTATTCACTAGTTCAAAGATCATGAACTTAAAGGCAAAGAGGCATACTCACCAGCAGTGTAATGTGTGAAAAGTGCCCATGGTTTCCCTTACGTTGGACCCCGCTGACAATCGGGTTACGGACCACAATTGGTCAACTTCTTTAGAAACTTTTGGGGAGTAAAGGAGACAGGCGCACCATATATACTCCCAATAGCCTGCTGAAAGTGTAAAATAAAACATTACTTCAAAGGGACAAAAAATAATTCTACCAGAGCAATAGTCTGTTCATACAGTGGATAGTTTACAAAAATTATATGTTTACAAGAAATTTTTGAGGTCATAATCCTCATTCAGACCATCAGGATGCAATGTCTCCAAAGTGCTAATCCACTTTGTTTCCTTACGCAGAAGCACTTTCTGTTTCTCTCTACCCCTCTGTAGAGGTTTAACACTATCAATCACTTGAAAGTGTAGTTGGTTGACATTATGGTACATTCAAACCTCACATCTTTAACCATTCCATTGAGATATTTTCCAATTTAATCAAAAGGGACATTAAGAGATTGAGAAGAAAAAAACAAAGGAGGGACAGATCTTTCTATCAAAAATCTAATTTAACTAAGAAAGAATGGCAGGCTCTAAATACACTTAGACAGGACAATTCGATCATCATCAAACCAGCCGATAAGGACCGAGATTATTATATAAAGGAAATTAGATCCCAACTGAACGATACATCCAGTTACCAACTGATAGATGAGAATCCTATATTGCATTTACAGACAGCTTTACAGGGACTGAATAAGGAGGCCCTGGATAAGGGCATTATTACGGAGGGAGAGTATAAATATATGTATAAAAAATATCCAACAACTCCCGTTTTTTATACTCTCCCTAAAATTCATAAAAATCTGCAAGCCCCACCAGGAAGACCCATAGTTAGTGGTACGGACTCTATTCTACAATCACCAGCAGTAATTTTAGATATATTTCTGATTAAATAGGTACCAAAGCAACAATCTTATATCAAGGACATGAATGACTTCCTTAAATTGGTTAACACCCTTACCATTGGACAACCCACAGATGTTTGGTTGGTAACTTTGGATGTCCAATCGTTATATACAGCTATATATCACTTAGGAGGACTAAGAGCGATAGATCAGGATCCAACATTGACTAGGCACCCAGACACCAAGGTATATATATTGAAGCAAAAACAGAATAATAGGTCGCGCTATACTAAAATAATCCAATAAAAAGAGAAATAAATATGAAGTTTACTCTCATATATATACACATAGAATAAAATAAGTATAAATATGTGCGTAATAGTCCCAATATATAGTGGATTCCAATAGGCTGATGGAGACTTGATACTGTAGTAGATGGAAGGCTGAGTCTTCTATGGTGTAGGTAGTCTTGACTCAATGATGATCATGTAAATAAAAAGACAAATAGACTCCAATAGTGCAGGCTGTATAAACGTAGATAAAAAAAAGTGGATGTAGGGGGAGGTATTTCACTCACCTATGCAGGAGCATGTACTAGCTCGAGTGTAATCAGCGTTCAGTGGCGTTTTACCCCCCACTGGCGGGACATAGATGTAGGTAGTTCCTCGAAGTAAAAGAGAGATAAAATATAGTGCTCACTGTATAAATGAATATAAAATAAAGTAGATGTAGGGGAGGTATATTACTCACCTATGCAAGAGCATATACTTGCTCAGGTGTAATCAGCATTCAGTGGCGTTATACCCCCCACTGGCGGGACATAGATGTAGGTAGTTCCTCGATGTAAAAGAGAAATAAAATATAGTGCTCACTGTATATAGAATAAAAATAAAACTTAAAAGTAAAGGGCGTACTCACATTTAAATGAGCAAGATATACTGCTCACTTTGATGGCGTGGGTGGTTTGATCCCCACCTAGGATTCTTTGGACAGTTGTCGGCTCCAAAATGACGTATAACCAGGTTGACGTATAACGTATAATTAAAAAAATATAATGATTATTAAATTAAAGGTGAAAAATAGAATAAAAGGTATATGGCAAATGTATGGTGAAAAAGCCAATATTCCTTTATTAGTGCAAATAAAATATATATATAAAATATGCCAAAACGCGTTTCGCCACACAGGGCTTTATCAACTGGCAATAATAATAGTTGATAAAGCCCTGTGTGGCGAAACGCGTTTTGGCATATTTTATATATATATTTTATTTGCACTAATAAAGGAATATTGGCTTTTTCACCATACATTTGCCATATACCTTTTATTCTATTTTTCACCTTTAATTTAATAATCATTATATTTTTTTAATTATACGTTATACGTCAACCTGGTTATACGTCATTTTGGAGCCGACAACTGTCCAAAGAATCCTAGGTGGGGATCAAACCACCCACGCCATCAAAGTGAGCAGTATATCTTGCTCATTTAAATGTGAGTACGCCCTTTACTTTTAAGTTTTATTTTTATTCTATATACAGTGAGCACTATATTTTATTTCTCTTTTACATCGAGGAACTACCTACATCTATGTCCCGCCAGTGGGGGGTATAACGCCACTGAATGCTGATTACACCTGAGCAAGTATATGCTCTTGCATAGGTGAGTAATATACCTCCCCTACATCTACTTTATTTTATATTCATTTATACAGTGAGCACTATATTTTATCTCTCTTTTACTTCGAGGAACTACCTACATCTATGTCCCGCCAGTGGGGGGTAAAACGCCACTGAACGCTGATTACACTCGAGCTAGTACATGCTCCTGCATAGGTGAGTGAAATACCTCCCCCTACATCCACCTTTTTTTTATCTACGTTTATACAGCCTGCACTATTGGAGTCTATTTGTCTTTTTATTTACATGATCATCATTGAGTCAAGACTACCTACACCATAGAAGACTCAGCCTTCCATCTACTACAGTATCAAGTCTCCATCAGCCTATTGGAATCCACTATATATTGGGACTATTACGCACATATTTATACTTATTTTATTCTATGTGTATATATATGAGAGTAAACTTCATATTTATTTCTCTTTTTATTGGATTATTTTAGTATAGCGCGACCTATTATTCTGTTTTTGCCACACTCTTCCTTGAGGACATTAGAGGGAACCTCATACCCATAGGTTGCAGCTTTCTTTCTGTTTCTTTTCCTTTAGACCACCCAGCGCTGATCCTTGAAACCCCTTTTTTTATATATATTGAAGCTACTACGATTTGTCTTGACTGAGAATTATTTTCTCTTTGAAGACAGATTCTACAGACAAGTAAAAGGGACGGCGATGGGTTCGAATGTAGCCCCCACTTATGCTAATATCTATATGAATAGATTAGAGGAACTGCACATATATACCACCCCACTTTTTGAGAAATGCCTCATGTGGAAGAGATTTATTGATGATGTATTTGTTTGCTGGGGAAGGGGGGGGGTACGAGAAGTGAATTGAATGCATTTTTTGGCCAATTGAATTCTTTGGACCCCAACATCAAATTCGCTATGACATGTGACAGAGAAACAGTCCCATTCTTGGACACTCAAGTACATCTGATTAACAATAAATTACATACGAACATGTAAGAAGTTGACTAATTGTGGTCCGTAACCCGATTGTCAGCGGCGTCCAACGTAAGGGAAACCATGGGCACTTTTCACACATTACACTGCTGGTGAGTATGCCTCTTTGCCTTTAAGTTCATGATCTTTGAAATAGTGAATAGTTAGCCTCTGATTATCTGTTGCAATATTGTCTGCTATTTTTTACAAGGGCTACACTGTTTCTGGAGTTATTATCTCTAGTATGGAATACCTTTATAAAAATACCTAGTTTTGAAAAAAAATAAAAAAAACTTTGAAAAAACCTGTCTATAAACAATAATGTGAAAAAGACATTGATGTTTCTATATTCTAGCAGCCTTCTCATAAATCCTCCTAATATTAGCAGGTTTATCCAATGACTCCATGTTTGTTTTTATGATTTTATGCATATATAGGATGGGAAGGATTTAAATCCTGTCTTTCCACATCGGTTCTCCAATATAAGCTTTTGGGAGACTTATTTGTAAATTCACCCCAAGGGATACGCATTTGCAATAAGGAAGTCTCCACGCATGTGCATTTGAGGAGCCGCACGTCAATACACGACTAAGCGTGCGCCGGATGAGGACATAAATATGAACATTCCTCCATTCTTTACCTGCACAGGGCCATCAAAGGGACTACAAAGGTCCCGAGCAGCCAGCACCCTACCGACCAGCAGCCAGCACCCTACCGACCAGCAGCCAGCATTTCATCAAAAGACACATATTTGCAGAGCCCTTTACCCTACAAGACACCTGGAGAAGACATCCAGCGTCGCACTCAGCAAGGAAATACAGGATTCTTGTGAGAACAACATATTGTGGACACTCTATTTGGAACAGGACTTTTCCTACAGAAGATTTTGGTGAGATCCACCTAATATAATAATGTGTACACACTGGGACTGTATATACATTTTTTCTACATTTTTCTTGTTTTCATTTTTCTTTTTTTCTTTTTTCTCTTTTTTTCACCTTTTTATTTTTTCTATTTTTATGGTTTAAACCATTTTTTACTTTTCATTACTATTATATTATATTTTTGTGCCACAATTATCAACACAATTATTACACGTATTTGGGCTCTCCAATAATTGATCACGGTTTTGCAATATTTTGCTTACAAATAAGTTGGCTCCTTTTAGGGATTTTTTCACATGGAGTTAGATTGATTGTTACAGGATACATTACCCCCATGAAATCAATATTTTCTTTTGTATATACTTATATATCTATATATTTATGAATTTAAATGAATTATTAAAAAGCATTACAATTATTGAGTGCAGTATCATTTGGTGATTTATGTTTGTTAGAGGAGGTTAGTGGGCTACCTTGATACTTTGCACCAAGGATAAAGGATCAGCATCAGGATAAAGGAGTGCGTGTACACATAATTATTTTTCCCAATATTCCTGTTAGGTAACATAGCAACAAAGTATAAAAGTTACTAAATTCAGGGCTCAATATCTGATATATTTTTGTTAATTCTAAAAATTTGACTTAAAACGTTTTATTTAGAAATCCGAACATCTCAAATATGTCAACTTAGTTTATTGTGTTACTTTCAGCCATATATGCTTTACTGTAAATAACGAAAATAGTTAGATGTTGTATATAACTGGCATCAAACTTCAGACTTTTTTTTAAGATAATCACCTAAACTGAATTAAAGTTCTAAAGAAAAACATGGAAAGCAGAGATGTTTCCACTGGAGTAAAATCTCCCCTATTTGCAAAAATAATCTGAGAGTATGTTCGTATGGATTCATCTCTAAAACAGGAAACATATAATTAGATAACAGTTTGCAGCCCTTTCGAGTATATGGAAATATTATCACCTATTTAAAGGATATAAAAATATTGCCGTCAGATACATTTTACTGTACCCTATATTGCAAGCAACTATTAATTAATAAATAATGCATACTTTTACAGATTCACAAGGGCAAAGTGCTCCATAAAAAATAATGCACACCCATGGTTTCTGTCTCTAAAATATATTAGTTACAGTAGCATGCACCGCGCCAATCTGTCTAGAGTAAATTAAATTCAGTCAGAAAGCAACGAGAAACAAAAAATTGAATTTGAGGGTAAGAAGTTAGAAAAATAGCAGTTGTTTTATTGTAATATTCTCCCTACATAATCACGAAAGAGTTCAAAAACAGACAAAGTAATAATAATAAAAAAAGAAACAGACCCCTCAAGAACAGGACAGGCATGTGTAAATGTTAGGATCTGAATCCAAGGAAATTTGGAATGCTGTGTAGGCTCCTCAGTGATACCAATATATTATTAATGATTTATTAAGTTTGGCTAGTTAAGTATACTGTGTTGGGTAGAAATACAATAACTTTTTATTAAGTGTTCTTGCATAGCAAGACCACTTAATGTTATCTCACATATATATTAATATTCTTATTATAGCCAAATTTACCACCCTAACTCCTCCCACAGTTTTTACACTACATAGACAAAAATATACCAAAACGTGCGTATTGTTCCCGATTGGTGTGCTATTACTTTGTGGAACGTTTCACTGAATGGTTCACGGAATATCGTCGTTCTCGAGGCAAAATTGGTCCCATAGGAATGAATGGCAAAATGTTCAACGCTAGAGTGGGAGCTGGTAAAAGCTGAAAAATCAGGACATGATTTCTAAACTGCCACCACTCCCTAATTTTCAAGCCCACCTACACAAATCTTATATCAAAATGTTCAGCAATCCCTGCTGCCACTAGAATTGTCCACGGCTAAGCCATAGTCCTGATTGTTTTCACAATATGACCATTTGTTTGCAACTCACGCCGTCCATTGACATTCATTGAAACTCCACTCTAGCCAGCTCAAATTTGAAGGGCAATTTCTAAACTGCGACTGTGCCTTCATTGTTAATATTTCAGAGACATACTGTGCATCAAAATGTAGGTCTGGGTCTTGTGATTCTCACAATATAAAGCTCTTCGCTGTAGGATTTATAGTTTTTATAATACGACTGTTTGAAGATGGCAACCGCCAAAATACTCTGACCTGTGCCAGGCTGGAGCAGCAAGTAATGTCATAGACAGGGCCTTTTGTACACCTGCTAATGTTTTTATAAATGTATGTTTTAATGTAACTGTGAAGCACTTTGGGCAACAATGTTGCAATTAAATGTGCTATAGAAATAAAAAATAACAGTTACCCCGCCCACTCCAGTTGTAAACTACTGGTGGAGGCAAGAAAACTTCACACAATTTCCCCAGAAATTGTAGCTTTTCTAGTTATATTCTTTAAAAAATATGTGGTTTGCATTGTATATTTATTTAAAGGAATACTGTAGTGACAGTAATATAATGAAAAAGTGAGATGAGGTCAGCTCTGATTGGGTGTTGGAAGCATTTCCATACTAGTAATAGATTTGAATTTTCAGAACTTTTTGAGGTCATCTGGCTGTCAAGTATTTTTATTAAGGCATCACACCCAGCATGTACTATTTCATTTCATGTAGTCATGTAAACATAATACACTAATACTATGTGTTACTCATTTCTTATTAGCACAGAGCAATACTGTGAGGTATGTGTGGTTTCCTTGAGAAGGAGCTGCAACAGTGCAGAATGAGAATCTCTGTTCTAGATAACCGAGTGTGTGTTCAATAAACATTCCGGTTTGACTTTAAAGTATTGTCTGGTTTTAACGGACTACAGAAGTTGGTTGTCAAGATGAAACCAATCAGCCCCAAAGGTTCTGGTAACAAAAAAAATGACCAACCGGTAGATCCTAATTGTTAGCAGTTTATTCATTAAATACTAATGAATAAACAAAATACATGAGTGTCTCTAAAGCTCCCATTAAACTAAGAGCTGCCTTGCAGCTTCCATCTCATCACCAACACCATGCAAGGTTGTGTGAGCAATACAAAAATACCTTTTATCAAACCAGTATTTAATGGTTCAAAAGAGGGTTCATAAAGAATAGACTTCATTGTTTAATATAAAAAAAAAAATGCTGGAAAAGAGCATAAAGTAAACATTGGTTCTATTCTGCTGCCACATATATATATTTTTTTTTTTTACATTATTCTGTTTTGAAATACAATCAGTATTTATTTCAGAAATAATGAAATTCACTTATTACTTTATTTTACAAGTTATCTAACCACAAATGATAACTGCATTTCTTACAAGCACTAAAAAAACTGAAAACACAATTGAGACACAAAACTTCTGTAACCATATTTATTTTTCATATTCTTTAGAATTAATCTTCACGGAAGAGTCTACAAATATCAGACGTGATGTAGTAAAGATATAAGTAAGCAAGTACACAAGTAAAGATACAATAAAATAAGTTACAGTAGTGAAACACATGTCTGGGGATTTCCTCAAAATAAAACTTATGAAAAACCACAAAAAAATATATTTAAACGGAGGTTTGTGATAAAATGGTTAAATGGAGTGATGTGGGACTGATCCTTGTGGATAAAAAGCATATTGTATAAATCAGGGGTGCTGATAATGGGGGTTAGGAGGGGCATGAGACCCTGGAGTCCTGGAACATTTTTATTTTGTTTGCCCTGTGTGCCCTTATTAGCCAGTGGAGAGATCAAATATTTTCCTCACTGGCCAGTGGCATCCATTTAATTTAGCCTCACTCAATGCTTATTTTAACCATAGAATTGTAAACAACAGTTGTGGAGTGTGGTCACTGCAGTGGCAAAAAACAAGAAAAGGCATTCACTCCAGTGCTGCATATGAGCAAAAATTGCTGTGGTACCTCAGTATAAAGCATAACTCTCAAAAACATAGACAAAGAAATGCTTAGGTGATATGGGTCGCTAAAACTCCAGAACATTTACTGAAGAGCACTGAATCACAAACATTTTAGGATCCCTGTCCCTTTCTCAATGTGCAATGCCCTTATGAACCTAACCCTAGAATTAAGACTAAAATTAATCTACAGATTATTGTAAATTGACCTTTTTTTCTATGTCACTAACCTATAGCTAAAAAATTACTCCCTAAATCTAACCGTAATTTTAATCTTGACCTTAACTCTACGTGTCCTACATCCTAGTGCTGCAGTGAAGCCCCTAACTGTAAAGCTTAGTGTAATGGTAACTTAAGTTACCTTGCAGGACCTTGCCAAATAACCTCTCCAGTCACAGTGATCGTAGGGAGAAGAGGAGTTCTTGTAATTGCTATGGTGTGCAGGGAAATGGGTTCTGATGGGTAAATGGATTTGGCAAAACACCGGTAGATGGCTGAGAGACCAAAGACTCTTTAATCAGATGAATTGGAGAGAGGCGGGGGTGGGTTTAGAAATAGGCTTCAGGAAGGGGTCACCAAATTATTTTTGGGCTCTAAATGGTATAAACTCCTGCTGGAAGTTGTTTATTGGGTTAGATTAGAAGCCATAGGAACTTAGTGACAAATGAGGGAGGGATCTGTCTGTAGCTGTCGGAAGACACAGTAAATTTACTTTTTAGTGAAATATCTTCTTCCTGTAATTTAATTTGTATTTATTTATTACATTGTTTAGTTTAGTTTTTTTTAAATAATTATGCATAAAATGCATTAGAAAATATGTAAGTGGAGCTTTATCTCAGTATTTGTTTTTTTAGTGCAGTAGGTGATTCAATTGTAGACCTTAATAATAATACAACTAATAGGGGTGGGGTGTGACTGTCATGGAGGAGAGATGCCCTTTGAGTGAGCCCCTCCAATATACCAACAAAAACAGACTACAATAAGCTCATTCGGCTCGCATAGGACAAATTCAGCAAAGCTGTTGCTCCCTGACATACCTGTGATGCTGAGTTGCAGTCAGCGGCTGGCTGGGTTCTTCCTCACCTCCACATAACAGATGCCACCTGATGCCCACCAGATGGGAAAACCAGCCGATCTCCCGGTCTGGAGGTACTCATAAGCAGTCGCCTACCGAAAAGTGCCTTGTTACCCTCCCCCCCTTGGACTGGAGGGGGTGATCCCAGTCCACTCCTGGGAGGCTACCCGAAACAGCAATGCAAGCTGACATACTCACCTACGAATTACCCAATATGGCGGAGACCGCAGGTCTTCCCACCCCTGCGCTGTTCATCTGAACCTGGAATCACGGCTGGACAAACTCTTCTAGCAGCAGTTGAAAAGCAGGATATGCAAGCATTCCATATCACAGCCGAAAGCCTACTTAGACAGCCAACCGACCGCAGACCGACACCGGAATTCCTCAGTGAGACCTATAGTGAGGGCCCCACCATGCCGACGAAGCAAGTGGCAGAGATCGCTTACACAACAAGTGGTGTGGAGGCTGATGCAGAGGCACAACACAGCTAGGTCTCCTGAGGTCCCTGAGATGTAACGTGGAGACTTGTTCCTGCCATCTGGTCAGCATCATCAGTGTCCACTGGGGCTCCCAGGCCTGAAGCATTGCTCCATATTCATGGACTGGCGGCAGTTGGACTGTGATCTAACCCAGTGGGGCATGGGATGAGAAGGGAATGGGAATCCTAGTATTTTTTAAATACCATCTCAAACCTTTATAAGGCATATGCTTCTTTTTCTTGTTTATTTGTGAGTTTATTATGTTTCTTTAGCTCATTAGAATATCTGTGTTACCTGTTGATTTCAAATAACCAGAGGGCCTCCTGGGTATCTTATCCATCTCCATAATCTTCATGTCTAAGATACTTTAATATATAAGCCTGCTTTGCGAATCCAGCATTGACATGCATAGCCTGTCTATATTCCTATCATAAAAAGTGCAGATATATCTTATGACATTTTAAGCTAAACCTATGCCATATAACAGTGCTCCCCAACCTTTTTATCGCCGCGGACCGGTAAACATTTGATAATTTTTCCGTGGCCCGCTTGTTTTGATTTAATAAGACAAAAAAAAAACCAAAGTCACATATATTAAAAAAAACACGCAGACACATACATAGTCAGAAAATCACAAACACAGTCACATAAAGACATAGACTCAAAATTGTGTGTATGTGTGTGTGAGCGGTGCAGTGTGTATGTGAGGGTGGCAGTGTGTGTGAGAGTTGCAGTGTGTGTGTGGGGGGCAGTGTTTGTGGGGCAGTGTGTGTAGTGTGTGTATGGGGGAAATGTTTGTGGGGCAGTGTGTGCAGTGTGTGTATGGGGGCAGTGTTTGTGGGGCAGTGTGTGTAGTGTGTGTATGGGGCAGTGTGTGTAGTGTGTGTATGGGGCAGTGTGTGTATGGGGCAGTGTGTGTATGGGGCAATGTGTGTAGTGTGTTTATGGGGCAGTGTTTGTGGGGCAGTGTGTGTAGTGTGTGTATGGGGGAAATGTTTGTGGGGCAGTGTGTGTATGGGGGCAGTGTTTGTGGGGCAGTGTGTGTAGTGTGTGTATGGGGCAGTGTGTGTAGTGTGTGTATGGGGCAGTGTGTGTATGGGGCAGTGTGTGTATGGGGCAGTGTGTGTAGTGTGTTTATGGGGCAGTGTTTGTGGGGCAGTGTGTGCAGTCTGTGTATGGGGCAGTGTTTGTAGTGTGTGTATGGGGCAATGTGTGTAGTGTGTGTATGGGGCAGTGTTTGTGGGGCAGTGTGTGTATGGGGACAGTGTTTGTGGGGCAGTGTATGTAGTGTGTGTATGGGGCAATGTGTGTAGTGTGTGTATGGGGCAGTGTTTGTGGGGCAGTGTGTGTAGTGTGTGCATGGGGGCAGTGTTTGTGGGGCAATGTGTGTAGTGTGTATGGGGCAGTGTTTGTGGGGCAATGTGTGTAGTGTGTGTATGGGGCAGTGTGTGTAGTGTGTGCATGGGGGCAGTGTTTGTGGGGCAATGTGTGTAGTGTGTGCATGGGGCAGTGTTTGTAGTGTGTATGGGGCAGTGTTTGTGGGGCAGTGTGTGTAGTGTGTGTGTGTGGGCAGTGTGTGTATGGGGCGTAAGGAGGCTTTTTTTAAATTTATTTAATTAAAATTAATATATTCATGTCCCCCCTCCCTTCTTACCTTTACTGGGAGGAGGGGGGACATTTCTTAGTCCCTGGTGGTCCGGTGGGGATTCCCTGGTGGTCCGGTGGTGGTGAGGTGAACTCTAGCCCAGTTACAGGGCTAGAGTTCACTCTCGCGAGATTTGGAGCGTTGCCGTGGTTACCGCGGCAACGCTCCAAATCTCGCGAGAGGAGGACCCGGAGGAGCTGCAGGTAAGAGCTTCCGGGTCCTCTCTCACTCCCCTGCCGGCTGCCAGCAATGTGCCTGCAGACCGGGGAGGGAGATCTCTGATCTCCCCTCCGGTCCGCAGGCACATTGCAGGGCTGGCACTTGGGCAATGCCAGCCCTGCATTAGCCGGCAGGCTCGCACACCCCACACCCCTGGGCGGCCCGGTACCGTTTGATCCACGGACCGGTACCGGTCCGCGGCCCGGGGGTTGGGGAACACTGCCATATAATATAGTATGTAATCCTTTTAAGATATCTTAATAAGCTTGTATGTCTCATTATGCAAACAAAAAAATAAAGAATGACAAATATAATGTAAATTGTCCAGTATTTCTTAAATCTTGACACAGTTATGGTATTAATATTTAGAAAAGTCTAGAACATTGATTGTACTTCCACTCAACATTGGTGGCGAAAAGTAAATTTTAAGTGATACAAATATAATGTCATTCTTTCCCCTACATTTAATTGCTCTGGGTGTTTCAGGAACACCTGCTTCCTAAACAATATGACACAATTCAAGTGGGCAATAATCTTGCCAGCAGTCAGTTTTGAGACACTGTTGCAATCCTTTTAAAAATCAAGACAAAATTGGACAGCTGGCAAGCAGTGCACAGCACATCTTCTAAATAATTCAAAAATGGCAACAACAAAAAACAGAATAGTACTTCGATAAAACTTTAAACAATGATATTATTCACCATTAACAGATTGAACAGAAAACATCTGTGCAATTGAATAAGCACAAATCCCATGGAATTCATTCATAAGTAATTCTGTTTGCGATGTCTGCAGCCTTTTACTAAAAGATTAGAAATGGAGAAAATCTGCCCATATGGATAAATGTGAATTGATCTAACTTGCCAAACTTGTTTTGCACAGTTGAATGTCACTGTTAGGGTTCCAAATGTTCATTTTACTATTATTTTCCAAAGTCAATTCCACTGTCACGGAAGTAAATGAACTAAAAGAAAGACTTTTGAAGGACAAAGCTTTTATTGTGTCCAACACAATATATTGCTTTTGATAGTAAGCAGATGTCCGCACATAACGGATAAAAAGTGAAGTCGTTTGACAAGTTGCGGGGTTTCAGTTTGTTGTCATTGAAAGCATAAAGTGATGATTAGATATATCAATCTTACAAATTCACCTACAGTCACACTGCACTAAAAAAAGAAAACAGCAGTGAAAGCGCCCTACATAAATACAAAATACCATCATTCATGCTCACTTTGCTGAACTCCGAGGTTAAATATCGCTGCTATAAACTTTTATATCTTGGCAAATTTTTATTTCAACGGGGCAATTGTTACCACTAAAATATTAAATAAATTCTTATTAATATGGATGCAACATGTACTATTATGGCTTTCAGGGTAGCTCCAGAGTGTAAATGAGCTTGTCCCGAAGATATAGACTGACCAGTCACAACATTAAAACCACCTGCCTAATATAGTGTAGGTCCCCCTTGTTTTACCAAAGCAGTTCTGATGCATCGAGGTATGTACACAAGACCTCTGAACATGTCCTGAGGTATCTGGAACCAGGAAATTAGCAGCAGATTTGATGTCCCATCCAGGGGCGTACCTAGAGCATGTGGCACAGGGCGGGTCATGGGTTTGGCACCCCCCACCCCCACCCCTACCCTCCAAAAAAAAACACCTACTAAATTTTTAAAAAGTGTTCTTTAAATTTTTTTAAATGTATTGCACAAATTTGTAAACATTTTAAAACCCCTGTCCCCTTCTACAAAATCCCTGCACCCCCTCACACACAGTTACAGACAGACAGTCACACACAGTTAAAAGCAGTCACACGCAGACAGTCACACGCAGACAGTCACACATATAGTCACAGGCAGTAATACACACAGTTACAGGTAGAGAGTTACACACACACAGTCAGTTACAAGCAGTAACACAGTCACGCACACTGTTACAGGCAGACAGTCACATATACAGTCTCACACACACGTCGGAGGTAGAGGGTCATACACATAGTTACAGACACACACAGTTACAGGCATCATCACACAGTCACAGGCAGATAGTCACACACACAGTTACAGACAGTCACACACGGTTATAGGCAGACAGTTACACACATACACACAGTTACAGGCAGACAGTTAAACACACACACACACAGTTACAGGCAGATAGTTACACACACACACATCCACACAGTGACAGACAGACATTCACACACACACACACACACACAGTTACAGGCAGACAGTTACACACACACACACACAGTTACGGGAAGACAGTTACACACAGAGTTACAGGCAGACAGTTAAACACACAGTTACAGGCAGACAGTTACACACATACACACAGTTACAGGCAGACAGTTACACACACACACACACATCCACACAGTTACAGACAGACAGTCACACACACACACACACACACACAGAGTTACAGGCAGACAGTTACACACACACACAGTTACAGGAAGACAGTTACACACAGAGTTACAGGCAGACAGTTAAACACACACACACACACACACACAGTTACAGGCAGACAGTTAAACACACACACACACACACACACACACACACAGTTACAGGCAGAGAGTTACACATGCACACACACATCCGCCCAGATACAGACAGACAGTCACACACACACACACACACACACACACACAATTATAGGCAGACCGTTACACCCACACAGTTACAGGTAGACAGTTACACACACACACAGTTACAGGCAGACAGTTACACACACACACAGTTACAGGCAGACAGTTACACACAGACATACAATCTTACTTATAGACAGTGTAGGTTGGAGGAGTGGATTCAAGGAAGTCCTTCCCTGGCTGGAGCCTTTTCGGTGGAGGAGCATGGATTTCTTCTTGCTGCACCTCCATGTGCAGCAGTAACAGCAGCAGGTAAGGGCTGTATTAAGCTCTGCCCCACTCACGGATTGGCTCCACCCCCAAATATCCATAGACCAGGGTCATGGCACCCCCCTACCAGGTGGCACCCGGGGCGTACTGCCCTCTCTGCCCCCCCCTTAGTCCGCCGCTGGTCCCATCACATCCCACAGATGCTCAATTGGATAACGATCTGGAGAATTTGGAGGCCAAGGCCCCACCTTAAACTCTGTCATGTTCCTCAAACAATTCCTGAACAATTTTTGTCAGTGTTGCAGGGTGCATTATCCTTCTGAAAGAGGCCACTGCTATAAGGAAACACCACTGCCATGAAGGGACATATGGTGACCCATTTCCCCTGCTTCCAACACATGAAATTTGTGAACTGACTGTTCACTTGCTGCCTAATATATCGCACCCCTTGACAGGTGCCATTGTAATGATATAATCAATGTTATT